>NW_023458555.1:95535731-95547719 GCF_013731165.1 Rhagoletis pomonella | reverse complement strand
CCATATTGTAGGAAAATTTAAAGGTTTTTGGGCAATCACATTTGGACCGATAACTCAGTTATCGATAAATTTATCGAAATATATCGAAGTCCAAATGAAACCTGGGGCCTTCACCTTTCGTTTGATACCCATATTGTAGGGAAATTTTAAGGTTTTTTGGGATATCACATTTTGACCGATAACTCAGTTATCGATAAATTTATCGAAATATATCGAAGTCCAAATGAAACCTGGGGCCTTCACCTTTCGTTTGATACCCATATTGTAGGGAAATTTTAAAGGTTTTTGGGCAATCATATTTTGACCGATAACTCAGTTATCGATAAATTTATCGAAAAATATCGATAGCCTATACTTCCTTCCAGACTATTAGCTGTCTGGATGTCAAATGTCAAGAAAATCCGTCTTGCCATTCTCACGTGATTGAGGAACAGAAGCGTTAACATCCAAACATCGCTACATTCACATTTATAATATTATTAAGAGATGATCGGTTGAAGGAAGGACAATACCATCACAAATGTTTAAACGCATTTATTAAAAATTTATAAACCACATTAGTAGTAGTAGTAGTATTAAACTTAAGTAGTAAGTAAAAAACAAAAGTGCGTTCTGCTTAAAAGTAAAAATATTAGTTCACTTTGTCTTTGTCTAAATTTATGCATATTGTTTTTTAAGTAAATAAGATATACAGTCAGTCAATAAAGTTTAGGTACATCGAAGTTTTTACAATACCGGCAACTATTGTTTAAATATTTAATTTTTCCCTAAGTTTTTATAAAAATATGGTTAGTTCTACACCAAAAACCCCAAAAGTCAGAGTTCCAAACCTTATGCAAAATTAAAGAAAACTCCGCAAATTTCCATCCAAATATTGCAATTTACACTCTTTAGAAAAAAGTTAAGTACGCAGTTTTTTAGCCCATTCAATTTTAGTACAACAAAGTGCAAGTTTGAGGCAGCTAGGACTTACCATTGATATTTAGCATTTTTTTTGTTGTTGTTTGGTAAGTCCTAGCTTCCTCATACTTGCACTTCATTATACTAAAATTGAATGGGCTAAGAAAATGCAAACTCAACTTTTTCTAGAGAGCGCAAATAGAAAGTGAATTATTTTAAAGAAATTTTGCAGAATTTTCTTAAATTTTGCACAAGGTTTGGAACTCTGATTTTTGGGGATTTTATAAAAAATTGCCGAAACCTAAAATATTTAAAAAAGAGTTGCCCGTATTGTAAAAAATTCGTTGTACCTAAACTTTATTGACTGACTGTATTAAGGTAGCTGTGCTGGATTGCATAAAACAAAAATTTATTTGTCTTTTCTTAAAAAACAGGTAGCTCTGGTGGCTTGCATTTTTAAATAAATTTAGTGAGAAAGTGGTAATTATTTTGACACTTTTTTAAACCTCTTTTCTGCAACTGCATTGCCTTTCTTAATTGTCCTTCAGGATCTTGGCCTTTGTTTATGGAATCACTAAGTATAATGATTATTAAGTAACTCAAAAACTATACCAGCGTGATTACCGACGTATCCTTTTGAGAGGTAGCCGCACTCTTATAAGCGTAATAAGACCCAAAATTTTCAGGTCAAAATTTCAGTAGGTTGCGTCTGTATGCCTTTTCAATTTTATAAATTATCATTATTTTTAAGCGAAAAAATAAAACTCAAAATGATAATCTCTGCGCGAAAAAATAAAAATCATAAAATAATCATTATTTGTAATGCCAAAAATAAAAATCAAATAATAATTATTTCCGTTTGAGCGAAAAAATAAACACAATAATAATTCATGAAATAATGATTAAATGCTGCTTTAAATTATTTTACTCATAATGATTACCTTCCCTGCTTTTAAAATTTGAAATAAAATAGTTTAGTGAAAGTACCACATTTCACTGCTTTTGGACTGGTTCGGGACCATTTACTATCGGAATGGTTCGTTTTTGGCGAAAAAGAACTAGTACTGAATCAGAAATTTCCCTGCTTTTAAAATTTGAAATAAAATAGTTTAGTGAAAGTACCACATTTCACTGCTTTTGGACTGGTTCGGGACTATTTACTATCGGAATGGTTCGTTTTTGGCGAAAAAGAACTAGTACTGAATCAGAAATTTGGTTCACTAGTTCGTGTTTTCCCTACAGGGTACATATGTCTACAACAAACAGCAACATAAATAGGCGATAGAAATTGATCTCCTTTATCGCTTGACTATCTCTTATTGTATTTCGCTTATCTTTTCTATTGGCGACGCGTTTCTTATGTTTCTCGTTCCCTACGATAAGAAACACGTTTCCAATGTCTATGTGTCTACATACATATGTATGTATGTATGTAAATATATTTTAACCTTAATAGTTTCCTAATAGCAAGTAGACTGTACCAAGGGATGATCGCTTGCACAGAAATTATTCTACTTGCTTGTATACATATTAATAAGCAGTGGAAGATTCCACATAGCCTGTTAACCAATCTGGCCCATAAGCTATCTGCGTACAAAATTTCATGCAAATCCGTTCAGTCGTTTCCGCGTGATGATTTCCCAAGCATCCAAACATACAAACTTTCACATTTATAATATTAGTAAGATAATGATAACTAATATTAACATAAATACATACATATTATTAAATACATGGTATATATTCAGAAGCTTCTTGTACCTGCTAAAATAAATTTAAAAACTACACATGAATTGAACTACATACATACCTACATGCTCCTCAAAATGTGCTTATCTTAACCCTGCAAAAAATGGGACTAATCCGAGATGACTCCGGGATCAATCGCAAAGGAGCATGCGACTAATACCACTTTTGTTCGAGCATGTCCTATGAAGAGACTAATTGTTCACCTTTATACCCGAACGTGTATAAAAAGCGACTAGTCACTTTTAAAAAATAAAAATAAAAATTTGCGCCAGCCGCGATTCGAACTGGGGTGGTCAGTTTTGTTAGGCGAATACTCTCTCTGTGTGCCAACGCCGCACATGAAATTTCATTGACTAAGTGCGTACATATCATTTAATCGTTAATAGTACCCGTTAGAGATGAGTTGGGGACTAATTGATCTCCAATTATACCCTTAAGGGATGAGTCGAGACTAATTGACCTCCAATAGTACCCGTATGAGAGTAGTTGGGACTAATTAATGCCCAACTGTACCCGATTGAGAGTAATCTCGGAATACTCGCTTTAGAGATTAGTCGCACAATTTTTTGCAGGGAATATATAAAAATCCCGTGTCACTGTGTTCGTTTACGATAATCTCCGAAACCGCATAACCGACTTCAATGAAATTTTGTGGGTGTGTATTGTTGGTTCCAACTTAACCTTTATGTCAACAACAGAAAAATTATACCTACGTCAACAGCAGCATACCCGGGTATACACATACATAAATTTTTTATGGGAAACGGCATTGTGTTGTGACGAAAATGTGAATAAGTATTTAACATATTTCTTTTAAACCGGATAAGTTTTTATTGTTTTTTTTCTGAAGAAATATGTTTATTTTAAATATAAGAAGAAAGATTTGAGAAATATGATATTTTACTGTACAAGTAATAAGTTTCTTAGAACACACCATATGATCGTTGGTTTTGAATGTATACAAAAAGGACTGTTTAGGTACAAAACTTGTATTGAAACATGGCTTTTGCAGGTAAACGCAAATAATTCTTATTACATCAGGTAGTACAAAACTTTAACCAACCTGATGAACCCAATTTTTACTTATATTTACCTAACCTAATATTTACTTGAATACGAGTAGTGCGAATTTGGAGACTGAAGAGATATAATTATTTTATAACCAAGAGTTAAGCAATGAAATAAAATTTATAAAAGTAAAAATGGCAAATGGTGAATGGCTCACTTCACGACAACTTAGTGTACTTGATCCTGAAGAACAGCAATAATACATTCGCAAGAGGTTAGATAATTTAGGAGCGGAAAGTAGTGACGACGAGCATTTCGTATCTGAATAGAATGTGGACGATAACGAAGATGATGTAACTCCAGTTGACTCCGATATAGGAGAAATCGAGCTATCAGAATACGACCCGGAAGATCTTAAAGAACTTGACGACATACCGGAAAACTATACTGCCAAAGAAGGAAAAATTTGAGCAGCTCCACCACCACAACCTGCCTGCTTCCGAACCCACAACATACTCAGGTTTGAAAATGTGGACCAGTACGTGCCGAAGAATAATAAATCAGTTATGGTCTTCTCAAGAATACACTAGACAACCGAAGTAAAATGTCTTAAGAAGAAGCCACTATTGATATTAGATTACAATCAAAGCAAATGTAGCGTTGATAACATAGATAAATGCCTTGCAGGATATTCAACCAAACGGCCTTTGGCATTTTCTTTTGATATTCCTAGAGCGATACCATATAGACGTTTAGCTTGTATCTGAAACCCACCTTATGCAATTTAATAACTTTCAAATTAATGGGTACAAATTCTATGATATTAAGCATCCACAAGGTAAAGCCCGAGTTGGGACAGCTATTCTCATTCGTAATAAAGTACTATGAATTAGAATCGCAAAGTGATGAGTTCATTCATAACACTGCAATACACATTGATGACCACTTGGGTGGCTTTACTGTATCTGCTATATACTGCCCCCCCCCCCCCTCGTCATAACATAACAGAAAAGCAATTTAATGACTTTTTTCTAAAGTTTGGCAGTAAGTTTATTGTAGCAGGAGATTATAATGCCAAGCACACATTCTAGGGATCTAGATCTAACCAGCAAGCATTAAGCACGCGTCGTTTTAATTTACTCCGCTACTGCGCAACAGATGTTATTATTAATTTAATAGCCAATACTAAAGTGAATACGCAATTAACTAAATACAGACTACAAAAACAATAAAACTAGAAGTGCACCTGCATTCGCTGCCGTGAAAGTGTATGTGAATAAACTACCTACATTGAAACCTACAGCCATTAAAGCAAAATAGCACATCAGGGAAACGGTCTTTTTAAGCTCATATTCATTTCTTTGGTATACCGTTTTGAAGTGCATTGAAATGTCTGTGAACAAAAGAGTCTCAGCACGAAATGCAATTAAACGCTCTCTTGAACTCAGTAAAGATGAAAGCGGAAAATATTCCAAACAGCAGCTGGAAGTATACATAGAGCTTTTACGTGAACAATGGGCCCGGTCTAGTATTGCTCCAGAAATTGTGGAAGAGTCATGCGGAGCAAACGCCATAGAAGCAGAACAGTACGAAAGAGAACAGGGCGAACAATGGTATGCATCCGCAATATCAAATTTTTTCGACAGCTTCAGTGCCATCGTACTAAAATACGAAACGCTGACTGGAAGTCAAAAATTTCAGTATTTACGCTGCTGCTTGTCTAAAGAGCCGCTGCAACTAATCTCAAATTTCAAACTTCAAGATGCAAATTTCAGCGAAGCCTGGGATTTTTTAACAACACTGTACAATATTCCGCGTGTTATTAAAGATCATCATATCCGTACTATTTTTTCGGTGCAAAAGGCAAACAGCGACACTCCCACTGCAATCAAAGGTGTATTAGACCCCATCATGCAAAATGTTCGTGCATTAAGGCTTTGGCGCTGCCGGTTAAACATTGGGATGAATGTCTTATACACGTAATTGTGCATAGGCTAGCATACGAAACAAGAAGACAATTTCGAATTTCTCGAAATTCGATGTCGCTCGCTAGAGGCAGCGTTAACGCATACTGGGCTTACGAAACAGACTGCAGCAAAACCCAAAAACAAAATCAATGCCTACCACGCCACGCAAGGGGGTCAGACGGATTCCAAACGGTGTTTGTATTGTTCTGGTGAGCATAGAATTTATCAATGCCCTCGATTTCGTGAAATCCCGGTAACCACGCGAAAGGACGTAATCCGAAATAAAAACGCTTGTACAAACTGTTGGAGCGAGATGCATAAAAGAGACAAGTGCCGAAGCGTTTCAACGTGCAGAATATGCAGACATCGCCCGCATACGCTACTTCATTATTCCGAAACCGACACTACTTCGATGGAAACTGCGAATTCACAATCATCCAAAAATAATGACAATGCAAACATCACCTTACTTGCAAGGCATTCGTCGTACTCTGCCACTGCCGCACTAAGCGCACCAGAAGCAACCACTTCGTGCACACATTCCGTGATTCAGGCTCACACTCTTCATTTATAACTGAAGCATGTGTTCAAAGATTACAATTAGCTAAAAGGCTAAGTGAAGTCATTGTGTCCGGAATCGGATACTCAAAGGTAAGGTAAAGGGCGAAACATCATTGTTGTTGACGCCAATGGAGGGCACCGACATATTCCCTCTATCTGCTCTCGTGTTGACAAAGCAATCTTTGCCCGCGGCAAAAATACACTCTTCCAAATAGCCGCACATTGAAGGCTTAAAATTAGCTGATCCGCAGTATTACTTTCCAGCTCGCATAGACTTAATTATAGGATCTGATGAAATGTATTCGCTATTGGAAACAGAGGTTATAAAGGGCCCGCCTAATACTCCGATTGCGCAGAAGACAGTTTTTGGCTGGGTGCTGTTCGGCAAGCTAACTACTTTAGATAAATCGAACAATACATCTCCTTGCTTATATTCAGATAGCGACTTAACAAAGGCAGTGATTAAGGCGTGGACACTTGAAGAATTACCGGAGACTCGTTACTTTACTACAGAAGAGACAAGATGTGAAAAGCTATTCGAAAAAACTCACCGGCGCTTTAACGTGCATTTGCCATTTAGGCAAAACATTAAATTAGGTGACTTACGGGCTATAGCGGTAGGCTTGAGCTAAATAACGAGCATCGAGAACAATATCATGCATTCTTGCAAGATATGTTGGATCAGGGTCATATGGAGCCGGTAAGTAACGTGCCTTCATCAAGTTACTACATGCCACATCACAGCGTTATCAAAGAGTCGAGCTGCACAACGAAAACGCGTATCGTCTTCAACGCTTCGCAGAAACTACAAACGGCCTGTCGCCTAATGATAATTTGATGATCGGGCCGCAACTTCAGGAAGACTTAGTTTCTATTTTAAACCGCCTTCAAATTCACAAGTACGCTTTAACCGCTGACATCAGCGGTATCTATCGTCAGGTAATGGTCGCTGAAGAACAAGTCGGTTATCAACGAGTCATATGGTGCAGAAGCAAACATGAGCCCTTACAAGATTTTCTTATATTAAGGTATACTTATGGTATTGCCTCTAGTTCTCATCTCGCAATCAAAGCGCTGCAGCAGACAGCCAAAGAAGCCGCTACAATCTACCCCCTCGCATCTTCCGTCATCCTCCGAGATTTTTATATGGACGACTTGTTAACCGGTAGCTCATCCGAAGCCTCAATAGTCTGCGCAAAGAAATATCCCGAATACTTGGAAATGGTTGCTAATGTGGAATTCCACGGATGACTACTTATACTTCGACGTCAAAGGTGCAAAGGGAAGCATTCAACGAAGAAACCTGGTGTTGCCAACACTCTAAACCTATCTCGCTTCGCAGCTCACTAATTCGGCTCAACGTATTCTCGACGACAACAACATATTAAGGGCGGGTGGTAGGATTCGTCACTCCGCTGTATCGCCTGACATCAAGTCTCCTATCGTTATACCGTCAAAGTCCATCATCGTTATCATGATAATTAATGATCTTCACAAAAGCCTTTTGCACGGTGGACCACAACTTATGCAGACCGTACTATAACGTAGGTTTTGGATAATGGGTGCACGAGGATTGGTTCGAACAATCTTTCATAATTGTAGCACGTGTCGTCGTCTAAGTGCTATTCGACAGCAACAGATGATGGCCGTACTACCAAGCTTTAGGGTTAACTACGCAGGCCGACCTTTCTCTGTCACCGGCGTAGATATGGCTGGCCCATTTAGCGTAAAATTCTCCAAAGGCCGCGGGTCAAAGTCTACCAAGGGTTATATAGCTGTTTTTATTTGCATGGCCACTGGCGCTATTCATCTGGACTTAGCGAGTAACTTGTCTTCAGATACCTTCATCAGTGTTATTAAAAGATTTGTCTCACGTAGAGGTTATTGCCGTGCATACGTATCTGACAATGGAACTAATTATGTGGGTGCGGAGAAGGATCTACGGACAGTATTTCAACAGGCGATGAACGATCCGATCCTCCAGCATTTTTTTGCGAACTCTAGCATAGAATGGCAGTTTAATCCCCCAAGCGGTCCTCATATGGGCGGTTTTTGGGAGTCCGCTATTAAGAGTGTAAAGTTCCACCTTCGGCGAGCCCTCAAATCGACGTTGTTGACGTACGAAGAGTTTTATACCCTGATCACCGAAGTAGAGGCTTGCGTCAACTCACGCCCTTTGCGCCCGCTCTCGAGTTCTCCTCCTGACCTGAAAACATTGACTTCTGGTCACTTTTTGGTCGGCGAGCCCCTCAAAGCATTACCATAACCTACAAAGCTCGTTTTTAAGGGTAATATGAACCAACGATGGCAGCTTATATCCGCCGTACGTAACCATTTTTGGCATCGCTGGCAGCTAGAATACCTTTTAACACAGCAAACTAGAGCTAAGTGGGTGCGTCCGAAGAAAAACATACGAGAAGGGGACTTGGTCGTGGTGAGGGACGAACGTATTCCTCCTGCGAATGGGAAGCTAGCTCGTGTCGTCAAACACCATCCTGGACAAGATGGTTACACAAGAGTAGTAGATATCAAAACTGCCGAAGGCCTGTTGACTAGGCCCATCGTAAAGCTTGTACCTATTTTATCAGATGATGAAAAATCTCAGTAGTATATATTTTTTCACAACTTTGTAATTTAATAATGTACAAATTATTGAACTACTCATTTAAGGATGAATAGTCCAAGGGGGGCCGGTATGTTCGCGCCTCTCACGCATATTCGCAATACATATCCACTCTCTCAGCTTTGTCAGTTTAGTTAAGGTGTCTATGAGTTCAGTAATAAATGAACCAGCAATCATTACGCACGCGTCGTTTTAATTTACTGCGCTACTACCGCAACACCTATGTTATCTGCCACGCCTCATTTTACAAACTCATTTATACATATGGCAGCTTATCAGCAGCAGATCTCTAAAAGCGTCTTTTCTTAAAAGGTGCCGAGCTTGTATTAGAGTAGAAGGTCGCCAATTTGAGCATATTTTATCAATAAATGAATAAATTTCTCTTCAAACGACTCATGTATATTTTATTTCACGTGAATCCATGCTTCACAAAAAATATTGATAGATATAGCCCTTGTTATAGACTCTAGTCCGAATTCCGGTAAGTAACACAAAATAATGTCAGGAGCAGGTAATAATGTACCTTTGTACTATTTAGCATGTCATTTGACGGTAACAATAGCAAATTCAATTTAAATCTATTAAATACATTCTAGCGTGTCTCAGTCCTTTACCCACAAAAGCGGCTATAACTTATTTTTTTCTATTCAAAACAGTAAGTGTGGCACCTTTCTGAAATCTTTATTAAATGAGCAATTTTTTTATGTAATGTAAAGTTATAGCTCAGTACATTTTTTTTTCACCCGAGATAGTCAAAGTTGGGGAAGAAAATATCAAAAAGTTAAAAATCCAGAAATAGTCCTAATTTTATGATGGTTCCTTAATATAGTTATTTTAACTACACTGCATTTGAGTATGGAGAGGCAACTATCTGGAAGTATTTTACATAAAAAATTTACTAAGTATTGCCCGGTTTGTAGTTGCAGTTAAAGAAAACACATGAAAAGGCACGATTTTTTTTAAATTCGAAAAAATGTAAATATTTCAAAAACGGTGACACTTTTACCTGAAAATTTTTTGTTTATCAGTGAGCTCACCCCCCCACCTACCTTTCCCTAAAGTTTGGCACGTTACTTCTGGGACACCCTGTATATAATTCACGCCTATGGGAAGTGCCACGTACGGTTGCCAAACGTACTGATTTTATCAGTACAGTACTGATTTTTCAACTCTTGTACTGATATTATTCATTTCTTCAATCAGTACGCTAATGTCTTGATTTTTAAAAAGTTGTACTTATTTGTACTGAATTTTCAATTCAAACAAAATACTTAAGGATTTTCTTAAGGTTTTGACATAACGTTGGAACTTCCCTAAACGGAATTTTTATGCTCTCATCCCCTAGGATTATTCTATACCGAAAAAAGCTATACTTTTATTTTTTATTTTGAAATCAAAAAATATTTAGAGGTCGCTAAAAGGACCCAAAATTTTCCATGTATTTTATATGGGGTAAACAATAACTTTTCGTAGAAATGGTGTAAAATAGTTAAAAATCAATATTTTTCTACCGAAAGACTCTGTTTTCCTGCAGGAGATTGCCAAAAATAATACCTTATTTTTTATTTAACAATTTTTTCATCACAACTATAATTTATAGGTCCGCCCAAAACCCCGAAAATGCAATGGGGCGACCAATAAAAAATCATTAGTATTAAAAAGTGGTTAAATAAAAGATCGAGTATTATTATTGAAAGTCTCCTGAATGGAACCAGAGTTTTCCGATCGAAAAATATTGACTTTCAAGAATTCTATACCATTTCTACCAATTTTTTTTTTCCCCCATATAAAAATACGTAAAAATACATATGTATGTATGAATGGCATTGGTATTTTAAGTCTACGTTTACACAAGTATATAGAATTATATCAAACTATAACAAATTTGAAGTATAATAAATATTTAATAATAATAATAGATTGGCGCTTACACATATGTTAGTGTTTGGCCGAGCCTCTCCTCCGACTTGTGGTGTGCGCCTTGATGTTGTCACACAAACCGGAGGGACCTACAGTTTTACGCCGACTCCGAACGGCGATTGTATTTTTATGGGAAGCTGTTTTTCATGGCAGAAATACACTCGGAGGTTTGCCATTGCCTGCCGAGGGACGACCGCTGTTAAGAAAAAACCTTTTTCTATTTTTTTGCGATGTTGCTTTGACCAGGGCTTGAACCCAGGTGATGATGAGTGAAAGCGCTCACTGCTTACCACTACACCACAGCGGCCGACAATATAATAAATAATAATAATAATAAATATTTAATATTAACAATAATGCAACTTTTTGAGTGATTTTTAATTTTGTTCCGGCAGCATAACCTCGTCGTAGAGTATCTGTACGAATCTTCATTACGAACGGATTCAATGAAGACTACGAATTTCGAATTTACGTTCGTAGCCACTCGGATTCTGTGATATCCCTTTCGTAGATTTCACGAAAATTGAATCTACGATGGATTCTGTGATAGCCCTGAATATGATGGAGCTTAAATAAGTAAAAAAGAAGGCTGAACTTTTTTTGTCGAGTGTTGTTAGTTATCTCGAAAACAACTTTCAGTTTAATAACAACAAATTTTAATATTCGAATGACTTTTGCCTATAACTAATAACTCTTTTTTTTCTCAATTTACTGACACTGTGAAAGAGTTTTGCATACAAGACATAGGGTTAGTTACTCTTTTTAGCGAATTTTTAGTCCTTAAAAGTTTATGCGTAGTTGAAAAAATTATTTAAGTCATCAGGAAAAATAGGTAAACTCTTTAAAAAGAAGCAATGTTCCACAGTTTGAAAAAGTATTTAATTTTGTTTTTTTCAATACCTAACTAAAACGAAGCAATTGAGAGGACCTTAAGTATAAAATTTGTTTCCTGGCGCAAAGCGAGAAATCGGCTTCTAATTAAAATTTTGAAAGTGAACTTCAAATTAAAAGTAATTTTAAAAATAAATGCATAGAATTCCTTGACTATTTAAACGCTGAAATTAGGAATAATGTCACTATTCTTCTTCTTCTTCTTTGGCGCTGTAACCGCCTAGGCGATTTTGGCCGAGTTCAGCAAAGCACGCCAGTCGTTTCTCCTCTGTGCCAACTGACGACAATTGGAAACGCCAAGTGAAGCCAAGCCCTTCTCCATCTGATCTTTCCATCGCAGTGGGGGCCTCCCTCTTCCTCTGCTACCAC
>NW_023458555.1:95527069-95530731 GCF_013731165.1 Rhagoletis pomonella | reverse complement strand
TTGCCCAGAGTGCGCGAACGAGGACGCAAGAGTCGGGATTGAGTATACCCATGCAACTGTAACTGCATACCCAGCGCAACGACTATTCCCCATTGCACTCCTATGCTACTCAAAAATGTCACTATTTCTACTCAAAAATGTCATAAATAAATATAAAAAAAGTAAGTGCGCCTGGGCCACACTGGAGAAATGAAACTTACGTTAAGCTGAGATCACACGATTGCCGCAAATTCACCGATCTGGAACAATTTTTATTGTGCTGTATTGGAGCACAATAAAAAAATTGTCCCAATCAAATTCTGTACAGTCACACGGTTGCCTCTTTTTATACAATTTTGATTGCCGTAAGTTGTCGAAAAGCAATATAGTGACAATGATTGCCCCACACTTATCACACGATTGCTCAAGCATGCAGCAATTGTGACAATAAGATGTTGCGCTGACTTCTAAACTCTGTTTTGTTCTTTGTTGTGTAAAAATTGCGTATTCTTTAAAAAAAAGAAAGAAAATTGCACCTTAGTTTAGGGCTGCCAGATATCTCTGTTGCCAAACCGGGACACCTTAGGGGGCCTCTCGCCCCCTTCTCTTTCATTTCGACGTGCGAAAGGATGTAGTGAAATTTTATTGTGACAGACAAAAAAAAAACATAAAAACATGAGAACATTCCAACGTACGCCAACAAAACAAAACCACTTATCACAACTAAAGCACAGAGAATTTTTCACAATGCATGAACCTTTTTTTATTCTTTATAAAAATACAGTTTATAATAAATATATCAAAAAACATAAAAATAAAATTGTTAAACTTTGTGCTAAACTCGGGAAAATTCAATAAATTTGCATACAAATTTGCAACATTCAAATCAGACTTTTTGTAAAAATTTTTAAAATGAAGTTTTGCAGCCCATTAAATTTTAGCAAAAAAAAAATAAATGCTAAAAATCAACGAAATTTGCCGGCAACTTCAGACTTGCCCTTTATTAATTGGCTCAAAAGCTACATTTTCACAATTTTTCCAAAAGATCTGATTAGAAATTGTGATCTGATGAAAGAGCCTCCGAGCCAATAATTTCGTACGGCATTGTACTTATAAGTACTCTAGGTTTCATGAAAGAAAAAAATTTAAGTACAATATAACATTAAAATATCAGCCATGTTTTTCGTTGCTGTGAACTTGTTTCAAAACTTCTGTCTTTTCCTTAATATAATTGTAAAACTCCGTGCACGTCATTTTGAACGTATTTAGTTACATATACTAATCATCAACTATTGCTTGTGCAAAGTTCAACTATCTCGAAATGCGACTATTTCACACATTAAATCGGTGCACTGAGAGAAAGAAGTTTTGAATTAAAAAGCGTGCTAAATTAAAAAATACGCATATGAAAGAGCACCAACCCAACTCCTAATACATTTAAGTATACAAAATTTAGTATTTAGTATAGAAATATTCAATTCAAACACGCCCATATTAAAATGAAGCGATTTGCAATTACCGATTGCTTTTTCATAATTAAGTTAAAAAAAAATTAAATTCCATGCTGGTTGTAATGGGAATTGAACTCTGACCCTCTGGAAATTAGCAAATTGTGGCCAGACATGTAAATGTGCATTTAAATGGTAAGTTTGAATCAACACCACGCGTGCGTGTTATGAAAGTATCATTTTTAAATACGCATGTTTTTAAACGATAATCAAATAGAAAATATTCATGTTTACTAAGCGTTATTTGCCTGAGTGAATTCATAACATTTTTCTGAACATTACATCGCGTTTTTTCTCTTAGTGTAGTGATTTTTGAACTTTTATTCAAATTTGTGCAATCAAATCAAAACCGGGGACACTAAAACGAAACCCGGGACATTTTAAGGTTGGACCGGCATACCGGGACAAATAGTCTAAAACCGGGACATGTCCGGGAAAACCGGGACGTCTGGCAGCCCTACCTGATTTGTATATTATGGGCTCATTTATTTGTTGTTGTTTGAAAGCAAAGAAAAGTCCAATGAAAACTGACGCATTTATTTGGAAGTTTGAGAGCACATTTTTTTTTATTTTTCGACGATAACTGCAACGTGCTATGTGGAGTTCAAGTTGCGATAGTTTTCTTTTTAATTTTGGTACATAGAGGTTTTTTATTAATTACAAGTAAAATTGGTACAAAATAATTATGTATGTTTAAATGAAAGCTGTGAATTTATATAATTTATGTTTGGAATGAAATTTTATAATTGTATGTACAGCTCGCAACAAAAGAACACCTGAACATTTTAATCAGTCTTTAATTTTTTCTTCTGTTTGTTTAATGTTAATTTTTTCTAGAAATCGATAGCTCGTTGTTTAGTAAAAACCACATAAATCCAAATTTCGAACTTTATACAACAATTATAGATATTTCTTAAACTTTTGATCACAATGCAATGGTTTTTAATTTGGATTTCTCGAAAAAATGTTGCTATGCAGTTTACAATGTATTTTGCATAGAAGAAAGTGCATAATACCGTCAGCTAAAAAAATTATTAGCAAATAAAAATTATAAGCTATAAAACTGAATACAATTTTTTTTTCTAGAAATCCAAATTAAAAACCGTGCAATTGTGTACAAAAGTTTAAGAAATTTTTATATTTTTTGTATAAAGCTTGCAATTTTGATTTATGCGGTTTCTGTTAGACAATGAGCTATACTTTTATAGAAAATGAACACTAAACAAATAGAAGAAAAATAGTCAAAACTGGTCAGAATGTTGAGGTTCTACCTCTTCGTCGTGGGCTGTATTGAACTTTTATGTTTTTTTTAAATAAATTTATACTGCCATGGCAGTTCGCCAATTGGTGACAAAATAAATTTGGTGTTATATATCGCAGCACAGATGCCGTCATCGGACTTCAAGAAAAATTATAATTTGAATACAAATTAAATTAAAAGTTATGTTGCTTCCGAAAACAAGGATATCCATTTCAGTGATTTTTGGACACAAAAGGAAGCAAAAAAGTAAATTTTTAATAAATAGCCTAAATATTGTTGTGTATGGTTCACTTCAATTGCCGCACAAGAACTCAATAAATATTTCCGCAATTTTGAAATTTTCATTGCCCTATGATTGCCAATCGAGCTATCACACGATTGCCGCAACCGGGTTGTATTTGATTGGGCATTGTAAGCACAATATAGGCCTCTACTGCCGCATGAGTCAATTTATTGTGAAATCACACGATTGGGGCACAAAATGAGGCAATAATTGGTGTATTGCGGCAATCGTGGGATCTCAGCTTTACATACATATATCTGATTTTGCTTAAGGTTATATTTTTTGCGTTTTTTCTATCTAGAACCCTACCTCTACCTCCGTTCGTTCTAATTACATTTATGTTATTCTGTTTTTCATTATCTTAATTTTTATCTTTATACTCTATCAATAACAAAATCGATAGTAACAAGCAATAAAATATCGATAACAAAACCGATAAAAATTTCGATAGCGAAAACGATAATATTAGTAGCAAAATATTTGAATCTCGAAAAGAATATCCATAACAAAATCGATAAAAACATCGATAACAAAATCGATAAAAATATGCACAACAACATCGATAAATATCGATAACAAAATCGATATATATCGATAACAAAATCGATATATATCGATAACAAAATCGATA
>NW_023458555.1:95523978-95527059 GCF_013731165.1 Rhagoletis pomonella | reverse complement strand
ATATATATCGATAACAAAATCGATATATATCGATAACAAAATCGATAAATATCGACAACAAAATCAATAAATATCGATAACAAAATCGATAAAAATATGGATTATAAAATAATAATAAATAATAAAATAGTTAAAAATATTGATAAAAATATCGATAACAAAATTGAAATGAAATTAATTACTGCTATATGTATGTATGTACATATGTAGGCATATACTAAATGTGAGCAAACAACATTTTTTTTTACATATTCTTCTGTTCTCTTTTCACTGCAAGTTGAATGATTTTAGTATCTATTGCAAAATTTTATAAATGGACTAAAATTAGAAAATAATATTTCTCAGTCCCATAGATCTTGTTTTGATAACTTTTGATTTTGAAATTTTAGCAAAAGTCATTATAAACAATTTATGAGATTGAAAATGAAAAGTATGGGGTATTTGCGTAATATATATACTCTTTTAAAATATAAGTCGCGTATAAAAGGAAGCAAACATTTCCCTCTCCACTTTCCCATTAACAGTTCACAATAGAGCAGTTTTTTCGCTTACCAACACTAGCCTTCAGGTCGCGTATTTTTTAACCGACCTGGCTCAGCTCGGATAAATAACCGAGTTTGTGTTGTTGCTTTGCTTGTATTTCGTCATTTAAGCGAGTGTTCTTTTGTAGCTCGGTTGCAAAAGAATGCACCTAGGTACTATTAAAGTAGTAAACCTATTTATGGCAAATTCTAGACATCAACCTAGTCTAGATATCAACCTCGCTGTAGGTATCATATCAAAGACATACAATTAGAAAAACTCTAGAGATAGATGTCGCCCCGCCAGTAGATGTTAAAAATATGCCCCGCATACGCTACAGCGGAAATGGACGACCCGCTATTTCTTTAAATGAAATTAATTGCAGCTATATGTATGTATGTACATATACTAAAATGTGAGCAGACAACATTTTGCTTGCATAGTCTTCTGATCTCTTTTCACTGCAAGTTGAATTTTTTTAATATCTATTGCGAAATTTAGTATCATAGTACTATGAATATATGAAGCATAAGACGAGAATTTTGTACAAACAAAACTAAAAAGTAGAAAATAAATAAAATAAAAAAAACTTTTTAATATTCAACGCTATTATAAATGGACTAAAAGGTAGAAAATAATATTTCTCAGTCCCACAGAATTTGTTTTGATAACTTTGGATTTTGAAACTTGAGCAAAAGTCATTATAAGCAATTAATGACATTGAAAATGAAAAGCGTGGTGCGCATGTAATACACTTGAATTGATGTGAAACGTAACATATGTATGTATGTGGGCATATGAATAACGACCGCTTAAAATCGATCTAAAATTTGTACTTTCGCTGTAGAATGTTATGTAGTTTGACTATTGTCAATGAAATCGAATGCTTTGTACTGCAAGCGCTCCACGTTTTCGTTTTTTATGTCATTAATTGTTTATACTGACTTTTGCTATAGTTTCAAAATCAAAAGTTATCAAAACAAATTCAGCGGGACTGATAAATATTATTTTCTACTTTTTAGTCCATTTATAAAAGTGTTGCATACTTAAAAGTTTTATTTTATTTTATTTATTTTCTGTTAGATTCATAATTTTGCTTAGAATAAAAATGTACTGAAAAGAACTGATTTTTTTGGCACGAAAAATTCTAACGTACTGCATTCGCGTATTAAAAATCTGGCAACCCTATTACCAACTCAGAGGAGGCCCTCCCCTTCCCCTGTTAGCAGCATGGCGGTGGCATTTAAAACTTTCAGACCACGAGCGTTCCTGTCCATTCGTAGGGTTCCCAGATTTTTTATGCGCGAAATCATTACGTTAGACTTTTTCATGCTAAAAAAATCAGTACTTTTCAGTATATTTTTATTCAAAGCAAAATTTTCAGTACAGATTAAGTAAGTAACAGAAAATACTTTTAAACGCCAGAGTTCTTCTTTTAAACAATAGTTTGGTATATAAATAAAGTATAGTTCATAAAAAAGAAAAGTGTTATTCATTACACATCATTATACACAGGAGCCAATAAATTATTTTATATCCTTACTAATATTATAAATCCGAAAGTGAGTTTGTTTGTTTGCTACGCTTTCACGCTTTAACTACTCAACCGGTCATCATGAAATTTTGTACACTCCTGTCATTTAGGTCAACTTAAAATATAGGATACATTTAATTTCGAATAGACAAGGGGGCGTGACACCTCCCACACAAACGGAATTTTTCAAACTGCATTTCTCAGGAAACGTTTTTGGTAGATTACTGGAACTTGGTATGGAGATATATAAAATCATTATTTACTCATGGATGAGGGCTGCCACCTTTTAAAAAGTCAAATTCAACTTCAATTAAGGGAGTTTTTTATTTGAAAATTATATTTAAAGAAATGGATGCCAAGAGGCTTAAAAATTCTGTCGTTTGAATATATCGTTTAAAGGGTTGCCGCCTGTTTGCAAAGTCGAATTTAAATTAATTATACGCAAGCTATCTGAATCCCTTTCAAAACCATTTCGACTGATACTCATCCTTACTAATATTATCAATCCGAAAGTGAGTTTGTTTGGTTGCTACGCTTTCACGCTTTAACTACTCAACCGATCATCATGAAATTTTGTACACTCCTGTCATTTAGCGCAACTTAAAATCTAGGGTAAATATAATCTCGATTAGGAAAGAGTGCGTGGCACCTCCCATACAAACGGAATTTTTCATACTGGATTTCTTCGTAAATATTTTTGGTAGATTACTGGAACTTGGTATGGAGGTATATAAAATCATTCTGTACTCAGGGATGTGGGCTGCCACCTTTCAAAAAATCTAATAAAGGGAGCTATTTATTTTAAAATTATATTAAAACAAGTAATTTTTAGCAAAAAAAAAACCGACTTCAACTCTCATATAAAAAAATATATATATATCTCATGATCCGCTGATCGGATCTTAACCAGATTAGTATGGGACCACCTCTGAGACACTACCTTTCCGATGCAAAAAGAAAATCGGTTGACGTGGTATAAAGTTATGCGGTAACATACATAAAAAAAAAACAAAAAAAAAAAAAAA
>NW_023458555.1:95477111-95523878 GCF_013731165.1 Rhagoletis pomonella | reverse complement strand
AAAAAAAAAACAAAAAAAAAAAAAAAGATTCCGACGAACTGATAACCTCCTCCTGTTTTGGAAGTCGGTTAAAAATGGATGTCAAGAGGCTTAAAAAAGCTGTAGTTTAATATATTTTTAAAGGGGTTGCCACCTGTTTGAAAAGCAAAATTTAAATTAACTATACGCAAGCCATCTGAAGAATTAAGATAGGGTTGTCAAACAAAATATTGTTAAGAAACCTTTAGTTAAAGTTTTGAATAATATTGAAGTCTTTAACAAGGGTTGCCACATTTTGAAAAATTCAACTGAATTAGTTTAAGTGAAATATTATAATACTAGCAGACCCGGCGAACTTCCTTCCGCACAAAATAATTTTTTTTTTAACTTTTTGGTTCAATATTTTCACCAACAATTCACGTTTACGATTTCCATTGGCTCGCTCATCGGCTAAGATTATGGTTTGGTGGTCGGTTTCCACCTTAATTAACCCAACGAAAGCGTTATGGTCTGATTATGCATACTTCGCATAAACTTCAAACTGTAATTTCGTATGTACTTTGTATGTATTCCATTACCCAGAAATTAGCAGAACTTTTAAAAACTTAGCGATCTGTTGAGTTTAGATTTTGCTTCACATTTTCTTAAGTTACACCTTTAGTGCTCTGTTACAAATGGTTGTGCGAAGTTATGCGAAGTATGCATAATCAGACCCTTATGTACGTGATGAAGTTCTTGAATTTCCCTAATTGTGTAACATTTCATAGAACGGTTAATCTCACAACGAAATATATTTGAAGAACATTTCCTCTTCACTCCCTGGCGGCAACAATGATTCGGTTCTATAGTAAATCTGTCAAAGAAACTTTATAGTATAGGTGGTGGCAATTTCAAAATAGATGCGTATAATTGTTCTACAGAAATCCAATATACATAGACTTATTTCAGACGAAACCTTAAAGTAAGTTTCACGAAAGAAATTTAATTGAATATAATTTTTTTTACTTGAATTTATGGTTGGCGATGGTTTTGTCGGTTGATTTATCGGTGGTGATTTGAGATTTACCCCTGCTCAACTCAACCCTGGTGTCTCCGAATATAGCTTTAAGGCATAACAATACTGGGACAAGTCACATACATTGGGCCAATCGTAACACATAAAAGTTCGATATACTCAATGGTGCAACAGGTTTATTTATTCTGACATTCACGGCACCTTGTCTAACTTGGCGATTATTCGCGGCTTTGCGAACACAAAAAACGGGTTTCAAATGTATATTGGTATAGCTTGGTATGAATAGAAATAGTTTTGAATATGTTACTACGTTTATACGCACAGAATAATCGACTTAATTGAAAACGCATTGACACCGTACACATTTCGCTCTAGTGTTTATACTTACGGCTTTATATCGGCATCAAAGTAACCGTCTTCATAAGCAAACAAAATCAGCTGTTTTCATTAGACATTTCATAACTTAACATAATGGAAAGTGATAAAAATCTAGTTTTATTCGGCATTATAAAATCGTGGCAAAGAAAAAGAACGATTATTATTAATCAGCTTTTAAATACTGATGCGATTATTTGGAATTTGAGCGGAACAGGTGATCTCCAATTCGCTTTGAGTGAGAGCGGTGTTTATACACTCTTTCTAACTGTCTGAAGAAATAAACTACAGATTTGAAATGGAGTGTGAGCCAAAATACTTCGCTCTTTCAAAGCGAATTGAAATTCAGTTTATACATATGTTTTGAATCGCGGCAAAATGAATTAAAGCGACTTATGCATGCGTATAAACCTAGTATATATCACAATATGAGTGTTAGACGAAAGAGGTTTAAAAAGGTTGCCAACTGTTTAAAAGGTTAAATTCAAACTAGTCAATAATTTATATGAATTACTACAATATGGGAATCAATCAAAATGATTTTAAAAGGGCTTAATTTCAAAACTACATGTAAAGGGTTTCCATATGTTTAAAATCTCAATTGAGTTGGAAATGTATGACAAGTGAGAAGTGTAAGAAAGTTTTAGTGTGAAAATATTTTGAAGATGGTTAAACAAATTTCAAACCTCCTGTTTTTATATTGAGTTTTCTTGAAATAAATTTTACTCAATGTAGCACGCAAAAATTTCATACACTCAGCGAAGCGGCTGAGGGCGATCGAGTTTATCATATTTTTGAATAGCAATAATGGGTAGGTTCAGAAGTCGAACAGTTGAGCGCAACCGTTGCTAAAAAAATCAGTGATCGTAATGAGTCTTCTGAACGGCTTGATACATTAGCTGTGAAATTCAAAACACAAAACATGTTGTCTCAAATGATAAGAAAAATATTGCGATCATCTAACACGCAACTGTTCAGTTGATCAGGAGTACAAAACAACGCGTTCAGAAGGTGAAATCGCAACAGCTACTGAGCTATTGCACCTTCTGAACGTGCCCAATGAGATAATTCCCATTTTCAGTGTTAAAATAGTCAAAGAATTCTATACATTTCATTTTAAAATTACTTTTGATTTCAAGTTCACTTTCAAAAATTGTAATTAGAAACCGGTTTCTCTCTTTTCGCCAGGAAAGAAACTTTATACTTAAGATCCCCCCAATAGCTTCGTTTGAGTGTGCTATTGAAAAAAAAAAAATTAAATACCTTTTTTTTTAACTGTGAAAGAGTACCACTTTTAAGGACTTCATCTAAATTTCCTCATGGCTTAAACAACTACGTAAAAACTTTGAAAGATTAGGAATTTGATAAAAGAGTATCTAACCCTAAGTCCTGTATCCAAAACTCTTTTACAATGTCAGTAAATTGAGAAATAAATAAAATAAAATAAAAACTTTTTAATATACAACGCTTTTATAATTGGACTAAAAAGTAGAAAGTAATATTTCTCAGTCCCACAGAATTTGTTTTGTAACTTTTGATTTTGAAATTTTAGCAAAAGTCATTATAAACAATTAATGACATTGAAAACGAAAAACGTGGAGCGCATGCAGTACAAAGCATTCGATTTCATTGACAATAGTCAAACTACATAACATTCTACAGCGAAAGTACACATTTTAGATCGATTTTAAGCGGTCGTTATTCATATGCCCACATACATACATATGTTACTTTTCATATCAATTCAGGTGTATTACATGCGCGACACGCTTTTCATTTTCAATCTCATGAATTATTTATAATGACTTTTGCTAAAATTTCAAAATCAAATGTTATCAAAACAAGATCTATGGGACTGAGAAATATTATCTTCTAATTTTAGTCCATTTATAAAAGCGTGGTATATTAAAAAGTTTCTTTTAGTAGTAGTTTTAGTCTTGTCTGTATAAAATTTTGCAATAGATACTAAAATCATTCAACTTGCAGTGCAAAGAGAACAGAAGACTATGCAAGCACAATGTTGTTTGCTCACATTTAGTATAAACATACATATGTATATTAGACTACATCCTCCCCATACAAAGAATAAAATCGGTACTGTTTTTCCATTGGGATTATAAAATCTATTATAATTTAAGACGTCCACTAAAATATCTCGAAAAAATATTAAGATTTAAGTGAGCTGGACCGTATTGAAAATACCTCCAAAATAATAAATATGAATAAAAATAGTTTCTTAAAGATTTTTTTTTTTTAAATCCCATCAAATGACAAAACAGTTTAAGCTTAAAAAAATTGCGTAAAAATATTTTTAAAAAATAAAAAAAAAATTTAAACGGAATCGTAATAATGCGATTTTTGATGCTGTTTTTAACTTTTTTCAAAGATTGGTATAAGAAAAACTTGAATAACTGAGCATAAACTCTCCCGATTTAGACTTGTGAGATATCATTGGAAAGGTATTTTCTCACCCTTTTTATTTCTTTGCTAATAAATTTATTCAGGATGAAAGAGAAAGGTAGGATGAACGAATATCATTCAAAGTTGAATTAAGATGTGTTGGTATTTGAAAAAAATATTGGGACACGAACGACTTTTTTTTGCACATAAGTAAAATAGTGGGAAAATATCTTTCTACCGAGATCCCATAAGTCTAAATCAGAATAGTTTTGGCCCAGTTATTTAAGTTTTTCGTAAATCAATCATTGAAAAAAGTAAAAAAACAGCATCAAAAATCTCATTATTACGATTCCGTTGAAAAGATTGTTAAATATTTTGATGCAGAATTTTTAAGCCTAATTTATTTTGTCATCTGAGGGGACTTTTTTCAAAAAGTTCTTTAAGAAACTATTTTTATTCATAAAAAAACTCTATTTTTGGAGGTATTTTCAAATCTGTCCAGCTCGTTTAAATCTTAATATTTTTCCGAAATATTTTGGTGGACGTCTTAAATATAATAGATTTTGTAATGCCGGCGGAAAACCGCAACTTTTTTTGGTGATGCAGTCTAATGTACATACATACATATAGCAGCAATTAATTTCATTTAAAGAAATGGCGTGTCGTCCATTTTCGCTGTAGCGTATGTAGTGCATATCTTTAACTTCTTCTGGCGAGGCGACATCTATCTCTAGAGTTTTCTGATTTTATGTCGTTGATATGATACCTACGACGAGGTTGATATCTAGACTAGTTTTGCTATAAATACCTATATATATATATGCTATATTTATAGAATAAAAATGGTGGTATGGAGCAGGGTTGTTGCGAAGATTCGCATTCGCATTCGCAACCGCGGAGCTTCCGCATTAATTTTAACATTCGCATTCGCTTTCGCATTCTCAAAATTCAATGCGGATCTTTTGCGCATGCGAATATTGAAGGGACAGGAAATTACAGTTATTTTTTTTTACGAGTTAAACTTGGCCAAATATTTTTTATTTCTGACTAAAAGTCCTTTCCGGACAATAATCAAACCGCTTATCCAAATTAAACAAGTTTGCTATCAAATGAAAGAGGACTTAAATAGCTTTAAAACTGAAATGTCTAAATGATCAAAGCCACCTATTGAAAAATATTTCCATAAAAAATGTTAATTAATTACCATAGAACAAACCTTGGGTCAGGTATATGAATCTCTTTAGTATTAAATGATATAAAAAAAAATATATAAATAGAGGTGGTAACCTTCGTTCGTTATTTCTGTTTAAAAGCTATTTCAGTCCTCCTTCACATGATATTAAATTTGGTTAGTTTTGATAAGCTGTTTGTTTATTATCCAGAAAAAAACTTTTATTTCGGAATAAAAAATATTAGGCCAAGTTTAACTGGTAAAAAATTACTGTTATTTTCGGTCCCTGGAACATTGTGCGTGTGCACTGATATATATATATATATATATATGTATATCTGGCCAGTCCCAGAAGAAAGGATTAATAACGAATTACAAAAACTTAAATCGAAAAACGCTTTTGACGTAACAGGCTCACAAACAACCAAACGAATGAGAATGAAGAACTCTTTGGACCACAACGGTGTTTAAACAACGATCTTGCCATGATGATTAGGTTAGGTTAGAATGGTGGCGGAAAACCATTACGCCCAAGTAGCAGCTAAGTGCCATTTTGATACCATATACCTCGAATGAGTATGTTAGAACCAGCCGGCGTGGTTGATGAAGTTGAGTATGTTGTGGAGACTAACATCAGATTGCTCTCTACTACTACGTTCTAAGAGACGGCAGCCTTCGGCTATAGCGAATACTTCTGCTTGGAAGACACTCGCGAAATCGGGCAGATGACCCAGCGACCCAGTGACTCAGAGTAAATACCTGTGTTGTGCATGTACCTGATACAATAGGGGTATTCTCGAAGTCTTGTACGATGCACGAATTGCACGAAATGCAAAAATAGTATTCCAAATTTCGAAGAGTATGAGAGCACCCTATTGCAAAGTGGTAGCATGCATGGGTAGCAAGGAGCGAAATTATGTATCAACTACAATAACAAGAAACAGCAAAAAAAAATGAAGTGAGCGAGATGAGAGGAATGAGAGAAATATGCAGCAATTCCAACAACAAAACAACTAGCACAGGTTCGCATTTATTTTGCTATGCTATTTTGCAAAATATATACATGGGTTTCGACGTTGCATATTTTGCAGCGATAGGAAATGTTGTTTCTCATGTATTTTGTTGTTGTGTGTTTGCAAGTTATGCAATCCATGCAATCCGTGCTACGTGCAATGGCTTTGCAAGATTTGGAGAATACCCCTAATATGTGTTAGCTATGCATAGTAGTTCATTTCTATTAATTATATTTTTTGCTTATAATATGAGAATTGGGTCTGTTGAGTGTGATCGGCTATTATGAACAGAAAGTGTGCTCAAGCAATTTTGCATATACAAATAACTGCTGACGAAACAAAATATGTACAATGTGTCACCAAAAGTTTTTTGAGTGTTAATAGTGAGGAATCACATTGCACATGACTACCATAAATCATTATGAGCAATAGTAGAAATTAAGTAGGTCAATTATGTATATTGAACTTAGAGTTTGTATTGTATTTTTAAGCTATATAAAGAAATGAAAGTTGAAATAAAGAACAATAATTTTTGAGTATCGAAACGATACAGATCTCATCATTTTAACAGAGCGGCACTCCTGCCATTAATACTGAAAGTGCGGCATTCGTGCCATATACATAATTTGGCGAGTCACGCCTAAATGACAATTCTGCGTATCCTTTCATCTGACATCCTTTCTTTGCCCTATTGATACCATGTCCTACTAAACCCCATACAACATGCGTCTATCTTGTACAATATGGCGATCCTGCCGAATTTAACAAGATCCTGCCGAATTTAACAAGATCTTGCCAAATTTAACAAGATCCTGCCGAATTTAACAAGATCCTGCCGTATTAAACAGATCCTGCCGAATTAAACAGATCCTGCCGAATTAAACAGATCCTGCCGAATTAAACAGTTCCTGCCGAATTAAACTGGTCCTGCCAAGGTTGGTTTAACATTTTTTTATGGGTAAGCAAATAGAAGAATATAGCCCAGGAACCCCAGCAACCGGAGCTCCAACATATGTTCCCGGCAAAAAGAAGATCACTATAGCAGAGTACAAACAGAGGCAGGCAAAACAGCAAGAAGCTCTGAAGCAATTCAGAGAACGAATAGTTGAGAAAAAGCCACGAAAAAAACGTGGTGGGAAAAGGGTACAAGCGAGACAGAGGGTAGCTGAGCGAATCGTCGCAATAGCAGTAGACAATAGGCAAAAGCAGCGGCTGATTCAGCAATTAAAGGAAGAACGTAGCAAATATGGGTTTTGGGCAAAGCAAGGAAGAGGTAGTAAACAACAATAATGGTGCAGGAGGCAGTGCTGTACTGTCACACACAAAAGAGGGTACACCATCGTGGATTCTTTACGTGAATCTTGTAGGGATTATAGCTTTAATATTATATCTAACTAACAAACATTATAAAGAATATGTGAGAAAATAGCTATTACGTAATGCAATTAGAAATGAAGTTTAGGACAAAATTTTATGATATACAAAATTAGAAGTTACTAGAATAACATAGACATTTCAAAAAAGTTTTTTTTATAAAAGCAAATTTACAAAATAAAGAATATGTTAACATACGAATATATCTAATGGAATTGAAGTTATTGACAGACCTATTGACAAATTTAAAAAAAGTCCGAATAGGAAATATACAAAGAACTATATTGAAGAAAAAAATAAAGTCATAAGTCATAAGTCATGGTAAAGGTAATAAAGAAACCAGAGGACTTAGAAAAGGCGAAAAGACAATTCTTGACGTTAGCAAGTGAAATAAAGAAATTTTTAATACCGATAGCAAGGAAAATATGTAAACATGGCTAACTTTGACATAGCAACAGCTGTAAAAGTAATACCAGAGTTTGATGGTAATTACAGAAGTTTGTCGCAATTTCTAGGATTGGTAGATTTCTATGGCAAAACTTTAGCAGAAAGTCAACATGCAGTTCTAGTAAATTTTATTATAGTAACCAAACTAACTGACAAAGTGAAGAACAGGTTATTAACTGAAGATAAACCCACAACACTGACAGATTTAGCACAGACTTTACAAAAGATTTATAAATCCAATAAAAACGCCCTACAATTGCATCATGAAATAACACGAGCACAGCAAGGAAATTTAAGTGTTAATGCTTTCGCTAGTAAAATAGAGAGCTTAGTGGCTTCAATGAATGACATACAGATTGCAGAACAAGGTGAACAGAATAGAGAGATAATAGTGAAGCTTAATGAGCAAATTGCTTTAGGTGCATTTAAAAGTGGACTAAATAATCCTTATAAATCCATAATCCTAGCCGCCAGACCTAGTAAACTGAATGAAGCAATTCAACAAGCGGCAGAAGCAAGTGTGCAAAGCTCACATGCTGCAGGTAATAATAACGTAATGTTTATGAATATAACAAGAGGAAGTTCCAATCGGTATAGGCAGTTCAGAGGTCCAAACAGTGAAAATTTTAGTAGCACATGTTACGGAAGGCGCCTAAGCAGCAATAATGCAAGGAATAACGGAAGAGGATACACTACCCATGGTCATAACAATAATGGTGGAAGACATAACTGTAGCACAAGCAGAGGTGGTTATAGTAATAATGGAAACCGGTAAAGATAAACCAATCGCCTATGCGAGCAAGTCGTTCAACAGGCATGAGCTAAATAAAGCAGTAATAGAAAAGAAACTTTTAGGAATACATTGGGGTATTAATTATTTTAGACCTTATTTATATGGAAGAAGATTTATAGTATACAAAGATCATAGACTTTTAGTTAGTTTATTTACACATAAGAACCCATCATCTAAGTTAACCAGATTAAGAGTAGATTTAATGGATTATGATATCGATATAGTATTCAAAAAAGGCAAAACTACTACTACTACATACTAATGCAGACGCATTATCTAGGATAAGATTGAGCTCAGAAGAATTGAAAGAAATGATACCTACGAAGGATATAAATATAATGACTAGAGCAATGAAGAATAAAATACGAAAAGATAGTAGTGAAACTAGTGAAAAGTCGACAGAAATGCCACCAGTGAAGATTGATCACCTTCACATTTGGGAGTGCATATCAATTACAGATACAAGGAATATAAAAAAGTTGCAACTAGAGAAAAATCAGGCCGAAGACAAGAAAATATATGCAGTAAAAGACATAGTGCATGTAGGATTTAGTAATGGATCTTTATCAGAGTTAAAATTGATTTTGACGAAATTATTATCCTGTGCAAAACATGCAAATTTAACAAAGCTAGCGTTATCAAAGAAAGATGAAATATTTAAGAAAATTAAGGTGCACGACTTTACGGAAATATTTAAGAAACTGCAAGAAAATAAGAAGAAAAATTGTCTAGACATAATAATTTACGATCCACCAAAGAACATAGAAAATCAGGAGGAAATGAAGAATCTGATTAAAGACTATCATGATAGCAAGTTAGGAGGACATTGCGGTATAAGAAGATGTATAAGTAAGTTGAAGCAGAAATACGTTTGGAAGAATATGAATAAAATGGTTAAAGATTATATTAATAAATGCAAAAATTTGTAATGAGGTAAAAATTACAAGATACACCAGGGAAAGGTTTGCACTAACAGAGACTCCAAGCTCATCATTTGAAGTAATAACAATAGATACAGTTGGACCACTAAGACCGTCAAGTGGGTATAGGTACATACTCACCATTCAATGTGACTTAACAAAGTTTATTGAAGTTTTTCCGTTAGTAACAAAAGATGCAGTTTCGGTAGCAAAAACAATAGTGGAGAAATTCATATTAAAATATGGATGTTTCAAAAAACTTAGGACAGATAAGGGCACAGAGTTCACGAACCAATTATTAGTAAATATTTGTAAGTTACTAAAAATAGAAAAATCAACATCAACACCATTCCAACATGAGACACTAGGTTCAATAGAAAGAAATCATAGAGTTTTAAACGATTTTCTGATGACCATGGACGGAAAAGATGACTGGGAGGAACTTTTACCATACTATACGTACTCGTACAATACCACGCCACACACAACGACACAGTACACACCTTTTGAGCTAGTATTTGGAAAATTATGTGCATTAACATGAGAAATTATACAAAATAAATAAAAATTGTATGACCTAAATGATTACATAAATGAATTTAAAGTGAAGTTGAAATATGCACATGAAAAAGTAAGAGAAACACGAAAGTAAAAGACAAATTGCAAGAAAACAAACAAATGTAAAAAAATCTAATTTTAAATCTGGAGACTATGTCTATATAAAAGTAGGAAATAAGAAAAAACTAGAAAGACCGTTTAAAGATCCATACAAGATTATATCACAAAATGGTTGAAATAGTGTAATATTGATTGGAGAAGAAGAAAAATAAGTACATAATAACAATCTAATTAAAGCCAGAAATGCATAAGCTGAAAAAATAAATTTTCCATTAAGATAGTAAAATTATTTTTTTTTAAAAAAGGATGAAGGTGTTGTGCATCTACCTGATACAATATGTGTTAGCTATATGCATAGCAGTTCATTTCTATTAATTATATTTTTTGCATATAATATGAGAATTGGGTCATGTTGAGTGTGATCGGCTATTATGAACAGAAAGTGTGCTCAAGCAATGTTGCATATACAAATAACTGCTGACGAAACAAAATATGTACAATGTGTCACCAAAAGTTTTTTGAGTGTTAATAGTGAGGAATCACATTGCACATGACTACCATAAATCATTATGAGCAATAGTAGAAATTAAGTAGGTCAATTAAGTATATAGAACTTAGAGTTTGTATTGTATTTTTAAGCTATATAAACAAATGAAAGTTGAAATAAAGAACAATAATTTTTGAGTATCGAAACGATACAGATCTCATCATTTTAACAGAGCGGCACTCCTGCCATTAATACTGAAAGTGCGGCATTCGTGCCATATACATAATTTGGCGAGTCACGCCTAAATGACAATTCTGCGTATCCTTTCATCTGACATCCTTTCTTTGCCCTATTGATACCATGTCCTACCAAACCCCATACAACATGCGTCTATCTTGTACAACACCTGCTCCAACTCCGCGTTCCATTTTGGAGCCATCGGTGTACATATGATGTGTCCAGGTAGAGATGTCCGGATCTCGTCGGAAGAATGGCCCCGAAAGGCCTGTGAAACTCTACCTCAGGTCGAATGTTATCGGTTGCCAGCCTCAAACAAAGTGGCAAACGGGAAATTATACTGCTATGCCCGATCGTTCTTTCTTTTCATATACCTAGTTCTCTAAGTCTTATAGCCGATAGTGATGCGGTGTGCCGTATGTGAAGGTCTATAGGAAATAAGTTTGTACTAACATGTAGGACATCGGTAGGACAAGTTGTCATCTTGCCATGATACTAGATTGTGAAGATGAAAGTCAGGAGGATACATCCGACATTTGCACCCGATGCAATTCTCAAAGAGAATTATTGAATCCGGAATAAAAAAAAAACCAATAAATATATCTGAAAGTCCACTAGACTCGTGCAGCGTCAATCGAAAAGAATTTACTATTTTGTCAAGTTTCAAGTTTTTCAAGCTTGTCTCCTCGAGCGAGCAGTTATTTAGTGGCCCTGATTAACGACCTTTTAAAAACTTTTTATTGGATACAATGTACCAGTTTTTAAATTCGAATACTAAAAAGAAATTATTAAAAATTACTAACCTTTACATTTTCTATTTGACTAAATCACCTCATTTACTCACCTAAATTATTCATTAACAAGTAAAACAGTCTAAGTTCCTGCGGAGCCGAACATCAAATACCCGGCGCAAGTATTCAATATAGTTTCTCACCTTTCCGAAAACTACCGCTACATGGTAAGCAGGGATGGGGTTACCTCTATTTCAAACGTCTTTGATAGAAGCTCAAGTAGCACACTGGTGTATAACTTGGTGTAAATTTGTGAATTTTGGTACAATTAATCAGATTTATACCAAAATTCGTAAACTTACACCAAGTTATAGGTACACCAGTGTGCTACTTGAGATGTTCAGTTAGATATAATGAGATAAATTTAGATATATGAGAGCGGCATCACGCCCATTTTCCAAAATTCAATAATAATGTTACTTCTTTTCAAGGGATTGTAAAATTAGCGTCCTTAAATTTCGAAATATCGAAGTTTCTAGCATATCTGAAATTTACCGTTATGAAAAAGTGGGCTTAATTTTAGTCCGATTTCGATAACTTTCGACGTTTTGCCTTTTGCCTTTATGTGGCAACCACAATAATCGTCCCGAGTTGGTACACATTGATCGAACGGTTACCGAGATACACATATGTATGTGACCATCACTGGGCGGGGTCACGCCCATTTCCCAACATTTTATTATAAGCGTATTTTTTGCTAAAGAAGTATTGCAAACATCAATCTTGAATAAATTAGCTCCAGTTTTTACTAATTTATCGAAGCTTTCGTATTTCTCTAAATTACCGTTAAATGGGATGTGGGCATGGTTATTATCTGATTTTTTAAATTTTCAACCGCTTGGTATGTTTTGTGAAGGCCAACAACTGTGTCTGTCTTTGGGAGAAATCGGCGGAACGGTTCCCAAGGTACATATATATATGTAATCATAAATGGGCGTGGCAACGCCCATTTTCCAAAAATTTTTAATATTCTTATTTTTCGCATAAAAATGATTGTAAATATCAATTTTGAGTGAATAAGCTTCAGTAGTTACTAAAATATCGCAGTTTTCGTATTTCTGAAAACGACCGTTGCATGGGAGGTAGGCGTGGTTATCGTACGATTTTGCCTATTTTCAATACCATCTGTCCCACGCTCAAAGGAAGTACACATACAAAGTTTCGTTAAGATATCTCAATTTCTACTCTAGTTATCGCGTGCACAGACGGACGGACTGACGGACAGACATTCACCGCTTAATCGATTTCTCTTTTCATTCTGATCATTTATGTATGCATTTGTCTATATCTATTTCGATTCGTTTTGCCTGTTACAAACAAGCGTTATGTAAACAAAGTTATGGTACCCTTGTGTACAAGTTCGTTCGGGTATAAAAATACTTGACAGCCGCATTCGCATCCGCATCTGCGGATGTTAGCGGTTAAACATCCGCATCCGCATTCGCATCCGCGGATGTCTTAAATTTCACATTCGCATCATCCCTGGTCTGGATCATTACTTACTTTTTACAGTACAGTTTAAGGAAGTTCCAACGATATGTGAAATAATAGTAATAGATTGGCGCTAACACATATGTTAGTGTTTGGCCGAGCTTCTCCTTCGATATGTGAAAATCTTAAGCAAATTCTAAAGTATTTGGTTTGAATTGAAAATTCAGTACAAATCAGCACAAATTTTGAAAAATCAGGACATTAGCGTACTGATTGAAGAAATGAATAAAATCAGTACAAGAGTTGAAAAATCAGTACTGTACTGATAAAATCAATACGTCTGGCAACCGTATCCATTCGAAGGGCATGGCCAAGCCAGCGGAGCCGCTAAATTTTAATTCACTGCACTGTGTCTATAGCGTTGTAAAGCTCATAGAGCTTATCGTTAAAGTCGTCTGCGGTATTCGTCAACGCCAACGCGTAAAGGTCCGTAAATCTTTCGCAGAATCTTTCTCTCGACAACTCCAAGAGCCGCTTCATCAGATATTTCATTGTCCATGCCTCCGCGCCATACACCAGCACAGGCATGATGAGTGACTTATAGAGTGTGATCCTTGTACGACAAGAGAGCACATTACTTCTCAATTGCCTACTCAACCCAAAGTAGCACTTGTTGGCAAGAGTGTTTCTCCGTTGGATTTCAAGGCTGAAATTATTATTGGTGTTAATGCTGGTTCCCAAATAAACGAAGTCGTCTACTTTTTCAAACTTGTAACTGTCAACAGTGACGTGGGTGTCAAGACGCGTATGCTCTGACTTCTTGTGTGATGACAAGAGATACTTCGTTTTGTCCTCGTTCACCACCAGACCCAGTCGCTTTGCTTCTCTATCTAATACCGAAAAGGCAGAACAGATGTAGTCCTTGTTTTTACCGATAATATCGCTGTCGCCGGCATACGCCAGCAACTGTACGATCTTATGATGTATTGTCCCTGAGCGGTTCAGTTTGCGGCTCTTATTATGTTCTCGAACATCATATTAAACAAGTTACATGAAGGGAAGTCAGTGTCTGAAACCTCGTTTCGTATCAAAGGGCTCGGAGAGGTCCTTCCCAATTCCAACATAGCTGATGTTGTTGCCCGCACGGAACGGAAAACGTACATAAAATTAATGTATTTGGACGTTAATATTAATGAAAATAATAGTTCATTTTGTGCCAAAGAACATGTTCATTAAAATTTAATGAACGGCGTTCATAGACCCGAATGTTTATAAACGAATGTTATGAATATGAATGAAACTAATGAACATGTTCATAAAAATTTAATGAATAGGTTCATAAAATATTATGAATTTTTTTCATAGATTTTATGAATTTATTTGTAGGTTTATATGTATGAATTTTTTCATAGATCTCAATGAAGATATTCATTATTTTTATGGACTTATTCATGAATTTGCGAAAAGAAAACAGCACAACATTTTTTTGGTAAATTTTTTTGGTACATTTTATTAAAATCAATTCATTAAAAAAACAGTATTCAATAACATTTCAATACAAAAAATAAAATTTTGCATGTTTTATATGAATAAAATACCAAACATCCTTCGAAAAAAAATTGCCAAAAATTATAAACTCAAGATTTTTACATTCTTATACTAGAATTGAAGAGGCAAAAATTTCAAAACTTTTGGATAATTTTTCAAAAATGTATTTTTTTTAATTTTGAAAAAAGTTCCTTAAATTGCTTTTAGCTGTTTTTATTGTGGAATTGTATAAAGTCTTTTTTAAATAACGAATATAGGCAAAATTAAGAGAATTAGCTGAGACTTGTCTTAACATTTTGCTCCTATTTCATTGTGGATAGCTGTATGTATAGTATTGAGGAAAATGAACACTTTAAATAAGTTTTAGTTTTGACTAGGTAGCAAATTCAAAATAGATTAAAAAAATCAGTAAAATAAATTAAGTAACCACTTCACTCTTCCAGCTCTTGTATCAAGATATTAATTTTGGGTGTTGTTTTCCCGCGCGACTTAGAAAATTTATAAAAATATGCTTCAATGAATGTCCAAAAATTGGAACTTGCACTTGTAGAGTATTCAACATTAAATAAGTGAAACGATTTAAAGCATACATCAACGCATCGATAAAAGTTTGTAAATCGCATCTTGGTATCATCCAAATATAAAAAAAATTCGTCGAAAATTAGAGGCTGAATGCTCTCACCGCGTTGATTCAAAAATTCAATATAATTGTCGAGTTCTTGTAGAGTTTGTCGCACAAACGTAAATGATTCTTGAGAATCTTTGATCGTAGACCTGCAGGTATCTTTCTTGCCAGCGTTGGTTTTTCTAAAAACTTTGCTCGTAGGAAAGAGATATCCCTGAAGGCACCACAAAGTTTTAAAAATAAATTGAGTTTCATCTGAAAAAAAAACATTGAAGATGATTTATTACGCTTCTAAATAACTCTTAAAAAATATTCAGTAGTGGTAGGTAATTAGTTTCAGTTTTAAATTCCTTTTGTTTTCTACTTTATACTATGTCTCCTTTGTGAAATTTAATAAAGATTTAACCCACTGAAGAGATTCAACGCTAAGTCATTTATTCATCATACACATTTAAATACCGTAATGCTATAGATTTAATTCGTTTTTTTTTTGTTGAATTTCCGAAAGGGAGGAAAGTTGATGTATATTGGAAAGATTTTCCGTCAAACCTTGTCAAATTTGGTTTGGAGAGAAACCGGTTTCGGGAAAGTGCTATCTTCAGTGTCATTTAGGTTAAGATTTAGGTCAGATTTTAAAATTGAGATTAATTATCTGCCCACTAATGTGTGATTTTAGTTCAATTCAAATTTATTTGTTATCTTATTTTTATAATCATACGTTTTTCCAAATCTTGAATTTATTACAAATTTTGTTGAGCTGTTTTTTAAAATACCAGGCTTCTTAAGATGAAGGAACAACCGTAAAATTTCTTGTTTGTAGCTAAGAAAATTGCGGGTATTTGGGAAAATTTTTCCGAAATTAAGGTCAATCTGGAATAACAATTTTAATTTAAGTATACGAAAAATCAAAACCTATGTCTTCAGATTTACCAACGATATCCATCAGCTTTTTTATATTCTGGCCATTCCCGAAATATTTGGTGGATGTTTTGAAGTTTTTGCTGGATTACATTGATTCTATAATTGGCACAGGCTTGCCATGTGCTATAAATTCTTCCGCCCTGAGGTTATCGTACTTAATCCGCTGGACAGGCTTGTACACTTACGGTCAAAAAATGTAAAAACGTGTAAAATGTAAAACTGTTCATATTTTGATTTTATTTTTTTGACCGTTAGTGTATCTACACTTACGGTCAATAAAATAGAATCGAAATGCAAACATAGCTTGCAGATAAATTTTGTCATTGTATTTATTCTAGTGTATGTTTTAAAAAATTTCTATTATAAAGAACGTACCAATTTCTGATATTTCTTCCAACTCTGGAGATGTTGGTCGAATTTTTTTTAGCGTCCAAACTGTGGCTTTTGAGGCTTTTTTTTTTGTGTTGCAGAATTTGGTATACAATTTCCCCCTCTTTTCTGTTCTGTAGAAACTTAGTTTTTCATTTGGAAAATTTTCCAAAATTTCTTTTTCTAAGCAGTGGCTGCTTTGAAGGGACATATGAAGGTCTTTGTTGATGAAATAGTTGACAATGGTATTGATAGGCATGTTGCGACGGTGGTTCGTCAAGTTTATTGTGAGATACATAAAATTCTTTAATGCTGGAAGCTTTCGCATCCGAATTTAAAATTACCGCAAGCGTTATTAATCTTACTTCCTGAGACTCTTGCGAGGTAGAATCGGTTGTATAACAAATAGGAGATTTTGAATTGATCGAAGAGAAGGTTGAGAAGCATTTATGACACGAGCGATGTGGTGATGAGCGAAAATCCAGAGGTCTGTCGATTTCATCCCTCCAATTCTCAAAATGAAATTCGAAAACAACCCCATCACCGAGTTTAAATTTGTTTAGTAATTCTTTCAAATGGTCACATTTTAAGATTTTCATAACTTCAATTGTAACCTTTTCATCTGCAAAAAAATCAAGAATGAAGTTAATACTCATACTAGTGTAAAATATAATATAAAACCAACCTTTAAAATGATCGTACATGGTTTCAACACTCCAGGATTGTAATAAAATTTGTAAACTGCCAGGTTCAAGTTCAGATGGTGATGGCGAAGCCGGACTATCAAAGTTTTCACCTGAGTTGGAAATGCGCTCTTTTTATGTATATAAATAAAAAGTAAATTTCTTAAACTGTGCAATTTTCTCTGAGTCGGACGAAATGTAGTCCTCGTGCTGATTTTATAAGTGTAACTGGTGGTCCAACTAATTCTGAAGATATAAAAGTAAAATATTCACCAAGAAGACTTGGATCGATTTCAAAAGCCATGCAGTGTTTATTATACAAAATTTTTCTTATTTGCTGACAAAACAAAATGATTTGATCTTTATGTATAATTAAAGTGTTTATAACATATATGTTATAATCATTTGAACATGTTCCTACATAAAAACCTTTTTTATACTTAACATTCTTAATGAACACAGTTTCATATAATTTAAGAATATCCTTGGGAATTTGAGTTTTTAAACTATTAATATTTTTTAGGATGTCTGTGGAAGCATCATTTCGCAATGTCAGCAAATTTTCATTTTCGGATGAGTTAAGAAGAAAGTTAGCGAAGGAAAACTGATATTTTTTAGCTATTGAAACACATATGGCTTTTCTTGAAGTTATTGCGTGAGCATAAAATTTAAACTGCCTGTGTTTAGCTTCAAAATGAAAACTCCAAAATTTTCTCAGTTTGTTAAAATATGAAATTTCGGTTTTAGGGATTGACCAAAAAGTTGTATGAAAAGTTATTATGTGATTCAATTTTGCTTTCCAAAAAACATGTATGTACATAGATCATTTACTTCGAAGGCTAAGACGTTGTCAATAATTTCAATCAATAATAACACAAAATGCCAAACTTCGTCTTTGTGTGGCACCATATCGCCAATCATAATTGGGAAATTCAAAACAAATGTCAACATTTCCGCTGCAGAAAATTTCAAGTGACTTTTTTTTAAATGTTGAGCAGAAATCTCGGGAGGTATATTTTTACAATCTTGCTCTCCATATTCAAAAGTTTTTATTCTTCTGTTTAATGCAGATAAACTGAAGAATTTCATTTTTTCTGTAAAATATATTATTGCACCACACAAGTCATAGTGGCAGATGCCTTCCATCATATCATGCATAACATCAACTGCGAAGTTGTCAACTACATGAAAGGAAGGAATTCCATTAAAAACACATAATTCGGTAACCCCATCATCTTTGTTACTTGCACTTATGGCGTAGTTTGAATGCTTCCTTAGTAGACCAGACCGTGCCGCACATAGACCCTTAGTTAATTTCCCATCTGCCGTACAAAATATACAAAAAGATCCATTGAAAGATTTACTAAAACCTAAGAGAGAATTAAGGCCCAAGGATTAACGCTAGTATGAATTGTACATTGTAGATTTGACCATTTGTTTGATTTACCTGAATTCCTTCTTTTTCGAGAAAACTAGTTGATTAATTAAGCTTTCCAAGCATTTGTTATTTCCAAACTCTTTCAAATCCTTTGATTTAACAACGGCAGCCAAAAATACACGTTTTTGCTTTGTATCATTTAAGGGCAAGCATGGAAATGAATAGTAAAATTGACAAACAGAATGCTTTCCAGAGTTTGACCCTAGTGCATTGTTAATTTCTATGTCGTCTGCACTCACATTTCTTTTGCCACAAGTCACCTTGAATAATATTTGTAAATTTATCAGACTTTTTAAGCTCTCCCATGTTATTGATCATTTTCAATAGCACGTTGTCTTTTTCTAGAATACATGTGAACGCATGACGAAGTGGAATTATTGCCATTTTTGATATTTTTTGACCCGCAACTGGATGCCCTTTTTTCAAAATAAAATCTTACTCCCTATTAATTACAACTTCTCTCAGGTTATTTGCAATAAGTTGTGACACTAATGTTTTAATCAAACTATATTCTAATTTAACTGATTCACAAAGCTTTGATAGCGAGTTAATGAGGCTTAAAAATTCCAATTTTATATCGAAATGTTCCGCTAGTCTATGCTTAATAAAATTTGTCACCAATGATAAAACTGGGTTCATTATCAAATTCTCGACCACACTTGCAATTTCCATGGCATCTTTTCTTGAAAAATTATTGTGTCCGTGTAGAAAAGTCATAAACTTAAGAGAATTATCTTGTAATTTTTTTAACTCTTCGTCAATTCTAAATTCTTTTCTAGCGCTGGTTATATTGGTTGTACGATTAGTATCACTTAAAACCGCAACGCCTCCTCCATCGGCGGGAGTGCATGTGCCGGCACGGTCTGCATCAACATCGCAATTCATGAATACGTCGGCAGTGTTTACATTGGCAGGGACTGCACTTGCCGAGGCATCAAAATTTAACTCCACAAGACTCCTTTCTTCACTAGCTTTATTTTTTTTTGCAAATGAGTCTGGAATTTCATAAGGACAGTGCAATTCACAAAAAAAAATTAGAATGTTTTTGCTGCAAATGCCTTTTATAAATATTTACACCAGCAAACAATTGCTGACAAAATTGACAACGCAATCTGTCGTCGGAAAATATATGAAATATTTTCAAATGTTTAATAAATATGTCAATGCTCTTTTTTTGCACAAATCACACAACATTTTTATTCACCTTTTATTTATAAAAATTAAATAACTTTCTCACACTTACTCACCTGCCGCTATTATTTCGTTTGTCCACGCTTCTATTCAACAGCTGTTTCTCAGTGATGTCGTCTTTTGAAAATTTCCCTCTTTTGCCAAATCTATAAAAAAAAAGCCCCCAAATGAGCGCATAAGCAACGTAATAACTTCGCACAGAATGATTCGATTTGAGATCGGTTTATGTATTTGACATATTCAAATCTGGGAAAAATAATTTCGTATGTGCCAATTGATAGAAAAGTTCTATGGTGAAATAACTTTTTACTATGGTGAGTAAATTTTAAATTTCTACTGTACCAATTCGTAACTTTTTACTGCTGAGAATTGTTGACAGTTGTTGCAGAAGAAGACCAGCGAGTTAGCAATTAATGAAATGCAGCAATTATATAGACCATTTTTGCTTTAATTTTTGGTAATAATATTCACTCGCTTTGGTTATCTATTAGTTTATCTGTACACATTCGTTTTTCTGTGTTCTGCTTGATTATGATTGCTGCCAAATTTTTCACTAGCCCTGCCGGCTCGGTAAATCTTATTCACCTCATAGCTGTAAAAAAATCTACTATCCAGAGTACTTTTCTAAATGTGGCGCAAAATCATAAAACTGTTTTAAAATTGGTGTAAATCAAAAACTAATAAATCGATTGAAAGATCAAACGAGTTTCACTCCAAAAAATGTTTCTTGACCGCATACATTTTTAGTAGCATATCTATATTGTGACTTATTGTAATAATTCAAAATGAATAAACAATATCATGGATATGATGAAAAGTTATGTAGGTACAAGTTGCTGATGCATTTACATGTGAATATATATTTGTTTTTCCAAAATGATAAAAATTAATTATTACTGATATAAAAACAAAAATTTGAACTAAATTGAAAACATTTTATTGTGGAACGATTTTCCATCACATTGAAAATGTTCCCTTGTCCGTCATAAAAAAATTGGTTGGCATTACTGACATTAGCAAAACAGCAAATTCGCCCAATAAATTCTATGAATAGTGTTCATAAATATTGTTCATAAACCGTAAAAGCTGTTAAAATTTTGAATTTTGTTCTACGCCAAGTTTGTGAATTTTCATTCATTAAATTTATGAACGTTTTCATTAAATTTTACGAAATTCTTGATTAAATTTATGAAAAATTCATTAAAATCAATGAATTTGTTCTTTAAACTCACAACAGCAAATTTATGAACGCCATTCATTAAAAATTAATGAATTATTTTTATCCGCGCGGCGTCAATTTACACAGCCGTATTAGTTTCGCGGGATATTAAATTCAGACATCGCGGCATTAAGACAACTCCTTTTCACGCTGTCGAAAGCGGCGTTGAAATCGTCAAATATATATATTAAAAAGTCTAAATATGTCTGCAAAAAAAATAAAAATTTGTCACCGATACATAATTAGGCTATTAATCTATACTATAATAAATTTTTAGATTGTTTGTCTGTTTGAACTCACTAATTTCCGGATATACAGAATTGGGCAATTAATCTTCTATAGTATAACAAAACTGTAGATTTTTTGTCTGTTTGAACTCACTAACCTCCGGAGATACCGAATGGATTTTCATGGGGCTGTAACTGGTATATAGGGAGTGACCTCGGAGGTAACCAAGGGTAAAAAAAACAAACTCATATCTAACAAGGGAGCGTAGCACCTCCCATAGGCGTGACATTTTTAATCGGCTATAACTTCGAATCCGTAAGTCACCTGAATTTATTGTGTTGGCATACATATCTATGGTAGATGCTTATTGTAAAGTAAATATCGTCGATGTTTTTGCAAAACCGTCCATCGTCCAATTGCAAAACCGCCTATCTTACGGTTTTTCTTTGAAGGCATTGCCTTGAGAAGCGCTATTTTCTGTAGCAATTATTTTACAAATCTGTTGTTTGAATAATGATTTCACGATTTTTATGCATAAATCTCGGTGCCTGGTGTTCAGGGTTACCAAATCTCATTTTCTCCACAACGGCGATTCAGGCGGTTTTGCAACTGGTCGATGGGCGGTTTTGCAAAAACATCGACGATATACTTTTGTAAAAGTGGCGTGGCACAACTTATAAGTGTGAAATTTTTAATCAGCCATAACTTCGGAGTCACACGTCACTTGTATTTGAAATTTGGTATGAAGACATGTTCGTGATAGGCGCTTATAGTAAGGTATATGTGAATGTGATTGTACAGCTGCAATAACTTTGGAACCGTAAATCACATGAGTTTAAAATGTGATGTGAAGACAGATCTATGATAGATGTTTAAATTAATACTCTAAAAGAAGCTATTTAATGTTTCATGGTTTGAGAAGGATTTATATCTGAACTGTTTAGGAGACTTGCCAGGTGATAAAAAAATTAAATTCAATTTAATTCTTCATGTAATTGAATTATGTATCAAAATATCAGACGAAAGAGCTTTAAAAGATTTCAGTTTGAAAATGCTTCGCAGAAGGTTGTCACCTGTTTAAAAAGCCTAATTTATCTAGCTTTTACACAATTTTAATGAAATATTAAAATATGAGTGGCAAAAGAAAGAGTTTTAATAAAACTAAACAGAAACTATCAACATGGTCTTGGATAACTGGGTTAACAGGATACGCTACTGCGAAGACAGTCACATGATGAAGTTGGGTTCCATAACTAATGGGAATATATACTCTTTCGACTAAACCCATAATATGGCGAAAAAATTAGTTTGAGTTAATTTTTATAAATAAATAGTTTTTTGTTATGGTCATCAGATCTTTAATGTGAAGGTCATCAGATCAGCACCGTCATTCTAAATGTGCATTGAGGTTTTATTTTTTGAAGTTCCGACCTTTTTTAGCGGTACACGGTGGTTTGAATTTTGAGGAAATGAAAAACCGACGCCATTTGAGTCTCTCTTCGTTCAAAAAGGGATGGGCGAATTTTCTTGAAACATTTGCAATATTTATTAAGGTTTGTGAATAGTGTTGCCATATGTTTTAAATATTAAACTCAATTTTGGTACTTAAAAAAATCGGACCAAAGTTATAATACCATTTTATGCTCATGAAAGTTATATTTATCGGAATGGTTTTCAGAAGCTGGAGATTGTTTTGAGCTCCGAAAACTACTTTTGAATTTTATGATAACCGTGTTATTGCTTAAAACGCGAAACTGTTTGCTAGATATGAAGCCCAAGCTATCATGGAGCATCTTAAACAGAATAAATTTAAAAGATTACATATAAAAAAAAAATATTGAAGGAAATCGAACTTTCAATTACAAGCTGCAGCTTTTTCGCGTAAGTAATATATACAAAAGTGTCCATATATTACATACACATATGTACATACGTATTTAAAATGTAAATTTATATATTTAAATATTTTCAGATTTTTTTCCTGTTTTCAGCTTTCCTGTTTTTTTTCTGTTTTCCATTTCCAGATTTTTATTCTATTTTCAAATTTTTTGATGGGGTATGTAGGTACAGTTGCACGTCTATATTCAATCCCGACTATTGCGTCCTCGTTCGCACACTCTGTACAACGTGAGCAACCCATGTGCGAGATCTGGTAACCAATACGTGTGGAGCCTTGGGTCATGACAGAACGAGAGAGTGCTTCAGTGGGGCCACTCCGACTTATTCGGTTTAACGGCTCTGTAAGAAACGATGTTTCTTTGATTCGTGGCCCCGGGCGGTAAATAGAAACTCTCCAATTTTTACTTAGTCTGATAAGCAAGTATAATGCTTGGATGCGTTTTATTCCCTTTAGGAAGTATAAAAAATTAGGTACAAATTAACAAAATGATTAATTACTTACACTTTGGTTTGTTCTCCCCGGCGTGTCAGCCACGAATGCAGCTATCACAGCGCATAATGGCTGATACCTCCATCTCGCCGCGCTGACATCTCCAGTAAGATTAAAATTAATCCTGATTAACTGTAATCAGATTGAATTTAATCGAATTAACAAATTTATTAAAAAATCAATCGATTAATGCCAACATTGATTTCATATACATATCTCGCCCCCACAAATACTTCCAGAGATATGTATGTAATATGAAAATTCCAATTTGTATGGGAGGGGCCTTGAGTTATCGGAATTACTTTTAGTCTAAGACCATCCTTGCGAAATCCGTAGTAAGTGTACCAAATTTCGTTCTGATTGGGAACCCGGTTTAGGAAGTAGCCTAATTTTCAATCCAGATTATAAGCCATCTGTGAGAATTTCAATTTCATTTTCAAATAGGTGGCAACTCCCAAAATAGTAGCCTATTTTCCAACGTAGGCCACAAGCTATCTCTGGGCCAAATCTCGTGCAAATCTCTTCAGTCGTTTCCGCGTATTAATTTAATTAAACTTTTTTAACAGGTGACAACTCTTCTAAAAAATTAGCCTATTTTCAACTGTAGGTCATAAGCTATCTGCTTGCAGAATTTCATCCGTTCAGGCATTTCCGCGTAATAATTTACTTCAATTTTTTTAGCAGCAACTCTTAAAAATAGTATTCCATTTTATAACCTAGCTCATAAGTTATTGTGTGAAAACTTCCATGCAAATCAGTTTTCTCATTTCCGCGTATTAATTTAATTCAACATTTTTAACAGATGACAACTCTTAAAGAAAAAGTAGCTTATTTTCCAACCTAGGTCGTAAGCTATCCGTGTGCTAAATTTCATGCGAATCGGTTCAGTCGTTTCCGCGTATTAGTTTAATTAAACTTTTTTACCAGGTGACAACTCTTAAGAAGAGTAATCTACTTTCCAACCTAGGTCATAGCCTATCTGTGTGTAAATTTTCATGCAAATCCGTACAGTCGTTCCCGCATAATAAATAAATTAAAATTTTTTAACAGGTGGCAACTCTTAAAAAATATAGCCTAGTTCAGTCGTTTCCGCGTGATGATTACCCAAGTATCCAAACATACAAACATTCACATTTATAATATTAGTAACTAGAGTGCCCGTTACTGTCGAAATTCGACAGTTTTTCTAGTTTTAGAAGCCTTGGCGAGGTTTTCTAACTTAACACATAGCAAAACGTATACGGTACAAATTAACTAACCGTAAAATCTTCTGCTATAGCGTAACTAAATTTTTTTTTATCTGAGAAGGTCTTTGGAGAACTTCGGCAGGACTTGGAATTGACCCGATACATTCAAGTTAATCGACAAATTTCAATGATTTGATACATATCGACAGTTCGATGAATTTCAAAAACACTAAAATTCGATAACTCAACAAAATTCGTTAACTCGACTAATTTTGATAACTGTGAAATTTGATGGCTCGATAAATTTCGATAACTCAAAAATGTAAAAACTTTGGATACCTTTATAAATTTTTACTTTTGACATCTCCACATTTTTCGAAAAATATTTAAACATTTTGATAACTCGTTACACTCTGTTAGGACGATTAAATTCGATAAGCAGTGATAAATCTAAACGCTTATATAACCTTGAAATTTCGATAAATCGATATATTTTGAAAATTCCATAAACTTTGTTAGTTGAAAGAATTTTATGCATTACGACACCTCGATAAATTTCGTTAAGTCTAAAATAATGATAATTCAATAAATATCGATAACTTGATACATTTCTTTAACTTGACAAATTTCGTTAATCCCACACGTGTTTATAGCTCGATAACTATCCGTAAATTTGGACAACTAAGTTTCTGTGTCTATAAATTTCGACACCTCTGTAAACATTGATCAGTTTGAATAATTCGATACGTTGAGATAACTTATTAAGCATGGATAAATTTCGATAATTATAAACTTCTATGATTCGATAAATTTCAGTAAACTTTATGGCTGATTTTATTTCGATTCCTATCGGAAAATTTCAACTCTGTTAACCTAATTCTTATGTATTTCTCATTGTCTCCATTTTAGCCTTTATCTCTATTTTCGTCTTTATCTTCACTTTTGCCTTTTTTGTCTTCATCGTTATAACTTGTTTCTTCATCTTCATATTTATCTTTATTTCAAAGTTTAATTTCAAATACGAAGTAAAACAAAATGCGAAACAGCTTAAATTGAACAGGTTGCAAAAACAACCATACACAAATATGGAAATTTTTAAACGACGGTTTTCAACCAATTTCGAAACTAAAAACTCTCCTCATCTACAGAAAATTACCTTTCCAATGGTGTTTTTGGTTTTGAAATCGGTAACTTTACCTTGGTCTTCATTTTTGTTTTTATCTTTCACATCTTTGCTTTTATCCTTTTCTTTTTCTACTCACGTAGATGAGATGAGGTGCGATGACGTGATAAGATGTGACGTGATAGGATGTCATATCATGTGTTGTCATATCCTCTGTCATATGATGTCATGCCATATGATGTCATATCATGTGATGCCACATCATGTAATGCCATGTCATGTCATACGATGCCATATCATGTGATGTCAAGTCATGTAATGTCATGCCATACAATGTGATGTCATGTCACGTGATATCCTGTGATGTGATATCATATTATGTGATGTAATATTATGTGATGTCTCTTCATATCATGTGATAAAATGTTATGTGATGTCATGTAATGTGATCACATTCCATGTTCCGATTAGTATATCGGTAACCCTGTTGATAACTGTGTCGATAAAAATACCGATAACGATATCCATATAGAAAAATACAACGATTGCAAAATCGATTAATTTATCGAAAAATATAACAATCATCAGTATCGATTATTGTACATATCTTTAACAATATAAATTACTAAATCGATAACAAAATCAATTATTATACCGATAACAATATCCATTATTGTATCGATATCAATATCGATTATTATATTGATTATTATATCGATTACAATAGCGGTTATTTAATCAATAACAGTATCGATAACAATATCGATTATATTATCGATAACAATATCGATTATTATATCGAGAAAAATATTGAGTTTTATATCGATAACAATATCGATCTTCATCCTCATCCTTTTTTTCATATTTATCTTTATTTTTGCATATTCCTCTTCACCTTTACCTTAAAGTGTTTAGATTTACTTTGATCTTCGTTTTTGCCTGTACCACTAGGCATCTTTGTTTTTATTCTGAAACCGCTAAATCGCTGAGAACCATTTCCATGTGCATTATTCCAGTACCGAGATACATATATTTGATCTTCGTTTTTGCCTGTACCACTAGGCATCTTTGTTTTTATTCTGAAACCGCTAAATCGCTGAGAACCATTTCCATGTGCATTATTCCAGTTGAATTTGACAATTTACTCCCAACCAACCAACTGCCGTAAAGAAGTTTCACTTCATAAATTCAAGAAATGTTCCTACCCTTTCAGTTACCCTAATTCTTATGGACCTGTCATTGTCACCATTTTCGTCTTTATCTTCACTTTTGCCTTCTTTTTTTTGACTTCATCGTTATCATTTATTTCTTCATCTTCATATTTACATATCTTTATTTCAAAGCTTAACTTCAACTGTGAAGTGAAACAACATGCGGAACATGTCAAATTGAACATGTTGCAGCAACATCTATACCCAAATACGAAAATGTTTAAACGACTGTTTTGGCCGCAACCAACCAATGTGAAACCATAAAAACTCTGCTCATCTACGGAAAAGTTCCTTTCCAATGGTGTTCTTGGTTTTGAAATCGGTTCTGTAGAATCGCCAAACGAACGGAGACAAAATTTATGTTAGCGCATTAATATATAGATATTAACATAAATACATACATATTATTAAATACATGGTATATATTAAGAAGCTTCTTGTATCAGCTAAAATAAATTTAAAAACTACACATGAATTGAACTACATACATACATACATGCTCCTCAAAACGTGCATATCTTAATATATAACAAGTAAGAAAGTCTAAGTTCGGGCGGAGCCGAACATTAAATACCCGGCGCAAGTATTAAATATATGTTTTTCACCTTTCCGAAAGCTACCGCTACATGGTAAACCGGGGTGTATCCATTTTGAGTAAATTAGCGTCCTTAAATTTCGAAATATTGAAGTTTCAAGCATTTCTGAAATTTACTGTTATATGAAAAGCGGCCGTAATTTTAGTTCGATTTCAATAATTTTCAACGTTTTGCTTCTATGTGGCAAGCACAATAACCACACCGAGTTTGGTACAAATTGGTAGAACGGTTACCGAGATACATATATGTGATCATAAGTGGGCGGTGCCACGCCCATTTTTCAAAATTTTGTCCTAAGCGTATTTCTTGGTAAAGAATTGTTGCAAGCATCAATTTTGAATAAATTAGCTTTCGTATTTCTCTAAATTACCGTTATAAGGGATGTGGGCGTGGTTATTGTCCGATTTTAAAAATTTTCGGCCATTTCGTATGTTGTACCAAGGTTTACAACTGTGCCAAATTTGGAAGAAATTGGTGCAGCTCTTACCAAGATATACACATGTAACCATAAGTGGGCGTGGCTACGCCCGTTTTCCAAAAATTTATAATATTCTTATTTTTCGTCTAAAACTTATTGTAAATATCAATTTTGAGTGAATAATCTTCAGTAGTTACTAAAATATCACAGTTTTCGTATTTCTGAAAATTACCGTTATATGGGAGGTAGGCGTGGTTATTATCCGATTTTGCCCATTTTCAATACCGTCCGTCCTACGCCCGAAAGAAGTGCACATACCAAGTTTCGTTAAAATATCTCAATTTTTACTCGAGTTATCGTGTGCACAGACGGACGGGCGGACGGACGGACAGACAGTCACCGCTTAATCGATTTCTCTTTTCATTCTGATCATTTATGTATACATTTGTCTATATCTATCTCGATTCGTTTTGCCTGTTACAAACAACCGTTATGTGAACAAAGTTATAATACCCTTGTGCACAAGTGCGCTCGGGTATAAAAATCCCGTGTCGCTGTGTTCGTTTACGCTAATCTCCGAAACCACATAACCGACTTCAATGAAATTTTGTGGGTGTGTATTGTTGGTTCCGACTTAACCTTTATGTCAACAGCAGAAAAATTATACCTACGTCAACATACATACCCGGGTATGCACATACATTTTTTATGGGAAACGGCATTGTGTTGTGACGAAAATGTGAATAAGTATTTAACACCTTTCTTTTAAACCGGATAAGTTCTTGTTGTTTTTTCTGAAGAAATATGTTTATTTTAAATATAAGAAGAAAGATTTGAGAAATATGATATTTTACTGTACAAATAATAAGTTTCTTAGAATACACCCTATGATCGTTGGTTTTGAATGTATACAAAAAGGACTGTTAAGGTACAAAACTTGTATTGAAACATGGCTTTTGCAGGTAGACGCTAATAATTCTTGGGATGTTTCTTGTTACATCAGGCAGTACAAAACTTTAACCAACCTGATGAACTTTTAGGTAAAAAAGGACTTAAGATCTAATATTTACTTGAATACGAGTAGTGCGAATTTGGAAACTGAAGAGATATAATTATTTTATAACCAATTGTTACGCAATGAAATAAAATTTATAAAAGTAACAAGTAAGAATGTCTAAGTTCGGGCGGAGCCGAACATTAAATACCCGGCGCAAGTATTAAATATATGTTTTTTCACCCTTCCGAAACCTTCCGCTAGATGGTAAGCCGAGGTGTATCAATTTTGAGTAAATTAGCGTCCTTCAATTTCGAAATATTGAAGTTTCAAGCATTTCTTAAATTTACCGTTATATCAGAATCGGCCGTTATTTTAGTCCGATTTCAATAATTTTCAACGTTTTGCTTACACGTGGCAAGTACAATAACCATACCGAGTTTGGTACAAATTGGTAGAACGGTTACCGATATACTTATATGTGATCATAAGTGGGCGGTGCACAGTGGGACGTCCCCATATAAGCCGCGGCCAAAACTAGTAAACGCGCCTTGATTTAGTTTAAACGTGGTGTATGTTTTACTCTCACTTGGGAAAGAAGAGATTTGAAGTATATTGTGGATAGGCTCACTGCCACGCCCACTGCACTTGTGGGCGGAAATATTAAAAGTGAACCGATTTTGATGAAATTCGGTTTGGTCACAGGCTTGGCGTTTAAAATAATAAATCTGAAAGATGATCAAGATTGGCCGACTGGTTCGCCCACCGCTCACACAAATTTCAGTTTCTGCTACTAAGGACGGACCAATTTTGATGAAATTTTAATCATCGCTCCCCCATTTTACTTATTAATGCATACATTTGAAATATGATGCACATTCTCCAACATCCATATAAAAGTTTTGTCAAATCCAAACCTATTCTTTAAATAATATTTTAAAGAAATAAATGATCTTTATTTTTTATTTTGAACAAGTTGTAGTGTCATTGCATTTTGGTGATCAATTGTCGGGCTAACACAATTTATACTTTTATTTTGTCTGAATAACTTTAACAACAAATATGAAACCATTGAAATAACGAACATTTGTCAATTAAGTTACTACTGTAAGAACACAAATCAAACCTTTCAAGATACTGAAAATGCGATTTAGGAATCATATGTACATATATGTATATAAATTTACTAATAAGTTCTAAATTAATTCATCGTCGCTCACTTCACTACCACTGTTTGCTTCACCTTTGTCGTCTTGTACAACGTATTCCTTTATGTTCTCAAAGGAATTGAATTTAACACTTTTCCGTTTCCTGACCAAAAGCGGATCAGATGATAATAACATGTTAGACATTTGTTGCAATTCTTGATACTTTTCTGGCATTATTGAGGCGCATTTTACTTATTTCCTTATGCTGGGTTTCTATAGCTTCCTCCGATAAAAGCCCAATAGGTATTTCGAAGCTTTTTGATACCTGGCTCCCATGTACAAGAATTTTGTGAACCGTACTGGGCATGTAATACCACGAATACAAATTTAAATACAAATGAAATGTTTTATCCAAAAGAGCTTCAAATTCAGTAAAATTTATATGCTTTGCGCAGGATATAATACGTAATATTTTATCAAAATTTTGAATAAATCCAACATAACACCAACTCCTGAAGTGGTACCTCAGCTGACGTTTCGGATACTGTGATCGGGTTTGGGAGCATTTCGTCTTTGCCTATTTTAAGAGCATAATAACTGGGAAAACAGTCTTTGTGAATTCTGTTTACCACTGATCGCAAAGTATTATACTTTTCCTTTGATAGGTTTAAATCGAAAAAAAGCCCTAAAGCGTCGTTTATAGAAAGACAGTCTACGTCTCCTTGGTGTATTGATTTTTCGATCTTTTTTGCAGCTTTAGTAAGTTCTTCCGGCGATTTTGATGAAACAAGATATTGAACCCTTCTTCTTTTTGTTCTATTTGAAGCCATTTCATATGGCACATACGGCCTTCCCACGTGTGCAGAAGTTATCTAAAAAAGAACACGATGCAGGACTCAGTCAAGCCATTAAATAATTTACATATAATAAAATCAAAATGCAGATGCGTCACAAAGAATTCATTCTGTACCTCAATGGGTACTTGATTTTGCACAACAAACTCTGTCTGAAGCCAATCTGAATACTTCTTCTCAAAAATTTATCTATTCCGAGAACTTGCTGTCAACTTTTGCTTGAATGCTGCAACCAGTCGTCGAATTTTATCTTTTTTTACCTTCGTAGAGTCTCCAAATTTTGTTTTTAGAAAATTGTTTACTGCACATTCTTGATTGGTTCGATTGGAATTTTTTTCTTTCACCCAAACTTTAAAAGTATCACCAAATTTAACGAGAGGTGCCACTACAAAAAATGCAATATAAGACAAGCTCGCAGGTTTTCGCAGCTGAAATTTTTTAGACTTCACACACATACTTGCGTCCAAATTCCTGTATTACTATTTTAGCTCGCTTCTCAGGTCCTTTTTAAATCCTGATCTCTAAAGATTCCGTTTCGAAATGTTTATAATTTGTAAATTAAGCCGAATTTTAATTCAAAATATCTCGGTTATGCAACAGGCAACACAAAAATCAAAGTATACTACCACAACATAGAAACACTTGTAAAGTATCCACAAATACCATTTGACTAAATGGTTGTCAAGTTCCTAAAAAAGCCTACTTAAAATACATCACTCAAAATCAAAATCTTGTATTTAAAATTTATTCATTTACATTGCATCCACTTTGAAGCCACCTTGAGGCTACAAAAATGCATTTTTTCCAAAAATTCCTTTTGATCTGACTTAGTAGGATATTAGGTAATAAATATACATACTAATTTTTTTTTAATTAGCTAGTTTGGTTTTTTGACTTTTGGCCGCTGTCGTCCCATAGTGCGGTGCCACGCCCATTTTCCAAAATTTTACCATAAACGTATTTCTTGGTAAAGAATTGTTGCAAGCATCAATTTTGAATAAATTAGCTTCAATATTTAATGATTTATCGAAGATTTTGTATTTCTCTAAATTACCGTTATATGGGATGTGGGCGTGATTATTGTCCGATTTTAAAAAGTTTCGGCGGTGTTTTATGCTGTACCAAGGCCAACAACTGTGCCAAGTTTGGAAGAAATTGGTGCAGCGGTTACCAAGTTATACACATGTAACCATAAGTGGGCGTGGCTACGCCCATTTTCCAAAAATTTATAACATTCTTATTTTTCGTCTAAAACTTATTATAAATATCAATTTTGAGTGAATAATCTCCAGTAGTTACTAAAATATCGCAGTTTTCGTATTTCTGAAAATTACCGTTATATGGGAAGTAGGCGTGGTTATTGAGCGATTTTAAAAATTTTCTTCCATTTGGTATGTTATGCGAAGGCCAACAACTGCGCCAAGTTTGGAAGAAATTGGTGCAGCGGTTACCAAGATATACACATGTAACCATAAGTGGGCGTGGCTACGCCCATTTTCCAAAAATTTATAATATTCTTATTTTTCGTCTAAAAATTATTGTAAATATCAATTTTGAGTGAATTATCTTCAGTAGTTAGTAAAATATCGCAGTTTTCGTATTTCTGGAAATTACCGTTATATGGGAAGTGGGCGTGGTTAAAGTCCGATTTGGCCCATTTTCAATACCAACCTACCTTGGATTAAGGGAAACCTACATACCAAATTTCGTTGAGATATCTCAATTTTTGCTCGAGTTATCGTGTACACGGGCAGACGGACAGACGGACAGACGGACGGACAGACAGACATGGCTTAATCGATTTCTTTTTTCATCCTGATCATTTATGTATACATTTGTCTATATCTATCTCGATTCGTTTTGGCTGTTACAAACAACCGTTATGTGAACAAAATTAATATACCCTTGTGCACAAGTGCGCTCGGGTATAAAAATGGCAAATGGTGAATGGCTCACTCCACGACAAGTTAGTGCACTTAATCCTCAAGAACAGCAAAAATACATTCGCAGGAGGTTAGACAATTTAGGAGCGGAAAGTAGTGATGACGAGCATTTCGTATCTGAATAGGATGTGGACGATAACGAAGATGATGTAACTCCAGTTGACTCCGATATAGAAGAAATCGAGCTATCAGAATACGACCCGGAAGATATTAAAAAACTTGACGACACACCGGGAAACTATACTGCCAAAGAAGGAACAATTTGAGCAGCTCCACCACCACAACCTTCCTGCTTCCGAACCCACAACATACTCAGGTTTGAAAATATGGACCAGTACGTGCCGAAGAATAATAAATCAGTTATGGTCTTCTCAAGAATACATTAGACAACCGAAGTAAAAGTTCTTAAGAAGAAGCCACTATTGATATTAGATTAGAATCAAAGCAAATGTGGCGGTGATAACATAGATAAATGCCTCGCAGAATATTCAACCAAACGGCCTTTGGCATTTTCTTTTTTATATAGACGTTTTGCTTGTATCTGAAACCCACCTTATGCAATTTAATAACTTTCAAATTAATGGGTACAAATTCTATGATATTAAGCATCCAGACGGTAAAGCCCGAGGTGGGACAGCTATTCTCATTCGTAATAAAGTACTATGAATTAGAATCGCAAAGTGATGAGTTCATTCATAACACTGCAATACACATTGATTACCACTTGGGTGGCCTTACTATATCTGCTATATACTGCCCCTCGTCATAACATAACAGAAAAGCAATTTAATGACTTTTTTCTAAAGTTTGGCAGTAAAACCTTAAAACCATTAATATCACGTGATGCGGTTTTGTATTCACGTTGCTGATTTCATGTACCTAATTTCATCTCTTCATAAAATTATCAAGATTTGTCTATGCATCCGTCGGTGACTCCTTGAAGGTATTCTTTGTGCAAAATCTTTTTTACTAATTTCACCATTTTGAAAAGTGTCACTTTCAATTCGTTACTGCATTAGTAGGGCTGCCAGATATCTCTGTTGCCAAACCGGGACACTTTAGGGAGGACCACTCCCTCCCTTCTCTTTCATTTCGACGTGCGAAAGGATGTAGGGAAATTTTATTTTGACATACAAAAACAAAAACATAAAAACATGAGATCATGATATCATTACAACGTACGCCAACAAAACAAACCAACTTATCACAACTAAAGCACAGCGAATTTTTTACCATGCATGAACCTTTTTTATTCTTTATAAAAATACAGTTTATACTAAATATATGAAAACAACATAAACATAAAATTGTTAAACTTTGTGCGAAACTCGGGAAAATTCAATAAATTTGCATACAAATTTGCAACATTCATAACATATAAAAATATTTAAAATGAAGTTTTGCAGCCCATTAAATTTTAGTTGATTTTTGATATTCTTTTTACTGAGAGTTTCTTCCATACAAACTATGTTTGATAATTCTTTTTATATGGAAGATACTGTCAGCAAAAAAATAAATGCTAAAAATCAACGAAATTTGCTGGCAACTTAAGACTTGCACTTTATTAATTGGCTCAAAAGCTACATTTTAAAAAAATGCCTAAAATATCTGATTAGAAATTGTGATCTGATTAAAGAGCCAATAGTTTTGTATGGCACTGTACTTATAAGTACTCTAGGTTTCATGGAAGAAAAAAATATAAGTACAAGATAACATTAAAATATCAGTCATATTTTTCGATGCTGTGAACTTGTTTCAAAACTTCTGTCTTTTCCTTAATATAATTGTTAAACTCTGTACGCGTCATTTTGAACGTATTTAGGTACATATCGATGGCTGAGTGGAAGATCGACCTATCTCGGCAGCCAGTTCGAAAACGCCCTATCTCAGCAAACTTTTCAAGAACGCCCTACTTCAGAATTTGACTGAAAAACGCCATAATTCAGAATATTATTGAAAAACACCCTACCTCAGAATTTGGTTGAATAACGCCCTATCTCAAAGGAAAATACATTGAAAATAAGCTGAGATAGGGCGTTTTTGAATCGGCATGTAAGATAGGGCGTTCTTCAACCAAATACTGAGCTAGGGCGTTTTTCAATCAAATTCTGAAGTAGGGCGTTCTCGAAAAGTTTTCTGAGATATAGCGTTGTTGAAAAATTTTCTGAGATAGGGCGTTTTCGAACTGGCTGCCGAGATAGGTCGATCTTCCACTCAGCCATCAATATACTAATCACCAACTATTGCTTGTGCAAAGTTCAACTACCTCGAAATGTGACTATTTCACAAATTAAACCGGTGCACTGAGATAAAGAAGTTTAGAATTAAAAAACCGTGCTAAATTAAAAAAACACGCATATGAAAGAGCACCAACCCAACTCGTAATACAGTTAAGTATACAAATTTTAGTATTTAGTTTAGAAATATTCAATTCAAATATGCCTATTGCAATTACCGATTGCTTTTTCATAATTAATTTAAAAAAATTTTTAAATTCCATGCTGGTTGTAATGGGAACTGAACCCTGGCCCTAGAAAATTGTGACAAGCATCGTCGCGCACTCAGCTACAGCCAGACATGTAAATGTGCATTTAAAGGTTGAGTTTGAATCAATACCACGCGTGCGTGTTATGAAAGTATAATTTTTAAATGCGAACATTCTTAAACGATAATCAAATAAAAAATATTCATGTTTACTATGCGTTATTTCCCTCAGTGAATTCATAACATTTTTCTGAATATTGAAACGCGTTTTTCTCTTAGTGTAGTGATTTTTGAACTTTTATTCAAATTCGTGCAATCAAATCAAAAAACGGGACACTAAAACGAAATCCGGGACATTTTAAGGTTGGGCCGGGACACCGGGACAAATAGTCTAAAACCGGGACATGTCCGGGAAAACCGGGACGTCTGGCAGCCCTTGCCTAGCCCCGCAATTCTATACTAAGTGAGTACTTTTGTACATATATATTATCGACAGCTATGCAAGCGGACAATGTCATACTCAACCCAAGTCTTAATTGGTCTCTGCTAAAATATGTGTGGATTACATATGTAGTCCACGCGCCTAACGGAGGGTTAAGAAAACACCTTTTTCTATATTTTTTTGCGATGTTGCTTTGACCAAGGCATGAACCCAGGTGCTGCGCGCACTGCATACCACTACACCAAAGCGATTTTAAAATTCTAACCCTGTTAAATTGATAAAGTAAGTGAAATATTGCTATGTGGGTATCAAACTAAAGAGTTTTAAGAAGGCTTCCAGTGGAAAATCTTTTAAAGGAGGGTAGCCACCTGTTAAAAAATTTAGCGCAACTTAATTGATAAACTAAATGATATATTACAATATAGTTATTAAATTTAAGAGGTTTAAGAAAGATTACTGCTTGAAATGTTTTTGAGGAGGGTTGCGCCAGTTTAGAATTTTAACTCAGTTTTTTAAATCCAATTATTCCATTAACTCACATGCTAACATTGACTATCCTTTTAAACTATGTTCAATGAACTCCATAAATATCCCAGTAATATCTCCCGATGATGTAGTAGTTTATCTGAAATCCTTAAAGCGGTCCTTCAGTTATGGTCCTGACCAGATCCCTACTTGTATTCTTATAAATTGTTCTGATTATCTCTATGAGCCGTTAACAGCGTTATTTAATTTATCTTTTAAAGAGGGCGTTTTTCCAACTATATGGAAGGAATCGTTCATAACCCCGTTACATAAAAGCGGTAGCAGATCTTCAGTGGAGAACTACCGGAGAATAGCTAAGCTTTCTGCAATTCCTAAATTATTTGAAGCAATTATAACAAATCAGTTGACGCATTCTATCTCTTCTAGCATTTCATATAGTCAACATGGATTTTGCAAGGGCAAATCTACTTCTACAAATTTACTCGAATTAACATCCTATTTCTCAAAAGCATTTTGTGAAAGCAAAACTGTTGATGTTATATACACTGACTTCATTATAGCATTTGACAAAGTGTGCCACTCGTTGCTCATCTACAAACTTGATCTTCTTGGTCTTCCACCTAATTTTCTACGTTGGATCTCTTCATACCTCTATGATAGATCACAAAGGGTAATGTTTAAAAATACTATCTCTGACGTCATTGATGTTACTTCAGGAGTCCCTCAAGGTAGCCCCCCTGGGCCCGGTTCTGTTCTTGCTTTTTATAAACGATATTTCTACAGATATACAATTTTCCAAAATTTTAATGTATGCAGATGATGTAAAGCTTTATAAATCGTACGTTTCAATTAAAGAAAGGTCTTTGCTACAATGAGACTTTGACAGCATGGCTTACTGGTGTCAAGTAAATCTTATGCCTCTAAATCTTAAGAAATGTAAAGTAATGAGCTTCTCGCGAAGAACTGTTCATCCCACTTCTTGTACAATAGGTAATCGTAACCTGGAACAGGTATACAATTTTGTGGACTTTGGTATCACAATGGATCCTAAGCTTAATTTTAATCTTCATATGACAGTCAACAAAGCTAAAGGTGTACTTGCATTTGTGAAACGATGGTCAAAAGAATTTTGTGACCCTTATATCACTAAAACCCTGTTTAAAACATTAGTTAGGCCAATTCTGGAATACGGTTCGGTGGTTTGGAATCCAAGGTATCAAATTTACTCAGACAAGATAGAATCAATTCAAAAACAATTCCTACTTTTTGCTTGAAGAAATTTCCGTTGGGGTTCTCAATATAACCTTCCACCTTATACGAGCCGATTAAAACTTGTTAATCTTCCTACACTTTCCAGCCGCAGGCAAATGCTTGGTACAATTTTTATAGTTAAATTACTAACCGGCTCAATTTCTAGTCCGCTTCTTCTTGGCGAAGTTAGCCTTAATGTTCCCTCCCGGGTATCAAGACACTTTTGCCCCCTATTTCTTAATGCTTGTAAAACTAATTTTGAATTGCACGACCCAATCCGTTGCTTTTGTCAGGATTTTAACTCTCATTCCAGCACGTTTGATATATCAGATCCGCTTTTCAGCATTAAGAAATCGATACTGTCCTCTCTCAATAAATGAATCAATAAAATAAAGACATAAAATCGGCTGATGAATTCAGTTCTGTAGCTGAACAGTTTTAGATCTCGACACTTAAATTGATAAAGCAATGAAATATTAAAAAAAAATGACTGCTGACGATATTTTTGAGGGGGGGTTGCAATCTATTTTAAAATTTTAACTCAGTTAAATTGATTAAATAAACGAAATATTGCAATATGGATATCAAACTAAATAGCTTTAAGGAGACTTACAGTCGAAAATATAATTGAGAAGGTTGCCACCTGTTAGAAAATTTAACTCAATTAAATTGATAAAATAAATGATATGTTGCAATATTGGTACCAAACGTAAGGTATTTTAGAAATCTTGATTTGCAAATATTCTAAATAGGATAATGCAATATGTATAAGTAAACTGAAAATATTGAAATTAAATGAAGTATTACATAAGTGGTTCGAAACGGAAAGTGGTTGAGGAAGCTTTACTAGAGAATTTTTTTAAATGTTTCCACTTATCAAAATCCGGACAGTTAAAAAAAAGAAAGAATTCACAACATCTTATCGTCAAACGAAATCATCATATTATCAATGAAGAGTTAGTATACAAATTACGCAATGGAAAATAATTAATAAAAAGCTACTGATACAAATGAAGAAATGATAAAAAGCGTAACGAAAACATAAATAATGAAAACTTAAAATTGTTTTCACCATTCCTTTACATTATAAAACAATTAATTTTTAATCATAAACAATTTCGTTCGGTCGCCATAGCCTACTGAGTATATTGCGAGTAAAGAAATTTTGAATAACATCAGATAATATTATTATGATTACGATTACTATTACTATTGTGAACTCCTGTTATATGGCCAAACAAACATTCCAAAATTAAAGCGATCGCATGATGCAAGTGTTGAGATAATAAGAGCTGCAGAACTGGACCACTCTGGAACAATTTTTTACAAGGGCGTGTAATTTCTGGCGTATGCCAATGACATCGATATCATCGGTAACAAAAACCTCGAAGGCTGTCCTGCTTTTTCTAAGTTGGATTGGTGATCAACGAAGACAAGACGAAGTATCTCCTGTCATCAAACAAAGAGTCAGAGCATTCCCGCCTTGACACCCACATCGCTGTTGCCAGTTGTAATTTGAAAAGAGAAAGAAAGAGAAAGTAGAGAATATTGTTTACTTGGGAACCAGCATTAACACCGACAATAGCATGAAAATCCAATGCAGAATCACTCTAGCCAACAAGTGCAACTTTGGACTGAATAGGCAAGTCGGGAGTAAAGTTCTCTCTCGATGTACAAAAACCACACTCTGTAAGTCACTCATCATACCCGAGCTGGTAAATGGCGCAGAAGCTTAGACAATGACAACATTCGATGAGACGGCTCTTGGAGTATTGGAGAGAAAGATCTTAGGGAAGATTTACAGACCTCTGCGCGTTGGCGACGGGAGTACCGCAGACGCTGAGTTGTATGAGCTTTACAACGAAATGGACAAAGTGAAGCGATGAAAATACGGCGGCTCCGCTGGCTTGGCCACGTCGTTCGAATGGGAAGCGACGTTCCAGTTCTGAAAGTATTAAACTCGCAATCCCCTGGTGGTAACAGAGGAAGAGGCAGAGACCAAGTGGAGAAGGACTTAGCTTCACGTTGTCAAATAAGAGGAAGAGTATGCAAATGATAATTGACGGAGCTGGGGGACCTTCTTCTTGATGCGCCAGGAGGAACTAAGAAAACATTCCTTATCAGCCTGATTATGGCAACCTTAGCTATCGCTTCCTCTGGAATTGCTACCAGGTGGAAACATTGCTTATTCAGCTCTTAAGCTGCCATTGCACATATAAATCAACGAAACTCCTACATGCAATATTTCCAGAACACCCGGTATGGAAGAAGTAGTAAAAAATTTAAACCAACTATTTGGGATCAGTACACGATGGCACATAAAAAATTGCTTGAGGTTCTTGATATTATCGTGGGATTTGCATGGAAACGTTCAACCATTCGGGAATGTATTGATATTGCTCTCAGGAGATTTTACGCAAACATTGTCTGTAATTTCTTGATTAACCCTAGATAAATGATTGCCTGAAATAGTCAACATTGTGGCAAGCCGACATATATACACTGCAGCCGAGGTATTCTCGCGACAAGTACTGGGCATGGGAACCGGAAAGCTGCCAGCCAACGAGAGATTATAATTAATTAATGACATTGAAAACGAAAAACGTGGAGAGCGTGCAGTAAAAAGCATTTGATTTCATTGACAATAGTCAAACTACATAACATTCTACAGCGAAAGCACAAATCTTAGATCGATTTTAAGCGGTCGTTGTTCATATGCCCACATACATACATATGTTACTTTTCATATCAATTCAAGTATATTACATGCGCCTGACGCTTTTCATTTTCAATGTCATTAATTGTTTATAATGACTTTTGCTAAAATTTCAAAATCAAAAGTTATCAAAACAAATTCTGTGGGACTGAGAAATTACATTTTCTACTTTTTAGTCCATTTATAAAAACGTTGTATATTAAAAAGTTTTATTTTATTTAATTTCTACTTTTTAGTCTTGTCTGTACAAAACTTTGCAATAGATATTAAAATAATTCAACTTGCAGTGAAAGAGAACAGAAGACTATGCAAGCACAATGTTGTTTGCCCACATTTAGTATAAACATACATATGCACATACATACATATAGCAGCAGTTTATTTCATTTAAAGAAATTGCGTGTCGTCCATTTCCGCTGTGACGTATATAAACAGTGCATACATTTAGGCGCAATATTTAACTTCTTCTGGCGGGGCGACATCTAGATTCTTCTAATTGTATCTCCTTGATATGATGCCTACAACGAGGTTGATATCTAGAATGTTCCATAAATAGCTTTGCTACATATATAGTAGGTGCATTCTTTTGCAACCGATAACACTCGCTTAAATGACGAAATACACGCAAAGTAACAACAAAAACTCGGCTATTTATCCGAGCTCAGCCATGTCGGTTAAAAAATACGCGACCTGAAGGCTAGTGTTTGTAAGTGAAAAACTGCTCTATTGTGAATTGTTAATGGGAATGTGAAGAGGGAAATTTCTGCTTCCTTTTATACGTGACTTATATTTTAAAAGTATATATATATTACACAAATACCTCGCATAATTACTCATTTAAATTGGTTTTTGTATCTAAATCCAGTTAAACTAATCACATTTTCTTGCCAGCTAACAACAAGGTTGCTTAAGTAGCTAAAAGGAAATTTTACCCGAGTTGAGCGTTCTTTTGTCGCTCGCTTACAAAAAAATGCAGCTAGTATAAATGGTGGTCTGGACATACAACATTCAAAGCGGTCATTATAAACAATTTATGAGATTGAAAACGAAAAACGTGGAGCACATGCAATATAAAGCATTGTATTTATTTGACAACTAGCAGACCCGGCGAACTTCGTCCCGCACAAAATTTTTATTTTTTTTTATTGAAACTTTTTGGTCCAACATTTTCACCAACAATTCACGTTTACGATTTCCATTGGCACGCTCATCGGCTAAGATTATGATTTGGTGGTCGTTTTCTGCCTTAAATAACCTAACGAAAGCGTTATGTCCATGATGAAGTTCTTGAAATTCTCTAACATTTCATAGAACGGTTAATCTCACAACCAAATAAATTTGAAGAACATTTCCTCTTCACTCCTTGGCGCCAACAATGATCCGATTCTATGGTAAATCTGTCCAAGAAACTTTATCGTATAGTTGGTGGCAATTTCAAAATGGATGCGTATAATTGTTCTACAGAAATCCAATATTCATATTATTTCATACTTATTTCAGACGAAATACCTGAAAAGTAAGTTTCAGTAAAGCAATTTAAGTGAAAATAAACTTTTTTTCCTGGAATTTATTACAGTAAAAAGCGCGCGATGATTTTGGCGGTTGATTTATCGGTGGTGATTTGAGATTTACCCCTGCACAACTCAACCCTACGAATGAAGCTTTAAGGCATAACAATACTGGCAAAAATCACATACATTGTGCCAATCGTAACACATAACAAGTAATTTTTAGCAAAAAAAACCGACTTAAAAAAATATATATATCTCTAGATCGCCTTCGCCCGCTTCGCTGAGTGCATGAAATTTTGGCGTACTACATTGAGTAAAATTTATTTCAAGAAAACTCAATTCCAAAACAGGAGGTTTAAAATTTGTTTAACCATCTTCAAATATTTTTAAATTAAAGCTTTCTTAAACTTCTCACTTGTCATACTTTTTCAACAATGTTTAAAATCATTTTGATTGATTCCCATATTGTAATAATTAATTTAAATTACTGAATAGTTTGAATTTAATCTTTTAAACAGTCGGCAACCTTTTTAAACCCCTTTCGTCTAACCCTCATATTGTGATACATATTCAAAACCATTTCGATTCATACCAATATATATTTTGAGAGTCGTTTTTTATGTTCGCAAAGCTCGAGAACTGGTTTTTTTGAAAATTCCTACACCTCATTCAGACGTCCCAAGGATTTCCTTTTTGGTTGTTGTTGTTTCCGACAAGGATTACTATAGGCTAAACAAATTTTTAATATATAGAGGGGCGTGGAACCTCCCATAAAAACCGAATTTTTCACACCGAATATCTCTGGAAATGTTCATGGTAGAGTACTGGAACTTGATGTGGAGATATATCAAATCAATCTTATACTCATGGAGAAAAACGGGCTATTGAAAAAGAGGGCGTGGCGCCGTACAAACGTATATATACTTCATCTGTAGGTGTGTTTGTAAGTGAAATCCTCTTAAATCTCGGACGAATTTTAACGAAATTTTTTTGTGTTTTTGAGTAACTCTCTTGATAGTGTAGTTTCACTAATTCACCCGCCAGTTGGCACTGGAGTTAATTTATTACTAAAAATCTTATTTATGATCCACTTTGGCTAATATGTATTCAAAATATGTATTGGTAACGGTAAAGGCAATTCTATTGCATAAAAGTGCTGCCACGAATTTTTATGTGTTACGATTGGCCCAATGTATGTGATTTTGCCAGTATTGTTATGCCTTAAAGCTTCATTCGGTGACACAAGGGTTGAGTTGTGCAGGGGTAAATCTCAAATCACCACCGATAAATCAACCGCCCAAAACATTGCGCGCCTTTAACTGTAAACAATTCAAGTAAAAAAAATTGTTTTCACTTAAATTGCTTTCGTGAAACTTACATTTAAAGTATTTCGTCTGAAATAAGTCTACGTACATATATAGGATTTCTGTAGAACAATTATACGCATTCATTTTGAAATTGCCACCAACTATACTATACAGTTTCTTGGACATATTGACTGTAGAACCGGATCATTGTTGCCTTTCTATGAAATGTTACACAAAAAGAGAATTTCAGGAACTTAATCACGGATATAACGCTGTCGTTAGGTTTTTTAAGGCGGAAAACAAACACCAAACCATAACCTTAGCCGATGAGCGTGCCAATGGAAATCGTAAACGTGAATTGTTGGTGAAAATGTTGGACCAAAAAGTTTCAATAAAAAAAAAAATATTTTGTGCGGGACGAAGTTCGCCGGATCTGATTGTATTATAATATTTCATTTAAACTAATTAAGTTGCAACCCTTGTGAAAGACTTCAATATTGTTCAAAACTTTAAAACTAAAGGTTTCTTAACAATATTTTGTTTGGCAACCATATTTTAATTCTTCAGATGGCTCGCGTATAATTAATTTAAATTTTACTTTTCATACAGGTGGCAACCCTTTTCAAAATATATTAAACTACAGCTTTTTAAAGCATTCATTTTTTTAATAAATTTTCAAATAAATAACTTCCTTAATTGAAGTTGAATTAAATTTTTTTTTAAAGGTGGCAGTCCTAATCCATGAGTAGGGAATGATTTTATATATCTCCGTATCAAGTTCCAGTAATCTATCAAAAGTATTTCCTGAGAAATGCAGTATGAAAAATTCCGTTTGTATGGGAGGTGCCATGACCTCTCGCCCAATCAAGATTAAATGTATCCTATATTTTAAGTTGGGCTAAATAACAGAAGTTTACAAAATTTCACGATGATCGGTTGAATAGTTAAAGCGTGAAAGCGTAGCAAACAAACAAACTCACTTTCGGTTTTATAATATTAGTAAGGATTAGTAAGGATATATATTTCATGATCCAATGATCGGATCCAAACTAAATTAGTATGGAACCAGTTATGCGGTAACATACATACACAAAAAAAAAAAATATTCAGACGAACTGATAACCTCCACCTTTTTTGGAAGTCGGTTAAAAGTTCGATATACTCAATGGTGCATCAGGTTTATTTATTCTGACATTCACGGCACCTTTTCTAACTTGGCGATTATTCGTAATCACTCCAGCGCCACGTGGCAGCTCTTTGCAATAGTATTGTCTTTACCGTTACCAATACATATTTATTTTGAATATTATCCAAAGTGGATCATCAATAAGATTTTTAGTAATAACTTAGCTCCAGTTCCAACTGGCGGGTGAATTTGCGAATCTACACTATCCAGAGAGTTACTCAATAAGACACAAAAACCTTCGTTAAAATCCGTCCGAGCATTTAAGAGGATTTCACTCACAAACACACCTACAGATGAATTATATATACGTTTGTACGGCGCTACACCCTCTTTTCAAATAGCCCGTTTTTCTCCACGAGTATAAGATCGATTTCATACATCTCCACACCAAGTTCCAGTACTCTACCATGAACATTTGCATAGATACTCGGTATGAAAAATTCGGTTTTTATGGGAGTTTCCACGCCCACTCTATATATCGAACATTAGTTTAGCCTATATTAATCCTTGGGACGTCTGAATCAGGTGTCAGGAATTTAAAAAAAATCAGTTCGGCCGTTCTCGAGCTTTGCGAACACAAAAAAGGGCTTTCAAGATATACATACATATATTGGTATAGATTGGTATGCATCGAAATGGTTTTGAATATGTATCAGAATATGAGTTTTAGAAAGGTTGCAAACTGTTTAAAAGGTTAAATTCAAACTATTCAATAATTTAAATGAATTATTTCAATATGGGAATCAATCAAAATGATTTTAAAAGGACTTAATTTCAAAACTACATGTAAAAGGTTTCCATCTGTTTAAAATCTCAATTGAGTTGAAAAAGTATGACAACTGAGAAGTTTAATAAAGTTATAGTTTGAAAATATTTTGAAGATGGTTAAACAAATTTTAAACCTCCTGTTTTTGAATTGACTTTTCTTGAAATAATTTTACCCAATGTAGCACGCAAAAATTGCATACACTAAGCGAAGCGGGTGAGGGCGATCTAGTTTTCAAATAAATAACTCCCTTAATTGAAGTTGAATTAGACTTTTTTAAAAGGTGGCAGCCCTCATCCATGAGTTGGTAATGATTTTATGTATCTCAATGCCAAGTTCCAGTAATCTACCAAAAATATTTCCTGTGAAATACAGTATGAAAAATTCCGTTTGTATGGGAGGTGCCATGCCCTCTTGCCTAATCGAGATTAAATTTATCCTATATTTTAAGTTGGGCTAAATAACAGCAGTGTACAAAATTCCATGATGATCGGTTGAATATTTGAAGCGTGAAAGCATAGCAAACAAACTCACTTTCGGATTTATAAATTAGTAAGGATACTCAAACTACATACATAACATAGACCTAAAATTTGTACAGCGAAAGTACAAATTTTGAGATCGATTTTAAGTGGTCGTTATTAATATACCCACATACATATGTACATATATTACTCTTCAATTTCATAAATTGTTTATAATGAATTTTGCAAAAATTTCGAAATCAAAAGTTAACAAAACAACTTCTATGGGACTGAGAAATATTAATTTCCAATTTTGGTCCAGTTATAAAAGCATGGTACATTAAAAAGTTTTTTTTTTTAAATTTATTAAATACTTTTTAGTCTTGTCTGTATAAAATTTTGCAATAGATACTAAAATAATTCAACTTGCAGTGAAGAGAACAGAAGACTTTGCAAGCACAATGTTGTGTGCTCACATTTATTATATGCCTACATATGTGCATACTTCCATATATCAGCAGTTTATTTCATTTAAGGAAATGGCGTGTCGTCCGTTCTCGCTGTAGCGTATGTAGAGCATATTTTTAACTTCTTCTGGCGAGGCGACATCTATCTCTAGAGTTTGTCAGGGGTGGGTGTTCCCCGCGTTGGGCTGACATAGTCATAGCGCTCGAGACGACTGAAAGTGGAAAGGCTCAAACGTGCACTAGCAAGAGAGAAATGTTAGGTCGGCGAAGTAGAGGAAGTTTTCTTGATCACAAACGATAGGTCTTAGCGCGCGTAGTTTCAAGCTTGTCGATATAAGAGCGTTGGAGGATTCAAAGTTCGCCTAATAGAACGTTTATCCTTTTTCATTATAAATTATGCACTTTTAATGATGGGTTAAAACAACCCATAAGAAACCAAATCACGGCTCTTCGATCCATAGCATCAGTTCGTACTTCTCTGCGTTTTTTGATACACTCTAATGCGAACATAACAAATACGTGAATCTTTACTATAAAATTCGACATGGTAA
>NW_023458555.1:95467186-95477101 GCF_013731165.1 Rhagoletis pomonella | reverse complement strand
AATTCGAATACACAGTCTTTTTGTGTGATATAAAAATCTACTCGGTAGGCTGTTTAGGTCCAACTAAGGAGTATACGAAGAATAAGATTTGTGTATATTAAGCGTTCAGTATAAGCATGTTTTATTATAAAAATTATTATTATTTGAATATATTTTGATGTTAGTGTTTTAAAAAAAAAAAAAAAAATGATGAGATAATTTGCTTAGTTGGCGGGAAGTGAAGGTGGTATGACGAAGAGGTAAGTGAGGGGTGTGGAGCATGGCAAGAGGGGGAAGCGAGCGGTCCTTGGTAGGGTGGGCTTCCTGCGGTTGAAGAGTGTGTGGAAAAAAAAGCTGGATGAAGAGGAGGAATAAATGTGTGTCCGTCTGGCTCCTTGGTGGTAGGGTTGAGGACCACTGCCCATCTTAAACTGAGCTAGCCAGGGAAACCCTGAGGAGCCAAAAACACAGGTGTACGTGACAAGTTTTTCTAATTGTATGTCTTTGATATGATACCTACGACCTAGGTTAATATCTACACTAGCTTTGCCTTTAATACCTTTGCTATATTTATAGAATAACATGGTGGTCTGGACATACAACGCCGCAAGTTGATAAAAGCGTTGTAAAATGTGATTCATGGGCCATGCGGTACTTTTAATCCTAATTCACCATGTATGCAAAACGACAAATGCACAAAGCGATATCCACGCGTGTTGATTACTGTAACTCAAACAGGAGGTGGTGGATATCCTCTCCATAGGCGAAGAAATCCCACTAATGGTGGATACACAACTACTATTAAGATGCGAAATGTAGATATGGACATACGTAGACAATAGATGGATCGTGCCATACTCGCCACTACTTTCAAAAAGGTTTAATACTCACATCAATATTGAGTATTGTAATTCAGTTAAGTCCATAAAATATGTTTGTAAATATGTTAACAAGGGCAGTGACATGGCAGTATTCGGATTGGCAAGTCGAGGTGATGAGATGACGCAATATCAAACAGGGCGCTACATCAGCAGTAACGAAGCAGTATTGCGGATGTTTGCATTCAATATTCACGAACGATGTCCAACTTTTCAACATCTCGCTGTTCATTTGGAAAATGGTCAGCGGGTTTACCTCACCGAAGAAAATGCGCAAAATAGAGCAGAGTAACCACAAAACACAACACTGACCACTTTTTTCCAATTGTGTACATCCGAAAATTTTGCTTATACGCCCAAATATTAAATATTATACTTGGAACACATCGACAAGAAAGTTCAACAGAATAAAAAGAGGTGCAATTGTTCCTGAGCATCCTGGTATAAATTCGTCCGATGCATTGGGATGTGTGTATACTGCTCATCCAAATAAAGCCGAGTGCTATTACTTGCGGTTGTCGCTGCATGCAATCAAAGGGCCGAAATCATTCCTTGCATTGAAAACCATCGACGGAGTAGAATGCCAAACGTACAGAGAAGCGTGCTTTAAACTGGGTGAATAACTCAGTGAGAGGGGAGACCAGTATGTTTGCATGTATGTATTTAAAAAAATATTTATTGGACCAAAAAGTAGTGGGTAGGCACTGTGGCCAATGGTAATCAACTATTACCACCTCTGCATGGTTGTAAGCCATGCAGAGTCCGCAGAAGACTCCGGAAGCAGTGTCCGGAGGATGCATCAGACTAGGCCGGGCATCCTTTGAAGTGCCATCTAATTAGAACTTAAGAAAGTTCAATTACATGGCAGTTGAGAAGTGCATGTGCAAAAATTTCCCAAATTGCATAAAGGAAATTTTTGCACATGCAGCAGTACATAGCATGTATTTAGGCGCCTGGTGTTAGCAGACGCGCCTAAACACTGGGCTTACTTGAGAATGATCAGAATTGGAACAAAACTCTGACCGAAACATCACTCACGTGCATTCCAATAATAATAATAATAATTTTAACAACATGCGCAACATCGAATCCTCGACAGCTGTGGGAAATGCATCGTGAAAGCTTCAGTGAAGATATTCTAAGCCAAGCACGTGCAAGCGATCCAAATCAGGAATATTGGGATGACATTTTCAATGAAGCTTTAATATTAATGGAGGGCTTACACATGTCAATGAACAACAAAGCTCTTTGTCAACTTGGTATGCCGGCACCGACACGAGATAGAAATGCTGTACAAGACAGAGACAGAGATACGATAACAGCAGTTTGATGCAAATCAGCTTGAACGATTTGTGCAAATGCAAAGAGTTTCTGGTCGCTGATCAGAAAAATACTTATGACAAAATCATGCAACGTGTAACCAAAGAGATGGTGGAATTATCTTTCTAAAAGCAAACATTACCCGTTTTACCACGATCAACGCCTTCAGACGAGCTGGACGCGTGCTTAAAGGCATCGCATCTGTGGAACTATGTCGAAATAAATTACGCTTAAGTTCCTATTGATCGCACAACAATTGAGATATCATATCCGTCCAACTTTTGTCAAATGCAGGGGAGCATTCAAGACGTCATCGACAGAGTATTTCCGAATTTAACGATCAACTACCGAAATCCGGAATGGCTCTGCGAACATGCAATTTTAGCTCCGAAGAACGATGATGTTAGTAAATTAAACGGTCAAATTCAATTGAAAATTCCAGGAGAAGCAGTTGAATATAAATCGATTGATACAGTAATGGACAAAGACCAAGCCTCCTCATTCGTTGGCGTTAAAAGTTGGATCACCAGTGATGCTTATTCGGAACTTGAACGTGCCAAAACTGTGCAACGGAACCAGGGTGATAATAAATAAATTAACACCGAATTTGATTGAGGCAACAATCATCAGCGATAAATTTAAAGGCGAAGATGTGCTGATTCCACGTATACCGATGATTTCCAACGATTTACCGTTCGAACTCCAGCGGCTTCAATTCCCTTTGCGTCTTGCCTTTGCAATAACTATAAAATAAAGCACAAGGGCAATCATTAACTATCGCGGGTTTAGATTTGACAAATTCGTGCTTTTCACATGGTCAATTATACGTCTTTTGTTACCGAACTTGGACACCACAAAATCTATTTATCTACACACCAAATGAAAAACTAAAAATATTGTTTATCCCTTAGCATTAAAGTAAATAAAAAGGTATTCAATTTCAAAACTTTAAATACATGTGTTTTTCTTTGGCGTAGCAACGCGCGCCGGGTACTGCTAGTTGGTTATATATTAGAAGTAGATTTAAAATATCCAACAACCCTACACGATTATCATAATGATTTTCCGTTTTGCACAGAAAATAAAAAAGAACGAAAATATGAAACAGGCGAAACTAGTAACCGTTTTAATACTCAAGGAAAAATATATTATACATATGAATCTTCAACAGTGTCTGAGTCATGGATTGATTTTAACTAAAATACCTAGAATACTGAAATTTAATCAACCGGATTGGATGAAAAAATATATTGATTTAAATAATCATCATCGGGTATTGGCGAACAATTAATTTGAACGAAATTTTTTGAAATTATTAAATAATGCAATCTATGGTAAGACAATGGAAAGTGTTTATAATATAAAAGACATTAAGATAGGTGCACGCGCATTAATAGCCAAATTTAATTTTCATAGTTCACTTAAATTTTCTGAAAACATGATTGCTATTAAAATGAAAAAAGCTCGTGTTGTTTACAACAAACCTATATACAAATCTGTGTTCATATGGAAAAGTAGCTTATGTCGAAAGGCTGGCTTTAGTATAAATCGGCATTCGCAGCATACGATTGCGAATGACTCACTGGCGGTAAGCCGTTGAACAACTTTTAGCAAATAAACGTGGAAGAAATAGTTCCGATACTAGCAAGTCAATATTCTTATTAAGTCTCATCAAAAAATTCCTTGCCGTTTAAAAAATAAAGGGATTGCCGCATTATACTAAAGCCAACCTTTCGACATAAGCTACTTTTCCATACGAACACAGAAATATTGGCTTTTGTGTCTTAGAAATATTAAAATGGCAAATGTATCGTTTCCACTATGATTATATAAAACCAAAATATACCACAATTGTTAGTCGTAATTATATGGATACAGACTCCTTCATTAAAAACTTTGTTTATACCGACACAAAAAGCGCTTTAACCCACTTCGCCGTGATTCAAAACGTATGCATAAACCAAATTTCAATACGCTCAGAAATTCAAAAGTGTATTGACTCGAATTTGTTTTCAAATCGGTTTTTTAATTCTCACATCGGTTAGAAAACAGGTATAAACGCATCATTCATTTGACGCGAAGTGAAAAAGGTTGGCTTTCTTTATACATCCCCTTTTAAATTTGAATTATTATTATTATAAATTCGAATTATTGTTCGCTTCCATATCGGTCAACCGCGCAAGTTAGTTATTAAAGAAATGTCGTACAGAAACAGCAGATTTGGTTTGCTTTTCAATACGGCTTTATCGAGTGCGCAAAAAAGACCGAGGTATAAATACTTGAAAGAAATATATGTTGAGTCAAATCAGCTTTTGGTTAATGCGGTTCTTGCGTAGGTATAAACAAGTTATATGACATTTTTATGAAGATATTCATGCTGTTATTAGCTTATACTTTGATACAAAATATTCAAACCCAAATATTTTCAATTTATCATTTACCTTGTTTATACCGACATATAAAGCGCTTTGACCCAGTTCGCTGTGATTCAAATCGGAGGCATAAACCAACTTTCAATACGCTCAGAAATTCAAAATTGTATTGACTCGAATTTTTCCTTGTTTATACCTACGCAAGTACCGTAGAATTTATTGAATTTTCCCGAGTTTAGCACAAAGTTTAACAATTTCATTTTTTTGTTTTTTCATATATTTAGTATAAACTGTTGTTGTTGTGATAAGTTGTTTTGTTTTGTTGGCGTACGTTGAAATGATCTCATGATCTCATGTTTTTATGTTTTTGTTTTTGTCTGTCAAAATAAAATTTCCGTACATCCTTTCGCATGTCGAAATGAAAGAGAAGGGAGCGAGAGGCCCTCCCTAAAGTGTCCCGGTTTGGCAACAGAGATATCTGGCAGTCCTACCAATGCAGTAACCAATTGAAAGTGACACTTTTCAAAATGGTGAAATTAGTAAAAAAGATTTTGCACAAAGAATACTTTCAAGGACTCACCGACGGATGCATAGACAAATCTTGATAATTTTATGAAGAGATGAAATTAGGTACATGAAATCAGCAACGTGAATACAACACCGCATCACGTGATATTAATAGTTATAAGATTTAAATAAATAAATTCAAATAGGTATATATGGGAGGTTTATAAAGATTAATCGATTATACCTTTTGCCTTTCAAGCGCTTATTTCAATAATTTATCCTGCACGTAAAAAATAGCTTTTTCTCATTTGTTGGAAGGTCTGTTTCATGGCTGTGGGATTATAATTTTGCGGAGACGTTGGAGCTACAAAAAATTACTTCGCCATTAAATATTTGAAATATCCAACTTATTCAGCCTACCCTGCTCCGCTGGTGAATGAAACAAACGGACACCTTCGTACGTCCACGTTTTTTTGAAAATTAGACAGCTTGGCTTATTCACAAATAAATTATATAGTATTTTTTCACAACAATTCAAACGAAAAGTTTTAGAAAAAACAAATGTTCCACAAAACTTCAAACTTCAAGTTTTAGAAAAAAAAACAATGTTGCAAGCAAATAATATTTATTATGGCCATTTGGCCATATTGCTCCCAAAATATATGTAAATAATTCCAAAGAAGCAACACATAAAACGATCAACGAATAAAATGAAAGCACATACCATCCATTGCTACAACGTCACCGCCACCGTCACCATCACCGTCAACGATGGTTATGCGTCAAGTTACACACAAATCGTTTGACATTGCGCCCGAAAAATCATTAGCTCGCTTATACTCTTAGCAAAATTTGCATTTTACTTTTTCACTTCTTCTATTATGTTTTTCTGCATTATTTTTTACATTTCGTTTTTCCATAAATATTAAAATTTTCACAAGTTTGAAAAATTTACGTTCAAACATGTAAACAAAACACTGAATAGTTGTCATTTGACGCAATCGCATAAGCAAAATTGAGAGTTGAGCAAATTTGTGCGGCACCGTCACCGTCAGCTTTCTCATGTAACTTACTTCATACAAATACACCGAATCAGCTTTTTTGACAACTGCTGGTGACGGTGACGGCGACGCACCGTACACTCAGAAAAATATTAGCAGTAATATCAACAGTCCTCTACTGTTGATATCAAAAATCGTTGAATTAACTGAAATCTGTTCATATAAACAGATTTATGGATTGAATTAACGATAAAACCATTTACTTTAACAGAAAAACCTATTAAAATTATCTATTAATTCAACAGACCTGTTCTGTTAACTATTACCAGAAATTACAGTTCATATAATCGGCACTCTGTTAATTTGAACCATAATATTTTGTTTTTTAACCTGTTGAATGTATCTGTTAGTTCAACAGATCAGTACTGTTGTTTATTAACAGAAATTGCAGTCGTTTTGCCAACTAGCACTGTTAAATAAACTGTCCCTACGCTAATTTCGTTTGTCTGTTAGTTCAACAGATCGAATCTGATAATTTTTAACAGAAATGGCAGTTGACATGCCAATTGGTCCAGTTAAATCAACAGATATTCTGTTAAATTGTCTAAAACAACAGCATTAAATCCCGTTAGGTGATGCTTTGTATACGTGCGTGTATTTGCCCTGTAGGGAAACCGCGGACTAGGGAATCAAATTTCTGGTTCCGTACTAGGTCTTCATCGCCAAAAACGAGCTAGTCCGATAGGAACTAGATCCCCACCAGTCCAAAATCGGCGAAAAGTGGTACTTTTAAGAAACTAATTTTTTCAGTTTTTTTCACTAGAAATCTATATCTAAAGTGACGAATTTAGAAATGGTTCGGAACTATAGAAAAAGGGATGCAGAACGAACTAGATCCTATTTGTCGAATTTAGAACTATTTCGGAACTATCAAATAAGGGATGCAGCGGTGGGCTTGTTTACTCTACATAGATATGTCCTCGGCGGCTTTTTCGTTCAAATACTCTTCTCTTCTGTGCTTCGCAGATGCTATTTCATATTTTGGTAATACAAAACAAAGCTTTGTGTTAACATATTAACATCTTGGTGCCTACTGGAATCTAACCAATAACAGCGAGCACCTCTGCAAAGTCAGCTACAGCCAAAGGTATGTAAACGTACATTTCTTACAATCATTCAAACAAATCTAATTTCAAATTTGAAAAAATGTTTCTTTGAAAATAATGTAAAATCACACACGGAAGAACCGAAAAGATTGAAAAATCATGATACTTTTTTCTTTCATCTGTCGATTTTAGAACTGGTTCGGAACTATAGAATTTAGGACTAGTTTGGAACTATCGAAAAAGGGATGCAGCGGGGGGCAATTGACACTTCCTAGGACATCGCCATGTTAAATTCGCCAGTTGCTTGCATGCAAAAGAGATTTATCGCGAACCAGTACTGGGTCTAAATGTACTAGAAGCGCCCCAGTTCAGAACTAGAGATTTTCCCCACAGGGTGGCAACTGAGACGCAGTCATTCATATTTATATTTGCAAAGAATTGTGTTAATAAGTGTGTGCGGACCCGCGAGTAATTATATTCAAATTATTAATTTCGCTTCTAATTTGCAAAGAAATATATATTTTATTGACTTATAAAGTGTGTGCGGGTAAATAAATGTAAATTATTTGATAACATGAACGTCGGAAATAGTGATTTTGATATATTTATATGTGAAAGCAAGGAAGTGGAGGAAGACGAAAAACTTCTATGTTTGCTTAAAGAGTGGGATTTGGAGAAAATTTATCTTATACTAAGAAGTAAGTATGTGCATAATATTGAATTAATATCAACATTGAAGTGAAGTGCAAGGTTTATTTGGAATAGTTATGTACATGCCAATATAACTTTGCGCCCGTGTTATATGTACATACATATGTAGTACCATCAATATGCACCCTGTCGGAAATTCAATTACGTTGAAAGCTATTAAAAAGTACTTTTTTATCACTCACAAGTAGTTTGAATTCTTCCATTTTTTCTTGTACGCAATTAACTTTATTTATTAACATGGCGATGTTCTAGAACCAAGTTAATTATCCGACACTGCATATGTTTCTACTTTAAATTACATTAACTTCATAAAAGTAGTTTGTTTCCAACTACTTTGTCAATTAATTAATTTCCCAGACAACGTAGTTATTTCCGACAGGGCAAGCTTCTTGAAGTTTCGTTCATCTTTTTGTTCATGCTTGTCTTTGCATTAATTGAAAAAATACTTCGCAAGTTTTGTAACGAATAATACGGGCAAAAAGTTATAATTTTATGTTTAGACAGACAATAAGTGTACACCTGTTAAATAACTCACATTTTTAAATATACAGATGCCAGCGTGGGAATAGAAGAATTGCGATATCTCACTGAAACCGACTTGAACAAAATTTTCCCTTCAGTGGAAGTAGTGGGCACTAAAGCGAAATTGCGTGAAAATATCAAATTGTGGAAAAAACAGGAGGTAAAAGAGTTATACGATTTTTAAATACTCCCAAAACTAATTGTATAATTTTTTCCCTCAAAACGAAAGTATCGCACCCTTTTCTTCGCCCTCAAGTGCAACACCAACTTCACACGATTCATTTGAGGTGAGTAAATGTGTCTGCATGCATTTTAGCTTTTTTATACCCGAGCGCACTTGTGCACAAGGGTATATTAATTTTGTTCACATAACGGTTGTTTGTAACAGCCAAAACGAATCGAGATAGATATAGACAAATGTATACATAAATGATCAGGATAAAAAAGAAATCGATTAAGCCATGTCTGTCTGTCCGTCCTTCTGTCCGTCTGTCCGTCTGTCCGTCTGTCCGTCTGTCCGTGTACACGATAACTCGAGCAAAAATTGAGATATCTCAACGAAATTTGGTATGTAGGTTTCCCTTAATCCAAGGTAGGCTGCTATTGAAAATGGGCGAAATCGGACTGTAACCACGCCCACTTCCCATATAACGGTAATTTCCAGAAATACGAAAACTGCGATATTTTAGTAACTACTGAAGATAAATCACTCAAAATTGGTATTTACAATAATTTTTTGACAAAAAATAATAATATTATAAATTTTTGGAAAATGGGCGTAGCCACGCCCACTTATAGTTACATGTGTATATCTTGGTAACCGCTGTACCAATTTCTACCAAACTTGGCACAGTTGTCGGCCTTCGTACAGCATACAAAATCGCCTAAAATTTTTAAAATCGGACGATAACCACGCCCACATCCCATATAACGGTAATTTAGAGAAATACAAAATCTTCGATAAATCAGTAAATATTGAATCTAATTTATTCAAAATTGATGCTTGCAACAATTCTTTACCAAGAAATACGTTTGTGATAAATTTTTGGAAAATGGGCGTGGCACCGCCCACTTATGATCACATATATGTATCTCAGTAACCGTTCTACCAATTTGTACCAAACTCGGTGTGGTTATTGTGCTTGCCACATATAAGCAAACCGTTGAAAATTATTGAAATCGGACTAAAATAACGGCCGCTTCTCATATAACCGTAAATTTCAGAACTGCTTGAAACTTCAAAATTTCGAAATCTAAGGACTCTAATTTACTCAAAATTGATACGCCCCGGCTTACCATATAGCCGTAGCTTTCGGTAAGGCGAAAAACATATATTTAATACGTGCGCCGGGTATTTAATGTTCGGCTCTGCCCGAACTTAGGCTTTCTTACTTGTTAAATATAACTTAATTATGTAGGTTGATATTCAAAATATATTGCAACATTATCTTCGGGGAAAAGATTCCCTTGAGTATTATGAAGATCAAAAAACGCTCACACCTTTCCACCAGCAAAGTAT
>NW_023458555.1:95465927-95467086 GCF_013731165.1 Rhagoletis pomonella | reverse complement strand
ACAGAAATGGCAGTTGACATGCCAATTGGTCCAGTTAAATCAATAGATATTCTGTTAAATTGTCTTAAACAACAGCATTAAATCCCGTTAGGTAATGCTTTGTATACGTGCGTGTGTTTGGCAACTGAGACGCAGTCATTCGTATTTATATTTGCAAAGAATTGTGTTAATAAGTGTGTGCGGACCCGCGAGTAATTATATTCAAATTATTAATTTCGCTTCTAATTTGCAAAGAAATATATATTTTATTGACTTATAAAGTGTGTGCGGGTAAATAAATGTAAATTATTTGATAACATGAACGTCGGAAATAGTGATTTTGATATATTTATATGTGAAAGCAAGGAAGTGGAGGAAGACGAAAAACTTCTATGTTTGCTTTAAAAGTAGTTTGTTTCCAACTACTTTGTCAATTGATTAATTTCTGAGACAACGTTGTTATTTCCGACAGGGCAAGCTTCTTGAAGTTTCGTTCATTTTTTTGTTCATGCTTGTCTTTGCATTAATTGAAAAAATACTTCGCAAGTTTTGTAACGAAAAATACGGGCAAAAAGTTATAATTTTAAGTTTAGACAGACAATAAGTGTACACCTGTTAAATAACTCACATACATATACATAAATTTTTAAATATACAGATGCCAGCGTGGGAATAGAAGAATTGCGATATCTTACTGAAAGCGACTTGAACAAAATTTTCCCTTCAGTGGAAGTAGTGGGCACTAAAGCGAAATTGCGTGAAAAAAATCAAATTGTGGAAAAAACAGGAGGTAAAAGAGTTATACGATTTTTAAATACTCCCAAAACTAAATGTATAATTTTTTCCCTCAATTTGTAAACTGTAGTTTGGTGAAGGTGACGATGTAACGACAGCGATCCAAAAAGTCAGTGAGTGGATTAAGCAAAACGAAAGTCTCGCATCCTGTTATTCGCCCTCAAGTGCAACACCAACTTCACACGATTCATTTGAGGTGAGTAAGTGTGTCTGCATGCATTTAGCTTTTTTATATATAACTTAATTATGTAGGTTGATATTCAAAATATATTGCAACATTATCCTCGGGGAAAAGATTCCCTTGAGTATTATGAAGATCAAAAAACGCTCACACCTTACCACCAGCAAAGTATTGCGAACTGTGTTATTGACCATTACTTGGCAT
>NW_023458555.1:95464478-95465827 GCF_013731165.1 Rhagoletis pomonella | reverse complement strand
TTTCACACAATACGCTCGATAAGACCTTGTAACCTATGCTTAGAAGGTTGATCCCGCTGTAGTTGGCGCGAATGGCGGGGTCACCTTTCTTGTGGATTGGGCAGAGCACACTTAAATTCCAGTCATCGGGCATGCGTTCATCTGACCATATTCTGCACAAGAGTTGGTGCATGCATCTTATCAACTCCTCGCCGCCGTACTTGAACAGCTCAGCTGGCAGGCTGCCAGCTCCAGCGGCTCTGTTGTTTTTCAGCCGCGTTATTGCTATACGTACCTCGTCATAGTCAGGCGGTGGAACGTCGACTCCGTCATCATCGGCTGCGGGCTCGGGTTCTTCTTCTCCACAACTTTCCGTGCTGCTACCATTTAGTACGGTAGAAAAGTGTTCGCTCCATAATTTAAGTACGCTCTGGACATCAGTTACTAGTCGCCATTATTGTTCTTACAGGAGCGCGCCCGGTCTTTGAACCTTCCGTAAGTCGCCTAACTCTCTAGTAAAATTTTCGGGCATTCCTCCTATTGGCCAGCATTTCAAGCTCTTCGCACTCACGTATTTTTGTTTCTCTCTTCTTATTGCGGCAAATACGTCTCGCTTCCCTCTTCAGATCCCTATAGCGGTCCCACATAACGCGCGTAGCGCCCGATCGCAGCCCTGTATGCGGCATATTTTTCTCCGCAGCTTCCTGAAACTCCCCATCGTACCAGTTGTTCTTTCGGGCTCGCTGAAATCCGACTACTTCTTCGGCGGCGGTACTTAATGATCGGGAAATGTGGTTCCACTGCTCGCGTACGTCGGATTGTTGAAGAGTGCTCTCAGTGAGCAGGTGTGTGAGTCGAGTGGCGAATAAATTGGCCGTCTGTTGTGATCGCAGCTTTTCGACGTTAAGCTTTCCTTGCATATTTCCGCTCACATTTTTTGCTGCACAGAGGCGGGTGCGTATCTTGGCTGCCACAAGATAGTGGTCCGAGTCGATGTTTGGGCCTCGGAGTGTGCGTACGTCTAAAACACTGGAAGCGCTCCTTCCGTTTATCACCACATAATCGATTTGGTTTCTCGTTTTTCGATCCGGAGACAGCCACGTAGCTTGATGGATATTTTTATGCTTGAACCTAGTACTGCATACTACCATGTTTCGGGCCCCGGCGAAGTCGATCAGCCTCAATCCGTTGTCGGACGTTTCGTCATGGAGGCTGAATTTTCCGACGGTGGTTCCAAAGACCCCTTCCTTGCCCACTCTGGCATTGAAGTCGCCAAGCACGATTTTGATATCATGACGGGGGCAGCGCTCATAGAAGAGATCTTTGGATGCCTCATCCTTCTCTTCCGTCGGGGCATGGGCGCAGATGAG
>NW_023458555.1:95461773-95464378 GCF_013731165.1 Rhagoletis pomonella | reverse complement strand
TTTTTCTAATTGTATGTCTTTGATATGATACCTACGACCTAGGTTAATATCTATACTAGGTTTGCCATTAATACCTTTGCTATATTTATAGTATAAAATGGTGGTCTGGACATACAACATTGCAAGTTGATAAAAGAGTGGTAAAATATGATTCATGGGCCATGCGGTACTTTTAATCCTAATTCACCATGTATGCAAAACGACAAATGCACAAAGCGATATCCACGTGTGTTGATTACTGTAACTCAAACTGGAGGTGATGGATATCCTCTCTATAGGCGAAGAAATCCCACTAATGGTGGATACACAACTACTATTAAGATGCGAAATGTAGATATGGACATATGTAGACAATAGATGGATCGAGTCATACTCGCCACTACTTTCAAAAATGTTTAATGCTCACATCAATATTGAGTATTGTAATTCAGTTAAGTCCATAAAATATGTTTGTAAATATGTTAACAAGGGCAGTGACATGGCAGTATTCGGATTAGCAATTCGAGGTGATGAGATCACGCAATATGAAACAGGGCGCTACATCAGCAGTAACGAAGCAGTATGGCGGATGTTTGCATTCAATATTCACGAACGATATCCAACTTTTCAACATCTCGCTGTTCATTTGGAAAATGGTCAGCGGGTTTACTTCACCGAAGAAAATGCGCAAAATAGAGCAGAGCAACCACAAAACACAACACTGACCACTTTTTTTCCAATTATGTACATCCGAAAATTTTGCTTATTCGCCCAAATATTAAATATTATACTTGGAACACATCGACAAGAAAGTTCAGCAGAATAAAAAGAAGTGCAGTTGTTCCAGAGCATCGTGGTATAAATTCGTCCGATGCATTGGGACGTGTGTATACTGCTCATCCAAATAACGCTGAATGCTATTATTTGCGGTTGTTGCTACATACAATCAAAGGGCCGAAATCATTCCTTGCATTGAAAATCATCAACGGAGTAGAATGCCAAACGTATAGAGAAGCGTGCTTTAAACTGGGCTTACTTGAGAATGATCAGAATTGGAACACAACTCTGACCGAAACATCACTCACGTGCATTCCAAAGCAAACAAGAACTTCTTTTGCGATAATTTTAACAACATGCGCAACATCGAATCCTCGACAGCTGTGGGAAATGCATCGTGAAAGCCTCAGTGAAGATATTCTAAGACAAGCACGTGCAAGCGATCCAAATCAGGAATATTGGGATGACATTTCCAATGAAGATTTAATATTAATGGAGGGCTTATACATGTCAATGAACAACAAAGCTCTTTGTCAACTTGGTATGCCGGCACCGACAAGAGATAGAAATGCTGTACAAGACAGAGACAGAGATGCGATAACAGCAGTTTGATGCAAATCAGCTTGAACGATTTGTGCAAATGCAAAGTGTTTCTGGTCGCTGATCAGAAAAATACTTATGACAAAATCATGCAACGTGTAACCAAAGGAGATGGTGGAATTATCTTTCTAAAAGCAAACATTACCCGTTTTACCACGATCAACGCCTTCAGACGAGCTGAACGCGTGCTTAGAGGCATCGCATCTGTGGAACTATGTCGAAAAAAATTACGCTTAAGTTCCTATTGATCGCACAACAAATGAGATATCATTTCCGTCCAACTTTTGTCAAATGCAGCGGAGCATTCAATACGTCATCGACAGAGTATTTCCAAATTTAACGATCAACTACCGAAATCCGGAATGGCTCTGCGAACATGCAATTTTAGGTCCGAAGAACGATGATGTTAGTGAATTAAACGGTCAAATTCAATTGAAAATTCCAGGAGAAGCAGTTGAATATAAATCGATTGATACAGTAATGGACAAAGACCAAGCCTCCTCATTCGTTGGCGTTAAAAGTTGGATCACCAGTGATGCTTATTCGGAACTTGAACGTGCCAAAACTGTGCAACGGAACCAGGGTGATAATAAATAAATTAACACCGAATTTGATCGAGGCAACAATCATCAGCGATAAATTTAAAGGCGAAGATGTGCTGATTCCACGTATACCGATGATTTCCAACGATTTACCGTTCGAACTCCAGCGGCTTCAATTCCCTTTGCGTCTTGCCTTTGCAATAACTATAAAATAAAGCACAAGGGCAATCATTAACTATCGCGGGTTTAGATTTGACAAATTCGTGCTTTTCACATGGTCAATTATACGTCTTTTGTTACCGAACTGGGACACCACAAAATCTATTTATCTACACACCAAATGAAAAACTAAAAATATTGTTTATCCCTTAGCATTAAAGTAAATAAAAAGGTATTCAATTTCAAAACTTTAAATACATGTGTTTTTCTTTGGCGTAGCAACGCGCGCCGGGTACTGCTAGTTGGTTATATATTAGAAGTAGATTTAAAATATCCAACAACCCTACACGATTATCATAATGATTTTCCGTTTTGCACAGAAAATAAAAAAGAACGAAAATATGAAACAGGCGAAACTAGTAACCGTTTTAATACTCAAGTAAAAATATATTATACATAGGAATCTTCAACAGTGTCTGAGTCATGGATTAATTTTAACTAAAATACATAGAATACTGAAATTTAATCAACCGGATTGGATGAAAAAA
>NW_023458555.1:95459361-95461673 GCF_013731165.1 Rhagoletis pomonella | reverse complement strand
CAGAGCATACTTTGAAGTGCCATCTAATTGAAACTTAAGAAAGTTCAGTTACATGGCAGTTGAGAAGTGCATGTGCAAAAATTGCATAAAGGAAATTTTTGCTCATGCAGCAGTACATAGCACGAATTTAGGCGCCCGGTGTTAGCAGTCGCGCCTAAACAGTTATCAAAACAAATTCTGTGGGACTGAGAAATATTATTTTCTACTTTTTAGTCCATTTATAAAGGCGTTGTATATTAAAAAGTTTATTTTTATTTCTTGATTATTTCAAAAAGAATGGGATCTTCGGCTTGATTTGGAAGCTTGGCTAATATAACGCTACCAATTTGTGTAGGTATGATTTTTTGCTGCTTAAAACTAGTCAAATTGTGAGCGTGTGGTAAGCCTCTCCTTCGCTATTCAATTGAGTACATTCAGCATCTGGTTTCTCCAAAAATAAAGTTCTTCGTGATGACATTCATAAGAGTTATTAGCTTTTGCTTAAATATTTGAGCGGGAAGATCTGTCTGTACGATGAGCTCTGGCCTGCATGATGGATTGCAAGTGATGAATAGGTCTGGTCGTCCATACTTTCGAACGTACGTCATAGCGTCTTGCCTTCGTGCATGTGCCGCGGACTTCCTGTATATGTTACAGGTAAAATTACCATTTGTCCAATCTCAGCAATGTTTCGATCATTGGCAACTGCATCATGTATATGAACGTATTCTTCAACGAGCAGCTTCTTTTGATTTTAGATCCCCCCTTCGTCAGTGAAATTAAACTTTTTATTTGTGAATTAATTACACAATACTATTTTACCCTTCAGATTTATAATTTTTTTATTTCAGACTGATGACAAATTATCTTTTAACGAATATATAAAATTATCGGTTGGTGGATTATGTATTTGAATATTTGCGAAATACACTAGCCCATTTGTCTTAGTTCCCCACAGTGTTGGGAAATAAAATTGTTTCTTCAGTAAGAAATCTATACAAAAACTGTACTTTTCGACTGTAAATTGTATCGACTTTTTAATTTGCTCATATGCATGCATGCATACATAGATTCCCTTCAAGACCAATGATTTGATGGTATTCACGGGAAAGTTTATGTAGGTACATTTACATATTTTACACCTTTAACATAAATGTCAAGACAGATATTCTAAGATACACTTCTTAACAAACAATTTTTTTTAAGTTATTATGAATGGATAAAAGAGACATCTTCTTCTATAACTTGACATTTCAAGTGCTTATCAAAACTTTATACAAGTTAACTACATTGGCCATTTATCTTAGAATTATGTAGTTTTAAATATTTGTTTATAAAAATGCAGTTTACACTTTAACAAAACCCGTATAAATCCAAAGTTTAATCTTTGCGCAACATTAAAAATCAACAAACTTTCGTAAAGCTTTTTAATTAGATTTCTTGGAAATACATGTTTTGAGTATGCAGTGTTTTAATATATGTTTTTTTTTTATGAAGGCGTTGCTCATTTTCTTCATTAAAAAAATCGTCGAACATACTTAGATAATATGGAATAAAATTACCGACATCGTCAAAAATATGCTACTTTAAATTTGCACTTTATTAGACTAAAATTGAATGTGCTAAAAAACTGCAAGATATTGAGGGATAAAATTTAAATAGAAAGTTCGAAATTTTTACAAAAGTTTGTAGATTTTTTTAATGTTGTTCAAAGATTAAATTTATTTTCATTTAGTGTTTGTTTAAGAATAAACTAAATTTTTATAAACAAATAATTCAAATTAAAATATAATAAAATAAATAGTCAAATCTAGTCAATATGCGATTGTCGTAAAGTTATGATATTTAAGGACATCTTTTTCTTAATTAACGATGACACTGTTTCTATATGAAGCTGATTTCGACATTTTGTTTTAATAAAATTTAGTATCAAAAATATTCTTTCAAATTCAATGTGATATAACGGTTCGTTCAAAACCTTTTTTCAGAACTTATAAAGGCAAAACCGAGAAGGCGAAGACAAAAAGAGAATAAAAAAGCCGAATCCTGGCTACGCCACTGGCACTGGATATTGGAGTCGATCGATGTGTTTCCGATATTCTCTGCACATTAGCATTTCGCCGGTGGATAATGATGTCACGTCGATCGAATTCGGTGCCAACTATTATAGTTGCAACATCCCCTGTTACTGGTGCATTGAAGCACCTTTCATGTTCACCAGCAGGGGTTTTGTCTGCTCTAATAACAAGATTATAGTCATCTGATGGCATTTGATCCATAGCTGTTTTAACCCTAGAACACACACCCAGAAAATACCACGTAAACACACACCC
>NW_023458555.1:95454649-95459261 GCF_013731165.1 Rhagoletis pomonella | reverse complement strand
TATCCTTTGGATGTGATTTACCTGTGAAATCTGTTGTTACAACCTGTAATTCGATTGATTTTAAAGCATTTTTTCTCTGGGTGTATGTATGTACTTTCACTTTAAAGTAGGGCTGCCAGATATCTCTGTTGCCAAACCAGGACACTTTAGGGAAGACCACTCGCTCCCTTCTCTTTCATTTCGACGTGCGAAAGGATGTAGTGAAATTTTATTTTGACATACAAAAACAAAAACATAAGAACATGAGATCATGACAACATTACAACGTACGCCAACAAAACAAAACAACTTATTACAGCACAGAGAATTTTTCACAATGCATGAACCTTTTTTATTCTTTATAAAAATACAGTTTATACTAAATATATGAAAAAACATAAAAATAAAATTTTTAAACTTTGTGCTAAACTCGGGTAAATTCAATAAATTTTCATACAAATTTGCAACATTCTAATCAGACTTTTTATGAAAATTTTTAAAATGAAGTTTTGCCCATTAAATTTTAGTTGATTTTTGGTATTATTTTTACTGAGAGTTTCTTCCATACAATCTATGTTCGGTAATTCTTTTTATATGGAAGACACTGTCAGCAAAAAAAATAAATGCTAAAAATCAACGAAATTTGCTGGCAACTTCAGACTTGCACTTTATTAATTGGCTCAAAAGCTACATTTTCAAAAGTTTTCTAAAAGATCTGATAAGAAATTGTGATCTGATGGAAGAGCCTCCGAGCCAATAATTTTGTACGGCATTGTACTTATAAGTACTCTAGGTTTCATGAAAAAAAAAAATATTTAAGTACAAGATAACATTAATATATAAGTCATATTTTTCGTTGCTGTGAACTTGTTTCAAAACTTCTGTCTTTTCCTTAATATACTTGTAAAACTCTGTGCACGTCATTTTGAACGTATTTAGGTACATATACTAATCATCAACTATTGCTTGTGCAAAGTTCAACTATCTCGAAATGCGACTATTTCACAAATTAAAGCGGTGCACTGAGAGAAAGAAGTTTAGAATTAAAAAAACATGCTAAATTAAAAAAAAATATTCATATGAAAGAGCACCAACTCAACTCGTAATAAGTACATTTAAACATACAAATTTTAGTATTTAGTATAGAAATATTCAATTCAAATAGGCCCATATTAAAATGAAGCGATTTGCAATTACCGATTGCTTTTTCATAATTAAGTTAAAAAAAATATTTAACTTCCATGCTGGTTGTAATGGGAATTGAACCCTGACCCTCTGGAAATTAGCAAATTGTGGCAAACATCGTCGCGTACTCAGCTACAGCCAGACATGTAAATGTGCATTTAAATGGTGAGTTTGAATCAACACCACGCGTGCGTGTTATGAAAGTATAATTTTTAAATGCGAACATATTTAAACGATAATCAAATAGAAAATATTCATGTTTACTATGCGTTATTTCCCTCAGTGAATTCATAACATTTTTCTGAATATTGAAACGCATTTTTTCTCTTAGTGTAGTGATTTTTGAACTTTTATTCAAATTTGTGCAGTCAAATCAAAAACCGGGATACTAAAACGAAATCCGGGACATTTTAAGGTTGGACCGGGACACCGGGACAAATATTCTAAAACCGGGACATGGCCGGGAACACCGGGACGTCTGGCAGCCCTACTTTAAAGGCAACATTGTGAAATATAAGGCAGCTGAATGTCAGAAAATGAACAGAGAATGTTGCCTTATTACTTCACCTGTTTATTGCGTCATGGGGAGAAAAGTACTTGCAGACGTATAGCATTCGTTTTTATTTTACGGTTGAAGGTAGTTAAATATTGTTTACAAGAGTATATTTAATTTCCCAGTTTACATAAACAATGGCTTCATAAATCTTGGGATTTTGCCACAACATTCTTCAAGAAAATACCTGCATACAAAGAACTTTTTCTGTATACACTGATTCAGAAAATAAGAGGTTGCACATGTCTACCGATTTTTTTTTATTTATTGCAGGTAAAGTATCTGGAGGGAATATCTTCTGTTTGCACCTGTTTTAGCATGGATTAAATGTAAGGATTTTTAATGCTTTTTAGTGGAATTAACCTGTTTACATAAATATAGGGTAGCATAGCTAATACATTCGCTCATAGCAAGTGTAGACACTACGCAAACGATTGTGAACCCTTTTTCATTTGAGATCAGTTCAACATATAGAGTATTATTTTTTACATTTACAAAAAAATAAAATAATGGCACCACAGAAAGCATCAATTGGAAGAAAAACCCCCAAAACAAAAATGTCGAATGAATATAGAGCGGCGGAAATGGAAGATCAACTAAATGTCCGACTTCAAAAAAATCTAAATAGAGAGACAAGCTCGAGAAATGGGGAAACGGAAAACCAGCGGGAATCTCGTCCTCAGCAAAATCTTGTGAGAGCTTCAACCTCTAGAGACGCTGAAACACTAGAACAAAGGGAATCTCGCCTCCAGCAAAATCGTGTGAGAGCTTCAAGAAGACATTTAATGTTGGCGGCATACAATTATGACAAAAACAGAGACAACGAAAATCATGCTGATGTCGCCATTGGACCAATGAATAAAGTTTGTTTGCATTGCCATGCTTTGAAGTGCGCAAAGGAATCTCTAGGAATATATTGTTCAAATTGTAACAAAGTTTTGCCATCGTTAATTGAGACACCTGAACCACTACCTAGTTACCTTTCTGGCACAACTTCTATTTCAAATCACTCTTTGAAAAACATACGCAAGTACAACTCTTCCTTTCAAATGACTTCGTTTGGGGCAACAGAAATTATATCTGAAGGCGGTTAAATGCCAACATTCAAAGTTCAAGGCCAAATATACCACGAAATCGGTTCATTGCTCCCAGTGCCACAACCAGATGTAAAATTTCTGCAAATTTATTTGACTGGAAATGAAGAAGTGGAAGTAGAAAAGCGTTGTGCAATTAGTTCTAGGATCCGACGCGAGATCATTTCAAGGTTGCAGGCAATGTTCCATGAACAAATCAATTTGATTCACCTTTTTAACCCTAGAACACACACCCGGGTACAAATGTATCCACTTTCAACTTTGAAGTGTTGTAACTTTTGAACCGCTATACCTCTATACCGCTATACCGGAAGATTATTTAGTTTTGAGTTCAAATTCAAAATTTGAACCAGATCGGACCATTGGTTCAGGAGCTACAGCCTTCCAAACACATTATATACGTAAACACACACCCGGGATACGTTTGTAGCCCAATAGTAAAAATCCTCATAATAATAAAAAAAAAAAACATTTTTTATATTATTTTTTTATTTGAAAAATTAAAAATATTCATTTCACACATTATATTATTGACTTTTATTATAAAAATTATAAAAATGCATCTTATATCTAAGGAAAATCATGGCAAATAGAGCAATTTGTTGATGTGACCGAATGTTCAAGACACATTGGCTTCTTACATTTGTCGCACAGCTTTCTGGTTTTTCTACGGCGTTTTCCTCTTGTGCGTAACATAAATAGCAAGATCCGGACACAGGTTTTGGCGTGCGCGCTGCGGCAGATGTTGATGCTGCTGTTGACACCATTGATTCCACCGGTCGGTTGAAATATGCTTCAATAGCAATTTTAGTCGAAAAATTTCGCGTCACTTGACGATTTATGGCTCTGGCTTCAATAATGGACATACACAATGCTTCAGCCAAGCTGCGCAGGATCTGCTTACGCTTGTTGTTTGTTCTCCAAGGCAACATAGGGTTATTCAAATCGTAGACAATGTAGGCTGCAAGAGCTGTAATGTCCAACATGTTGAAGAACATCGCTAGTGGCCATCGTTTTGTTTGTCTTTGTGTTGGATATTCCGCAAACATTTGGTCCATTCGATCAACACCACCTTTGGTACGATTATAATATTCAATTATTTCAGGTTTCCCACTGTCAGCTATTTCAGCATTATTATGCATGGTCGAAAGCAAAATTACTGCTTTATTTTTTTTGGGAACATAAGAGCACATTGTCACATTATTTTTGAAGCCAAATGTCGTTGAACCAATTGTCCTGTTTTTGTTCTGCTTCATTTCTTGAGGAATATATGATTTGTTTTTGCGCAAAGTTCCAACGATCGTGAGTTTCCAGGTGAGAAGCAGTTCTGCAACTGGCAAGGTCGTAAACAAATGGTCCATTGTAATGTTTCGGCCACTTCCTTGGTATTTGGCAGACAAATCCTTCACCACTCGTTCGCCTTGGTTCGTTTCCCTACCAGTTTCTGCTTGGCCAGTATATATTTGTCCATGCAGTGGATATGCATTTGTGGCATCGCAAATCCACCAAACCTTGATACCATATTTAGCAGGTTTTGACGGTATGTACTGCGTAAACCGTGTGCGTCCACGGTAAGGAAATAATTGTTCATCAATCGTCAAGCATGAGCTGGGCTTGTAATTTGCAGCAAGATTATTGTTCATCATCGTCCACAACTCACTGATCGGTGTTGCTTTATCAGTTAGTAAGCGTGTAAAGGATAGTTTTTGACGCTCCATAAATCTCGAACATGTTCTCCATTGCTATGGTTCGCTCCAGTCATAATAAGTATGCCAAAAAATGCATACAGCTCTGTTATTGA
>NW_023458555.1:95438761-95454549 GCF_013731165.1 Rhagoletis pomonella | reverse complement strand
TTTAAGAAAATTTCTATTGATTTAACTGGACCAATTGGCATGTCAACGCCATTTCTGTTAAAAATTATCACATTCGATCTGTTGAACTAACAGCAAACGAAATTAACATAGGGACAGTTTATATAACAGTGCTAGTTGGCAAAACAACTGTAATTTCTGTTAATAATCAACAGTATTGATCTGTTGAACTAACATATACATTCAAAAGGTTAAAAAACAAAATATTATGGTTCAAATTAACAAAGTGCCGATTATATGAACTGTAATTTCTGGTAATAGTTAACAGAACAGGTCTGTTTGTTGAATTAAGAGATAATTTTAATAGGTTTCTTGTTAAAGTAAATGGTTGTATCGTTAATTCAATCAATAAATCTGTTTATATGAACAGATTTCAGTTAATTCAACGATTTTTGATATTAACAGTAGAGGACTGTTGATATTACTGCTAATATTTTTCTGAGTGGATCTTTTTTAATAATATTGAATATGCAAAAGAAAAAATTTTAGTTAAAAATAAAATGAATACTTTAGTTAATTTTTGAGTGAACTAAAATAGAAGTAGAAGTGTTCATTAAAACAAATTAAATTCATTAACTTTGCACATTTCAGTATATTCGTTTTTAAAAATCTATATATGTAATAATTAATGTTTAAAATTAGAGATTTGGATAAGAATAAAATAAATAAATAATTCAAGCAGTTATTAAATATTCTTAATTTTTGTCTATAGTTCGGCTTGTTGGTTGATAATAGAAATTAACAAATAATTATATTAATCGTGTAATTAAAAAATGTCAAAAATAATTGAAAAATAACAACATAATGATGTAATTAAAATTAATGATTTAATTAAATTTTTTTTAAGTAATTAATTACTAATCATTAAAAAGGAGGTAATATCGGTATTTAATCCTTAAACGGTTATCCAAAAAACATGCTTTAATCAATAATCATTATGAATATTAATCATTATTTAACAGGTCTGGTATAATTGAATACGTACTCGATTTAATGGTTTACAATATACCCTAATAGAAGTTATAATATTTTGTATACTTTATTGTATTAAACTGTCGAAGTCAAATAAAACAGGGCATTCGTTTTGTACTTGGTACAAGTCTGGCCATTTCCGAACTAGTTCGGTTTTTGTCAGGAAATTCTAGTTGTGAACTAGAATTTTTCCTGACTAGTTTGGGGTTTCAGGTATGGTTTATGGAGAATTTCATTAGCTTTGATTTGGCGTATCTTATTTTATTGTTAAATCGGTTCATAAGATATACGTGATTAAGTGGAACCACTTTTTGTTTTAAGCTGAATAACGGTAAATTGGAATTATCTCGAAAACGAATCCGTAGAAAAAAAACTAGATTTTCGGAATCTCCGGTCAATTCTACATAGAAATTGGATAGCGGCGCCTGGAGAACAAAAACCAAACTAAAATTTGTGATCCAGTGTTATCAGTTAAGTCATTAAAGTTTTATTAATAATATTTATAGACGTAATTTAAACGCTTATGTACATAAAGTGCGCATCGTGACTAAGGCACATCAGCCAACCTGCTCTTGAATCGTCATAAAAACCAAATGACGCGCTTTATAAATCCAAACTGAAAATTACCCTGCAGGAAATTGAATTAGTTTGAAAGTAATTTGTAAACTACTTTATTTTTAATGATAACTAATGGAAATTCTCACTATTTTATTTGCAACGAACTCATTTATTTAACATGGCAATGTCCTAGGAAGCAGTCAATTGCCTTTTGCTGCATGTATTTTCAACTAATTTAAAATCAATTTGGCTTAAACAACTTCAACGTCAGTATGTTTCGTTTGAATACGCTTTCGTTCTGAACCTCACAGATGCTTTTTCATATTTAAAAGACACAAAAAAAATATCATTTTCACATGTTGCCTCCGTTGGGACTCGAACCCGGACGTTCTGGAAGCTAACAACCCTGACTTTAAAACAAATGCAGTGAGTAAATGTGTCGAATTTGTATGCTCTGTTTGCTCAATACAACAATAAATGCTGTCAAATCGACGAAGAGAGGGTTAGCGGTCCGCGAATGGCGCTACCTTCATTTTCGGCATCGTGTCTACAAGATTCGATGCGATGTTTCGTGTGAGGAACAACATACTTGTATCAAAAGTAATGAGTACAGTAACGATTCAAAAGTAACGGGTGTTGATTGGATTAGTAACGAATACCTACGGGTATCCAAATTTTTGTTACTTTTACTGCCCTACTCTGACGGAAACAAATAATTTTTTTAAATCAGCTAATTGAAAGACTACTTTAAAACAAATGCAATGAGTAAATGTTTCGAATTTCTATACTATTTTTGCTCAAAAAAACAATTTGTGTATTGGAAGTACGAAAAAGCATATGTGAAGTCCAGAACGCAAGCGTATTCAAAAGAAACATACTGACTTTGAAGTTGTGTAAACCAAATTCATTTTAAAGTAGTTGAAATTAAATGCAGAGTCGGACAGTCTACTGCTTGCACACAATTCAAACGGAACATTTGAAAGCACATTTACATGTCTGGCTGTAGCTGAGCGTGCAAAGATGTTTTCTGTTACTTAAGTGCAGGAAATTTAATTAGTTTGAAAGTAATTTATAAACTACTTTATTTTACTTTACAGTTCCTTCCATATCATGATATTTTTCGACCATATTTTGAGAGATTTCTGCAAACTTGCGGAGTGCTGCCAGCTTTTATTTTATCACATCACGATGATGCGAACATTGTGGCACGTTCCAGCCGCTACTTGAGATTTGCCGATTTTGACAATTCTCAAGTAAAAGTAACCCACGCCTTAGAAACTTCAGAGGCACTGTAATTTGCTAATACTTTCACAAAAATCGCCGTTTTTTAATATTTTCGCTATTCATTCTTTTTATAAATCATATATTTTGCAATTTAACACCATAAAACCACGGTTCCTGTCGAAAAATTGATTATTGAACAAATTTACATTTTACAGTTTATTTCATCATGAGAACAGTTTCGTTACCGACATTATGTTGTGTTGTATTGATTCACGTTAATGGTGTATATACGTAAAATGGGAGTAACGAGATTATTATGTGAGTAACGATTCGGCTCTTCGAGTCAGGGGTTGTACCCGTTACTAAGTAACGAAAACATACCGTTTGCTACAGTTCTACTGAAAACCGTATGCCAACTTTTGTCCCTTCCCCTTTTAGTCGTTTTTTTTTTTTTAAACCGATCGCGCCCTGGAAAAGAGAATGCCGTTAGAAAGCGCTCTCATTCTAGTTCAGTGATTTTCGTTTCAAAACTATAGCCTATATACTCTTTTGATTGAAAACTGAGCCGCTATTTGTGCTGCAACTAAAACTTTTGTTAAGAATGGGCAAGTGGAAGCTTGGAGACATTATACCATATTCGAAACCAAAAGATTTCGAAAAAGGTGAAGGTTAGACTTTACAAAGGTGGAAGGAATTATGGAATCTATGGAACCCAGAAAAAAAATTTCAAAAGTTATTATGTCTAAAATTTCCTGGAGAATCTTGAAGAATAAGACATTTCATTTAGAACTTCAAAAAATTACGAAACTTCAAAAATTCCGTCCTAGTTTTCAATGTATTAAATGAATAGTTCACTGAGATCACTAAAATATTGTGCATACGCGTCATGGACGCCTTCATTTCATATTTTTCGTCCAAATAAACATATGTATTCTAAAACAAAAACGAACTGAATACGAAAGGAACCAACAAAATTTGAAGCCAGCCTTTGTCATAATGTTTTTGTTATTGCAAAATTTTTAGAGCAAATTTTTATCGGATGCTTTATAAATTAAGGACCTAAATATATTTTTTGACAAAAAGTGAGCGGGTCTTCATTTTGGACTATCCTAACCGTTATTTTGGCCACTTTAATGTTCCCCGTAGCCGAAGCTACTCATTCATTAAACATTGCTCTAAATGCACTAAATGGCCACTTTTTTAGATTTGGTAGATCTTTTAAATTAATAAACGATTTTTTTTTTAATTTTTAAATATAGTTCAAACGCAACAAAAACTATTTAAATGAAGGTTTCAAACATTGTACAAAATTTAGAAAATATAACATTTTTATCAAAATTTCAAACTTCAAACTTGCATTTTACTAAAATTAAATGGGCCATTAAACTGTACAGCCGAAATTTTCGTAAAAATTTTTATTTAAAAGTTTGAAATTTTGATGAAAATTTAATGAATTTTTTCTAAACTTGGTACAAAGTTTGAAACTTTTATTTATACAGTTTTTTTGCGGTTTCAACTATGCATATTAAAAAATAATAAATTTCGTTTTATAATAATACAAACGGCAATAACGCAAATTTGTGATATTTCCCAATTGAATGTGAAATAACACAAATTTGCTTTATTTCATTTCACGTTGAGCAGTAAGACCAACTTTTAAACTTAACAATTGAGTAATACATTTTACAGTTACATTTGACAGAAAGTAGTACATGAACAAGTTAAATGGACGTATGTGTAAGTATACAATTTTGAAAGTGCCCTGCGGCATCCTGCTCGCCTCCCCTCCTTTCGCAATTATGCACTGGTGGAATTATAACCGTTAGAAAAAATAAAAATAAAATGACACTAGTTCATTTCTGCTTTTTAATGTCCTAAGTAATAGGAATTATTACATATGGTGTTATTGCATGCACCCCACCCATGGTGGAATTATACCAGGTGAAGTAATGTTAGAGTGAGAAGAAATATTTTGACACTGCCTTTTTTGAAAATTTGCCTTTAAATTTGACTATAAGGCAGCCGAATGGCAGAAAATAAAGCGAGAAAGCTATTTTAGTACTTCACCTGCTTATTGCGCCATGGTTACATGCAAACATTTTGAGGTTTTCCAGCAATGCTTTCAACATACTAAAAAGCATGCAGATAAAATTCATACAAAAGCGCTATATCCAATTTGCCGAGCATTTATTAAAGACGACGCTTTTCCTATATTTTGTTACACTTTTCATAAGTTAAAATATTTTGTGAATATTACTTTCTTCATATGAATTATATCACATTTTTTATTTGATTGTATTTTTGGAATAAACAAAGTTCTTTTTGCTTCTGTCAGTAAACTGTTTTTATACCCGAGCGCACTTGTGCACAAGGGTATTATAACTTTGTTCACATAACGGTTGTTTGTAACAGGCAAAACGAATCGAGATAGATATAGACAAATGTATACATAAATGATCAGGATGAAAAGAGAAATCGATTAAGCGGTGACTGTCTGTCCGTCCGTCCGTCCGTCCGTCCGTCTGTCCGTCTGTGCACACGATAACTCGAGTAAAAATTGAGATATCTTAACGAAACTTGGTATGTGCACTTCTTTCGGGCGTAGGACGGATGGTATTGAAAATGGGAAATCGGACAATAACCACGCCTACCTCCCATATAACGGTAATTTTCAGAAATACAAAAACTGCGATATTTTAGTAACTACTGAAGATAATTCACTCAAAATTGATATTTATAATAAATTTTAGACGAAAAATAAGAATATTAACATTTTTTTGAAAATGGGCGTAGCCACGCCCACTTATGGTTACATGTGTATATCTTGGTAACCACTGCATCAATTTATTCCAAACTTTGCACAGTTGTTGGCCTTGATACAGCATACTAAATGACCGAAAATTTTAAAAATTGGACAATAACCACGCCCACTTCCCATATAACGGTAATTTTCAGAAATACGAATACTGCGATATTTTAGTAACTACTGAAGATTATTCACTCAAAATTGATATTTACAATAAGTTTTAGACGAAAAATAAGAATATTATAAATTTTTGGAAAATGGGCGTAGCCACGCCCAGTTATGTTTACATGTGTATATCTTGGTAACCGCTGCACCAATTTCTTCCAAACTTGCAACTGTGCCAACCTTGGTATAACATACGAAATGGCCGAAAATTTTTAAAATAGGACAATAATCCCATATAACGGTAATTTAGAGAAATACGAAATCTTCGATAAATCAGTAATTATTGAAGCTAATTTATTCAAAATTGATGCTTGCAACAATTCGTTACCCAGAAATACGTGTAGGATACAATTTTGAAAAATGGGCGTGGCACCGCCCACTTATGATCACATATATGTATCTCGGTAACCGTTCTACCAATTTGTACCAAACTCGGTGTGGTTATTGTACTTGCCACATAGAAGCAAAACGTTGAAACTTATTGAAATCGAACTAAAATTACGGCCGCTTTTCATATAACAGTAAATTTCAGATATGCTTGAAACTTCAATATTTCGAAATTTAAGGACGCTAATTTACTCAAAATGGATACACCTCGGTTTACCATGTAGCGGTAGCTTTCGGAAAGGTGAAAAACATATATTTAATACTTGCGCCGGGTATTTAATGTTCGGCTCCGCCCGAACTTAGACTTTTTTACTTGTTTTTTTACAAATAATGTAAATAAGCAATGGCAAATAAGGCAAAATTTGGAAAAGGTTGGAAATAAAGCAAAACTCAGATTTTGGTATTATTTCCCATTTGAAAATGAAATAAAGGAAATTTTGCGTTATTGCCGTTTGTGTTATTTCACCCCCTGTAGTTCTAGCTAAATACCCAAGCAATGCTTTCAACTGTCCAGTTTTACACGGCGGTGGTAATTGTCGCCCAGTGCACTACCTTGCAACTATTTAGATTTTATTTTTCCTCTTCTTTTACGTCCAACTCATACAAATTCATGATGTCGCTACCGCGTTCGAAAAAGTGATGTCGTCATCGACAAAGCGTTTAGATAAGAAGATAACAAAGCTGTGGCCTGTATCTCGTCGTTTTCAATTGAGGGATTCACAACGGTGTCGTAAGTGTCGTATTGTTGTATGTCGTAAACTTTAAAAGCATAAATAAATGTTTAGATAACTTGAAACGACAACCAACTATTTTTTAACACTGCAAAAATTCATAATATGACTTTGAAGGTACTTTGCGAACCCCCTTGATATATTTTTAGGCATTTAAAGTTTTCCACATACAACAATACGACACTTACCGACACCGTTGTGATTACCCCAAGTGTTTTCAGAACTTTACACCGCAAGTATCGTACAGTTCCATAAGTAACGTAACTCTTCTTCTTACCGTTTTTTTTTGGCGGCCTGTAGGTGTTTGGCAGGCTGTAGGCGGTTTTTTGGTTAGTGTATTGGTGTTTTTGATTCAGAGTGTTGGTGTATTTTGAATAAATTGTAATAGAAATGAAAGAAATTGTAATAGAAATGAAAGAAATTGTAATAGAAATGAAATAAATTGTAAAAGATAAGAGCAAATGCCAAAGAACAGGTGATCTCAGCTGTAGGCATTTTTTGGTAATTAGCTGATAGTGTTTTTACTTATGAAACTGTACGATGACCGTAAGTTTCAACTGTACCGCTCTGCAGCCGTTTTGCACCAGTTCAGAGATAGTTCTGAAATATGTAGTTCGGAACTAGCGCTTTGCCAGACTGTCTCTAAATTTTACTTCAGGGTATTGATGAATATTTTATGGTATAAGGTAGCATCATTAGATCAGCTGATTTGATATTTTTTCAAATCATTTGGTCTCTAAAATGTCAAACACTTAATTTCTTCTAACAAAAATTCCAAATTGTTAAAATCTATTTGCATGTGAAACCTTTTTCCATAAAAAAAGAGATTGAATAGCAGCTTTTGGAACGTTCACGCAATTCTTATTATTTTTTGTATTTTACATAGCACACATTCATTTAAAAGCAAAAAATCACAACGGTTTTTGACACTTTAGATATCAGAAGCAACCACAAAATACACATAAATGTTGTTTTTGTTCTAATGCTACTACCTGTTTGATATGCCTTGATCTTTATAATTATATATAATAATATAATTAATATTATAATGCTGGATTTCCACTGGCACTAAATGGCAAAAATGACAAATGACAAAGTCGGGCATAAAAAATAATTGTGTCATTACATTAAAAAAATAGTCATTAAGTTCATTTCCACATGGCATTTGTTTTAAATGGCATACTTTTTTTGTCATTTCAATGCTTAGTGAAAATTCGGCATAAGCTTTGCATTACATATTCATAATTCTTCAAACAAATATTATGTGAAATTGCAACATTTGTTATTTGTTCTTAGTCATTCATAAGTATATCCTTGAGTATCTACGCAAGAGCGCATTTAATTGTAATTAACCAATGGCTCATTATACCTTTCACGAGCATGAAATGGTATTAATATAGAATAATAAAAGATGGACTCTAGAAATAGCTGCTATAACTTCTACCGCTTAGACTTTGTTGCTTTTTCCATTTTTCCTAATAAACATAATCGTGGTACAAAGCTCAATAACAATATTAAAAATAAAATGTTAAGAAGCCACAAAAACACTGATAAGATTTTCCATATATGTAGATAGGAACATGAAATTTGGCGCTGTTGTTACTGATTATCAAAAGAATACTTACTGTGAAGATGGTGAAGATCGGGTCGCTATAACTTATAATCTCCATGCAACTGATTGTTCAGATATGAAATTTTTTAGTGTTTGGTATTTTGGGATATTTGATCAAGTAAGTTCCTGTGCAAGAAAACAGACTTTTTCATTACTTTCCAGCCCTGGCCTAAAATACCAAACACTAACCAATTCAAAAAATTGATCGTCAACTCATCGTCATATGAAATTTTTTGTTATAACTTCTCCATTTGTGCAGCTTGGAACATGAAATTTGGCACCATTTTCACTCATTATTTACAGAATACTTACAGTGAAAATAACAAAGATCGGTTCACTATTACATATATCTCCCTTACAACTGATTGTTCAGTTATGAGAATTTTCGTTATAACTCCTCCGTTTATACAGCTAGGAACATTAAATTTCGCATTATTTCCACTCATTATTAACAAAATCACTTACAGTAGGGTGGCCAGATGCGCTGATTTAATCAGTACATGTGCTGATTTTTTTCTATTGTACTGATTTTTAAGAGCCCGAAATCAGTACGCAAAATCTACTTATTTTTTGAGTTTGTACTGATTTTGTACTGATTTTTACATTTAATAAATACTTTTGTAAATTGGTGTAATTGACATTTACTTGAGGTTTACATGTTCAAAACAATGGTTCTTGACAGCTCATATGTGTGAGAAGACTGAAAGCATTAATTAAATTTAAACCATTACTAAAAAGGTGTCAGCTTGCAATTGTTTCGTTTCCTAGAATTTCGCATAATAACAAACTGTTTGGATTCAACCCAACCCAACTTCACGATTTGCAGGTTTTACAGGATTCGCAGGAAAAGCTGGTTTCACCATTAATAAATCTTATGAAACGAGGTGGTGAGTTAATCATATATTAAGTACACTGAGAAGATGACAATAAGAGATAATCTTTTGATTATAATTAAACATCCACTGAGAAATCGGCTGTCAGTATTTCAAACTTAAGACGGTGCAATGCAAGTTCTAAAAATTTGAAAAAGAAGCAAACTACCGACTCTTGGATATGATATAAGTAGCTTTACTTTGATTTTTGATGTCCGACTACCTGTAATTTTACTTGCCCATACACATTTAACACTATTAAATTTCATTCGTGCTCGAAAATTCGTTTAGCGATAATTCGGTAATATACCTTTTAGTCAACATTTTAATGTTAATATTATATTTAATAAGCACACCAACTAAATATGTTTTAAATTTGTAGCTTAAAATATGCAAACAGATTCTGACTCGAGCTCCTCTACTACTGAAACTGAATGGGCAAAATTTTTTTTTTAATTTTCTCAATTTTTATAAATATTATAGAAAGTTTGAGACTTCAACTCACATGTCTTTTGTTATAGAATTAACTATATTTTTTAAAAAATTAAAATCATGTAAGGAAAGAAACAATTTTCAAAACCTGTCAATACATTTTACTACTATTTTCGTGAGCCCAGCTGTACATACATACGTAATATCTTTGGTTTGTTTTAAAGTAATGAATTTTTATATTGATAATACTATATGTATTTAAAAGTCTATTAGTTATTATTTGTTAAATTAGTGCGCTGTTATTTGGTTGTTATATTGTTAATAATAAAAAATACGTTTGAAATGAACTGATTTTTATGGCTTTGTACTGATTTTTTATCCCAACTGTACTGATTATGTCACTATAATATCTGGCCACCCTAACTTAAAGTGAAAATTACGAAGATTGGGTTAGTATTACATATAGCTCCCATACAACTGATTGCTCAGAATATTTCCACCCATTATCAAAAGAATACTTACAGTGAAATTGGCGAAGATCGGGTCGCTGTAACCTATAGCCTCCATACAACTGATTGTTCAGATATGAGATTTTTTGTTATAACTTCTCCATTTATCCAGCTAGAAACATGAAATTTCGCAGTATTTTCACTTATTATCAACAGAAAGTTTACAGTGAAACGAACAAAGGGTCCTATAACCTATTTATTGCCTCCATACAACTGTTTCTTCAGATATGGGGATTTACTGTAAAACTGATTTATTTGAACAGTTAAAATCGATAAATTTCCTAAGCTATTTTATAAATAATAATGTAATGCTGTATAAGCTGATTGTTCAGATACCAGTTTTTGCGATATATCTCCTTTGTGTGGGAAGCTAAACCCATTAAATTGTGTTACCGGTTTACATACCGATCACACAGCAGTGAAAATCACTCAGATTGGTGCTATATAAGGTATGGTTTCGATATGATTATATATATACCTCCTCTATCTATGTATGCTGTGAATATATAAATTTTTTCAAATGCAGTAATCTGTTAAAGTAAAATTTGCAGATGTTCATGAAAGGTATGAAGCCTTCGGCATAGCCGAAGACAGCACTGCTCTTGTTTTTTAATTAGTAAGTACTTTTTCAGAAATCGAGGCGTGATTTAACGCAAACGTATATTTATCATGTGCTAATTATTATTCATTTGCCACAAAAGGCACCTTCGGATACCGAAAACTCCAATGAAGCATGGCACAGTTGTGCAAAAGTCAATGCTCACCATTCCACAACTGCAAAACTGGTATAAACGTATTTTTTTTGTGATCACTTTGGCGGTTAGTGGCCGCCTATGGACAATGCCGCTGATGATTGCGGCTGTTGCAACTGAAACTTCTTACAATTCGTTAAGCATGCACATATGTATGTACATATACAATGTACATATACATACTACAATCATAAATAGGTATGCATATATGTATGCACTCAGTACGGAAAGAAACTAGTTTAAATATTGATGTTCAACTAGTTTTTTACCCACCACAACTAATTGAGGATCTGATTTTCTTCCTTGGAACGAACTATTTACTTTAACCTGGCGATGTCCTAGGAAGCAGTGAATTATCGGACGCTGCACTTGATTTCAACTACTTTTAAATACATTTGGCTTAAAGCACTTCAAAGTCAGTATGTTTCGTTTGAATACGCTTTCGTTCTGCACTTCACATATGCCTTTTCAAACTTCCAAGACACAAAAAAAATTTGTATTATCATTTTCACATGTTCTCTCTGTTGGGATTCGAACCCGGACATTCTGGAAGCTAAGAAGTAACAGCAGGTATCTCTACATACACGCTCAGCTTCAGCCAAACATGGAACTGTGCTTTCAAATGTTCGGTTTTAATTGTGTGCAGGCAGCAAGTCGATTGTCCGACTCTGCATTTGATTTCAACTACTTTGAAATCCAATTGGCTTAAAGTATTTCGAAGTCAGTATGTTTCTTTTGAAGATGTCTTTTCAACCAATTTAAAATTACTTAGTATTAAATGCTGAAACAGTTAATTGCTTAAAGTTAAATGATTTTTTATCTAATAATGAATTATGTATATTTGCATAGGTATCAAAAGTGTAAGCATTTGGTTTATCTCAAGGAGGCTTCTAGGTTAATATACATCAATTTGAAGTTAGTTGCTACATAAGCAGAAATAAATTATTTTTTCTGGGGTAATTAGTTAAGCTCTGCCGTACTGGGCATGTACTTACATAACTGCTTATATACATACAAATGCTCGTATGGAAAAGTAGCTTATGTCGAAAGGCTGGCCTTAGTATAATGCGGCGTTCCTTTTATTCTTTAAACGACAAGGAATTTTTTGACGAGACTTAATGAGAATATTGACTTGCTAGTATCGGAACTATTTCTTGTACGTTTATTTGCCAAACGTTGTTCTATGGCTCAGCGCCAGTGAGTCATTCGCAATCGTATGTGGCGAATGCCGATTTATACTAAAGGCAGCCTTTCGACATAACCCAGCAAAAAACACGATTACCACAGAAACGAAAGTGGAAACGAGCTAGGCGATGGGAATCGCTTACCCTTTCGCTTCAAGAAGGCGTTATTTTAACACGGGCATGTCATTGGCGGTAAGCCCTTACCCGCAGCATTACCTTCAAACGAAGGGAGAACGCATGGATAAACGGAATCCAGAGAAGCGAACAAAGAAAGTCTTACAGAGAAACTAATGTAGAATGCCTAGATAAGTACATACTTATTTATATTAAATTGAAATCAGAAAATGTCTAAAAAGATTAAAATTTGTATAAAGCAGTTTTTATACATACATATGTATGTATTTAGGTATTTAGATTTTACTTAAAAATGGGTATGTACATACATGCATATTTAATTATGCTTAAAATTTTACTTCCTCACTCTTCTACTTCACTTCATTGACTGACTTCAACTTCGCTGCAAATTGAACAAATGAAAACATGATTTTTATGCGAGACAAATTTCCACAGAAAGTAACGGTAGACAAAGAATTTTTGGATATTCATTCTATTTTTCAGCTGACTACGATGCAGCATTCTACTTTGCAGTCTCCGAAATGAAGCAAAGAAGCGAAATAAAAAAAGGACATTCTACTTTGCATTCCCTGAAATGAAGCAAAGAAGCGAAACAAATAAAATATTGTGGGACATAGTACTTTGCATTCCCTGAAATGAAGCAAAGAAGCGAATTAAAAAAGAAATATTATAGGACATTCTACTTTGCATTGCCCAAAATGAAACAAAGAAGCGAAATAAATACAATATTGTAGGACATTCTACTTTGTATTACCGGCAATGCCTAAAAGAAGCGAAAAAATTCGAAGGCATTAACGCTATGCCTTCTAGAACACGTTACCACTAAAAGCGATTGCCGATTTTTTGCTGGGAAGCCACTTTTCTATGTATGTACGAATACATAAATATTTACTATATATATGCAAGTGAGGCCACGCACTGCGTTGAATTGGCTGGAGGAGTCCGGCCGTGCTAAATGTGCGACGTATGTACATACTTAAGGCGCAACTAGTCAACGACGTAGCGTAAACGTACGTTGGCGCTGACACGATCTACCTTATGGGATTTTCGTGTTAACGAAAACTCAAAGCTCAGTAAGTCTAGACTTAATTTTCGTAACTTAATTTAACTTAATATTTTGGCCAACCTGTTATATGAGAAACTGGGTTGGCGGTTAGTTAAAACTTAACTTACCGTAAAAAACTTAAGAACCTGTAGGTTTTAGATTCTTAACTTACGGCCTTACGGAAATTAAAAGCGGTGAGTGAATCAGGCTTTCCAGACTTTCGTTTTTGCATTACCCAAAAATGAAAGAACGTAAACATATTTTTTTGCATGCATTTTTTTGATATGGCATTTTAGGCGGCAAAGTGTCACACAGCTGAGAAGAAAACACAAAACCAATATATTTCCGCTTCTGGCTTAAGTTAACGTGTTGAGTAATCTGTGATGATTTCTTACGGTAAGTTAAATTAAGTTAAGTCTAGGCTAACTGATCTTTCACCACCGCATGACGGTGACGTTGCACAGTGGTATTTCGGCGGAAAAAATTATATTGGTGAAGGTCACATTTTGTGGTTTTTTATATTTACACCCCCTGGGGTTTTACAAGATTTGGCAGCAAATATAATCACAAGTTTGAAAACTAAGCCAGTAAAGTCATGGGTTTGAATACCTATAAAAAAAAATGTTCAAATACATACTTGTTTCAAGTGACATAACTCTGAAACGAACATCACCTTGACAGAACATTTATTGTTTATCATATGAGGCATATGCCTAATTATTGAAAATGTCATTACATGTCTTGACTTTCCGTCCAGTATACATAAATATTTAATTTAAAGAAATTAGTATTTTTTCCGCGCACTTCTTAATTCAATGGACTACATCTTTTTTTCTGCTCCGTCCGATTTGTTGTGGTATAGCACTAATTACTTCTATACTAGTTAGGATTAATATATAATCGTTAGGTAGTATAGAGACTAGCGCCCCCGGCCAGTGCATAAAGCATTTCCCTCCTACGAAAAACAAAAAAAAAAATATATATATATATAATCTATTCCTGCTGCAATTATCTGCAATTCTTTTTGTAAAGAGTGATTTAACTAACTATTTGAAAATAGCGCAAGCATTAGAAATCATAAATATTTGAAGGCAATTAACTATTAAACGACGTGGTAAAGTATAAAAGGGTAAGTTATTATTTTTTACTTCATCTTTTATTATCTGTTTCAGAAAGTATCACCGAATTTAGCAGTTGTGGCAAATTTCAACATTACTAATTCAAAGTTAGCTAAAATTTAATTACACGTAGTCGTGAAGTAAATAAGTGTATCGAAAACCTTAAAACTAAATATCCAAACCTTACAGAAAGAGTAATTGAGAAAATTTATACTGGACCAAGTAAATTTGTTTGTCTTCTTTTACTAAAAAGTGGCATACTGCATAGCGAGTAAAAAAAAAATTATGTTTTTTAACCTTGAAGGCTAAACAGTTTTACCCACCGTGAGGCACCATTTTTATATACATATATAAAGTTTCTGTTTCCCTTTTTGTATAACTCAGCTTGCACAAGTATGCAGTTTGTATAATGCGAGGACTTTTCTTTAAAAGGTCTTTAAAATGTCTTTTACTAGCTTTTTTTTTAAGTTTTTTGAGGTTAAGCTTGTATGGGAGGTATGCGTTAAAGTAAATCGATTTTGCTAATTTTTTGTATGTTTACTTACTCCTTTATTGTGACTATATGGACGAGTTATGGTAGTCCTTTATTAATCAATCCTCTTGGAATGGCATTTTTAAGGCGTTTTGAGGTTAGGTTTGTATGGGAGGTATCCTTTAAAATAAACTGATCATACCCATTTTTCGTTTTTTTTTGAAGTGAAACTTCTTAATCGAGTTCGGAGATGGTTGCGTTAAATATTTAACACCAAGCCGTAAACTCTGTATCGTTCGTTCGATTTTTAAAAATGAGGTGTCACATGAAAGGCCTTGTCCTTCGGGTGTACACCATAACCTTAGTTCCATGAAAGGAGTTGCCACATGTTAGAAAATCGAATTCAAAATTTCTCTGCCGCAGAGGGTTGCGTTAAATATTTAACACCACGTCATAAAATCTGTATCGGTCGTTCGATTTTTAAAAATGAGGTGTCACATGAAAGGCCTTGTCCTTCGGGTGTGCAGCGTAGCTTTAGGTCCATGAAAGGAGTTGCCACATGTTAGAAAATCGAATTCAAAATTTCTCTGCCGCAAAGGGTTGCGTTAGATATTTAATACCACGTCATAAAATCTGTATCGTTCGTTCGATTTTTAAAAATGAGGTGTCACATGAAAGGCCTTGTCCTTCGGGTGTGCAACGTAGCTTTAGTTCCATGAAAGGAGTTGCCACATGTTAGAAAATCGAATTCAAAATTTCTCTGCCGCAGAGGGTTGCGTTAAATATTTAACACCAC
>NW_023458555.1:95425226-95438361 GCF_013731165.1 Rhagoletis pomonella | reverse complement strand
TTTTTTGTATATTAGAAAATATGTACATGTGCTTGTGTATCGCACATTTCTTTCTTTCTGGCATTTCCTCAATTAAGTTTCACTTCCTCCGCGCGTAGGGACTACACGCACTGAGTTTTGTTTTGCTTGATTTATGTCCTTAGAGGTTACATACGAAACTTTAAAGCCCTAGGCCTACTCCTTCTAATTTTCTCCAAACGATGTATGGGGCTAAACCACTCTGCGTTGTTGTGGCTTCTCTCTCTCTCTATCAACAGTAAATTTGATATGTTGCTACGTACGTTTACGCTACGCCGTTGACTAATAGCGCCTTTAGGGTATTCACAAGATGTCGTAAGCGTCGTAGTGTCTTGAAGTAGTAAAACAGCGGTTAAATTGCTTTTATGGGATTTGTAACTACGCCAAAATGTTTTTAAACTGATAGAAAATATGTAATTAGCTCTTATTATACCCCTTAAAACCATTTTTACAGTTAATTTACATTAAGAAGTTGTACGACTTTAACATTTTACGATACTTACGACATCTTGTGAATACCTAACTATCCATGGGCATACATATCGTCGCTTCAACAAATGATTATCGTATGTGAAAATTGGGACAAATAGAGTTAATAATGCAGTTATTCTAAACTCTTCAATATCTTTCAAATGGCTTTATCAGTTTTTTAATATATATATCTTATAGTAAGGTAGAACCGTTCTCTCAATTCGCCGGTCATGATTTTTTTTTAAGTTTTCCAGCATTTTAAAATTATATAAAACTGAAAATTAAAAATGAAATTGTTCAAAAGTTTTGTTGTTTGAAATTGGAAATGAGAATGTGTGTGTGAGTTTGTGAGTAAATTTTAAAATTATAATGCTTGAAAACTCAAAAAATGCTAAGAGTCTCTCAGCGGTTCCACCTTCCTATATTTTTATCATGGGTATAAGTTTATAGTAACTTTAAAAATTGTGATATAACTTATGCAATCTGTATAATTCACTTTGAAATTCTATATTCATTCGTTTGACAATATCCAAAATATTTGACAAAACTAAATAATAAATTTTTATTGGTGCGGACCAAGGCATATTGAACAAGTAGTATCAGTCGAGCATCTGATTCGATTCAAATTACTTGGTCTCGAAAATGTCAAATATTTTAAATTTATTCTGACAAAAATTCTTTATTGTAAAAATACATTTGCATGTGAAACCCTTTTCCATACAAAACAAGCGATTGAATAGCAGCTTTTGGAACGTTCACCCAACTCAGCAGCACAACCGCTGATTACTGGGCCTTGCAAAGGATGGATTAATGCTTCAAGAAGCAAATAAATTTACTAGGAAAGAAAGTTGCAACAATTTTAATTTTTACCAATTTAAATTTTGTATTTTTTGTATTGGCACGCTTTGATTTAGAAGAAAAAAATCAGAACAGTTTTTGACACCTTCGATACCAGATGTAACAACAAAATACACGAAAATATTGTTTTGGCTCTAATGCTACTACCTGTTTGATATGCCTTGGTGCGGACTCAATTTATTCGGTAATAGCTCTCGCTTGGTTCACACCGTCATCGAACTAAGATATGGAAAATAATTGCAACGCGCTCCACTGGGACAGTAAACGATCAACAGCTTGCTTCAGCGATAACCAGCGAACGTTTGACAATTTTATGATTTTTAACACCAATGTAGTTTTGAAACTCAGCAATTCATCCACCCTTTTAGCACTATGTAGAAAGAAATTGTAAACATCTCTGGCAAGTTTTTCGACTTCTACGGGAAGTCAAAATTCACCGAAAAACGTATCACTTTTGATCTACTTGGATCGAAACGGTCACACTGGTACTCCTATCATGTAGTATGTATGTATGTTAAAATCCCAGCCAGCAGAGAAACGTACTTTTTGCCGAAAGTGCAGTTTTCGCACATTTTTCGTATCCGGAAAACGAAAATATTTGTTCAAACTGAGCATTTGAAAACATGTATACGTATTCGTCAGTAGCTGAGTGTGCAGAGAAGTGTGCTACTATTTGTTAGCTTCCATGAGGTCCCAGGTTCGAATTCCGTCAGAAGCAACACATTAAAATTATTTATTCAAATTAAATTAATCGCTGAATCTTAAATTTGTTTTTTGTTCGGTTTCCTGTAACTAATGAAATCGTGTTCAACGAAAAATTTAATCAGACAAATTTCAAGAAAACAGCCGAAAGCGCATCCGTTTTACAACCATTTTCGATAGTTTTCTGCACATACGTTTCGGCTGAACACTTTAGTGGGAGAATTGATCTGAAAAACGTCCGAAAACGGAATCGGAAAACGGATGAAACATCAGGTTTTTATACGAAATTGTTTCCATTTTCGGATACGTTTCCCGATATTTTGCTGGCTGGGATAGTTTCGGCCTGAAATTGTTTGTTTAAAGTTTAAATCTTAAACTGTAAAAGCTTAAACAGATCCGGATCAACGCTGCCGTCTGTTTATGCTTTTAGAGAACTTGTTCTTCGCCATATCTACAAATTAGGGCTGTGCGATTAATTGATTACTCAAAATTTTAAATAATCATAAAGTAAATAACTCAGTTATTCGATTAATTAGAAGTTATGATTACTCATAAGTTCTGTTACTCGAGTAATCAAGATTTTTGATTAACCAAAAACAAAAATATTTGAGTAATTTGCTTTATGATTAATCAACATTTCGAGTAAAATGAGTAATCAACATTTCAACTCTTTACATATGTATGTATAAAGTAGTTAAAGTTCCTTGATACTTTGAAAACAACGTTTTTGTTTTCAAAAATTAAAACGAAATTTTTTTTTCATATACAGAATGTAAAAAAGAAAATAAGCATTTTCCAAAGCAAACTCTTTTAACGAGCAAAATTATTTTTTTCGAGTAATCATATTTCAAGTAACTCGATTAATCATCGTTTTGAGTAATCAAAATCTTGATTGCTCGAGTAATTGATTAACCGAATAATTGATTAACCAACTTGCTCGAGTAATCGAATAATCGCACAGTCCTACTACAAATACTTGTATATGAACACATTGAGACGTATGAACGGATGTACATATATTCATACATTTTGCACCTCGTTTTTACTTCACGCAGTGAAAACTCTAGTGTGGTGACGGCATTACATATGTACATACAGTGACGGGCAAAACTGTAACATGGTGTAACACTACTACCGTAACAAGTTGTAACGACTTTCATACTTCTGTTGTATATTCTTATTGGTACAGCTGTACCAGCAGTCAAAAATGTAAGTTAATGCAAGTGTTACAGTTATGCACTAATATATATTTAAGAACTTTTTAACAATTTTCACGGAGGAACAGAACTATTCACACAATGTTCAGTACTCTTTTGCTTTTTTTAGTTCCTAGATGCGATTTGGAATACCTTATTTGTATCTCTGTAAAAATTCTGGAGGTATATCCTCCCATATATCCTTAGTTTGCTTTCACAGCTCATGTACTCCATTGTACGGACTTGGATACTTAGTAAGCTGTGCTTTTGGTTGATTTCGCAAATTCTCGCGGATTGTGGAGGTCATTTCAAATTAGCAAATTTGTGCTTTTGTATCCAATTTTTGCGAACATGTGTCGTGAGTTTTGGGTGATTTTTCAGCAGAAACTCTAATTTTTTCGACTACATCTTGCAAATTTTGTTGAAATATGAACAGTTACTGTTCCTTACGCATAATGTGTACTAACGGACCAACAACATTTTTTAAATACCACCCCAATCTATTATTGACCGACCACTGTGATTCACAGTTTGCCTTACATGATGCGCATGAGCTTAATTTGGGTCTTTGATCCAATACCATGCCCGGCCATCTGATTGACAGCGATTAATTTAGTCTTGTCAGACCAAATAACCTTCCATTAAATCTTAAGAATTTGTTTTTTATTGCATTCTGTAAGGCCTAACATATCCCAATTGACAACGGACGGTTTTCGTGCGATGCACCTAAATGCTACCATTCTCGCACATGTATTTTGAACAAATTTGTTTTTTTCTTCTTTTATGATGCCTTTGCGCTCATTTTGGAAATTCTTCGCCTTGCTGTCTACTGATAATACTCCACTGTACTAGCGGCTGCATCGCTACTTGCTGCTAAGTTCACAAGAGAGTGTTAACATTTTCAAGTAGCAAGCTTTAATATTTTTTGCCACTTTTCCTGCAGTTCCGTCTTTTCGCAGTAAATCTTTTATTTACATTTATGTTTCCTGATAAACCATATTATTTACTGGTGATCACTTTTTGAATATATTACAATACAGAAAAAAGTCATCTGACATCCAACTAAGTAAAAGATAACTGTGAAATGCAAAACTAAGAGTGAGTGCAAAACTAACATTTGCCTTAATTTACATTTTTGTCTGCAAGTTTTGTTATTGTTGGTGGATTAACTTCAAATCGTTATGAGAGAGGGAGTAGGGGTGTACCAATAAGAATATACAACAAAAGGATAAAAGTCATTAGAACTTGAAAATATAGCGGTGGCTGAAATAAAAAGTGTTGCACCATGTTACAGTTTTGCGCGTCACTGTACATATGTACATACGTACATATACTATATGTACTTATATAAATGCATTTTAAAGTGATCAAGCACGTAATAGTTAACGTTTTCCTTTTCGGCTAACATACTATGTAGTCTATTAACTATGCTAACGACAAAATTTGTGTCATTGGAGCTAATTACTTGCATCACTAGCGTATGCATGTGAGTTTTTAGCATACTTGCCCAATACCTAATTACTCGATAATATTAAATCTTTAATTTTGGAATTCAACCGGTTTATCAGCAACTTGACCTCTGCCTGTTTTGTTTAATTATATTTCCAAGTTTGTACACATATGTATGTATATAAATAAGAAAGTGTTTATATATGCTCTACCAGAGACCAATTGGAAATTTCCAAACAAAGTCAACAATAAAAGAATACCTACATACATAAATATGCGTATACAATCCATGCACTTCGCTAAGACTGATAAGCACATATTGTTATCTAAATATATTTACATACCAGAGCTGGGTGATAAGGATTACAATTACTAAACGATTAGGATTGCAGTAATCCCAACAAGCTAAAAAAACAAGATTACGATTACAGTAATCGAACGAACTTAGATTACGATTACAGTAATCGTAATTTTAACTTTTTAATTCAAGTTCGTTCCAACGAACGATTACTTTAACTGTAATCCTATGTTGTTTTATTTGCCGGTTATACAAAGTTTATTTCGCCCAAACTACTTTACTTATTGTTTTTATTTTAATATTAGTTTCTTTTATTTGTCGTCTTTTTTTTAGATAAATACATATTATCCTTATATTATCGTTAAGCGCGCATTTATATTTCGTAAATTTGTAGAAATATTTCGTTTAAGATAACTCAAAAGATTGTAATTAGAAAAATTGTAAATTTAAAATTATTGTAATCATTCATCGAACGAACTTAGATTACGATTACAGTAATTGTAATTTGGGTATAGTCCCAGAGGACTATCCAACCACAGTGTGGTCAACGGATGAGCTCAGAGCTATCCAAAATGCCATCCTCAGGGCGGTCAGGAGCAACACAGCGCTGTAAAGCCTATCTTCAAGGGTTGCACCTTCCATGCGGGATGGCTATCCATAAGTTGCAGAGATGCTGCGACCGCGGGGTGGATACGGAACACTGTTCCAAAGCTGGCTCCCTGGAAGGAGGCGAAGATGAAAGTGGTCGAGGAGGCAGAAACACCTCGCCGCATCATTCTTGTGGGACTCTTCCCGGAGCTGGACAGCTCAGCCAGTGAGGATGCGCTCAGTCTGCTTCAGGCACTGAATGACGGCCTGAGAATTCCGGACTGGCGCATTCTGAATCGAGTACGCAGGTCAACAATGGCGGAAATCACCATTGCAGTTGACCCGCAATCAGCAGACACGCTAAAGCACCGCGGGAACGTGGTAAACTATGGCTTTGGCGTAGTAAAACTTAGGGAGAAAGCCAAACCGTCGATGCCCGTGGTAGATAAAGATGCCGCCGACACCGATAACCCTAACTCGGATGAGCAACCTTGCTACTCCAAAGACGTCGTCGTAGCTCCCAGGCAGCTACCCACTGACACGCAAGTGCAGCAGAAGTCATCGGAGGTTGACACTGGTATAGACCCAACAGAGCTACACGTAATACATAAAGCTCCAACGACGCCTCCGAAAACAGCAACAACAACATGCCCGACCCTACAACAAGTGCTGGAAGAAGCCCAAAAGTACGTCGGACCCATCGCATCTCCAAAGCCTGCAAAACGGCTACCACTACGTGGCAGCTCCAAAGCGGTTATTTCCAGCCGCAAAGGCAAGGGGATGCAAGGACGGCTGAAGAAGCGGTCTTGCTGAAGGGCACCAGGGGGAAGAAGGTGGCTGCTCGCGGCCGAAAAGACCGCGAGTAATGGCACCTCACCCCAAAAACTTCAAAAAACCGAGGCACATTAAATGCCTTCAAGTGAACCTTCACCACGCTAAAGCAGCATCAGATGTTTTGCATAAGAGTTTCACAAACGAAGGCTTAGGTGTAGCCTTCATCCAGGAACCCTGGATATTAAGAGGTGACGTCAAAGGCCTTAATATAAAGGACGGTAAGATTATCTATGCCGCCAGCTGTCGCCCAAGAGCGGCGATGCTATTAAGTAACAGACTAACGTTTCTCCCTCTTTCACAGTTCATTACGGCAGATCTCGTTGCGGTATGGGCCAAAATTCCGACTCCTAGGGGGGTGAAAGAGGCAGTACTTGCCTCCGCGTACTTCCCGGGTGAAGAGGAGATAGCCCCGACACCTGAAGTAAAGGCGCTTACTGATCACTACCTTGGATCCTCTGCTGTGGCCCATAGCACTGTCTGGGGGAGCACCGACACCAACAAAAGGGGTTAGTGCCTCCTTGAGTTTATAAGTAGTTATAATATAAGTATTATAAACCATGGCAATGAACCAACGTTTAGGAACGCTATTAGAGGGGAAGTCTTAGATCTTACTCTAAGTAGTCAGAACATGGCAGCATCTGTCACAAACTGGCGCGTCTCAGGGAAGGTATCAATGTCGGACCATATGCACAGAGAATTCGACATTGGCCACTTTCCGAAGCATGAACTAGTTTTTAGAAATCCCAGAAAAACGAACTGGGAACTCTTTCGATTCATCATTGAAGAAGGTGGAAACAGCCATGGTGGTCAAATTACGACTGCGCACGAGCTTGAGACTGAAGTTGAACAGCTTCATTCAGACATTAGAATAGCTTTTGATAGTAGCTGCCCCCAAGGAAAGGTAAAATCCAAACGTGATGTGCCTTGGTGGAGCAAGAAGCTTGAGCAAATGAGATGCTAAGCCAGAAAACTATTCAATAGAGCAAAGAATACGGGTGATTGGAATCCGTACAAATATGCGCTAACTTCTTATAACACAGAATTGCGGAAATCCAAAAGAGCTAGCTGGCGAAACCACTGCGAGGAAATAAAGAGCTTCCCAGAGGCAGTACGCCTCCAAAAAGCTCTAAATAGGGAACACAAAAATACGATCGGCACTCTAAAGAAACCAGATGGTAGATATACTCAGCATCCGGGAGAGACTTGCAGACTTCTGCTAGACACTCACTTCCCGGGCTGCAAAGCGGGCTATTATCTACCGGAATTGGGTGTCCCAGCACGCACTTCTGGTAGAGAGCAAAGCCTTGCCACTAAACTTACCACGGTAGAAAGAGTGCAATGGGCGGTATCTACCTTTAGCCCATACAAATCACCAGGACCAGATGGGGTCTATCCTTGTCAACTCCAACAAGGAAGTAACTACATAGCCCCAGTCCTCTCCAGACTATACAGAGCGTCACTCCTACTGTGTCACATTCCCAGTAGATGGACAGAGGCTAAGGTCGTATTTTTACCGAAGGCAGGTAAACCGGAGCAAATGCCTTCATCCTACAGACCAATTAACCTCAGCTCCTTTCTCCTAAAAGGCATGGAGAAAATCTTGGATCAACACATCAGAGAAGTCAACCTAGCGGAACGGCCACTGAATAAGAACCAATTTGCCTATCAACCAGGCAAGTCCACTGAGACTGCCATTCACAGCCTTACATCGAATTTCGAAAAGGCTCTGGAGTCTAAGAACATAGCCCTTTGTGCCTTCATTGACATTTTAGGGGCTTTTGACAACACGTCATACAGGGCAATAAGAGATGCCCTGACATGCAAGGGAGTGAGCCCCATCATAATAAATTGGGTACTTTCTATGCTAAAAACAAGGAAGATCAGGATGGAGCTGGGAGGTACGGAAGAATATATTACAGCCACAAGAGGTTGCCCTCAAGGGGGTGTACTCTCTCCTCTTCTGTGGACTATGGTTATAGACGAACTCCTCTTCCTACTGAACGACCATGGCTTTGAAACACAAGGCTATGTAGACGATCTGGTAATTTGTGTAACAGGGCTGCATGGCGAAACGATCTCCAACCGCATGCAACAAGCCCTGCGCATTACGCAAAGATGGTGTGACACCAAAGGATTATCCATTAATCCTACTAAATCTATTCTGGTTCCGTTTACCCGGAGGAAAAAGTTATCCATGACAGAATTTACTCTGGGCGGCACTAGAATAGGACTCTCAAATGAAGCAAAATACCTGGGGTTGTGGCTGGATAAGACACTCACCTGGAATTTACATTTGGATGCAACCGTAAACAAGGCAATGAGAGCCTTTTTCGCATGCACGCGACTTTACGGGAAGACATGGGGACTCTCCCCCAAAATGACTTACTGGTCATTCAATGCAGTTGTGAAGCCGATAGTCACCTATGCATCCTTGGTATGGTGGACAAAAGCGACCCAAAGAACTTCTAGCGCAAAACTTAGCAAACTGCACCGAATGGTGTGCATTGGTATAACAGGAGCTATGCGGACCTGTCCTGCTGATGCACTTAGTGCTCTTGTAGGCATACCGCCCTTCCCAATTCTAATAGAGAGGGAGGCCAGTCTATCGGCACTAAATCCTAAATACTTCCGAGTTAAAAACCGGAAACATGACAGGTCATATGAAGGTCCTTATGAAATTCACAAATGACCCTATAATGCATATGAGGGACTCAGTAGCTCCGATACTAGTAATTTCTAGGAATTTCAAGGTATCTATTGCGGACCGAGCATCCTGGAGCACAGGAAACCCCTACACCAAACCCGGAGCTGAAGTTTGGCACACTGACAGATCAAAACTTGAAGATGGAAAAACTGGAGCTGGTATATTGGGCCGAATTTTAAAAGATCGATACCAATGGGCAGCTACCCCACCATTTTCCAAGCAGAGATTCATGCGATCGATATCTGTGGCAGATAATGCCTCAGAAGAGGAACATTCTCTAAAAACATCTGCATTATGTCGGACAGTCAGGCTGCCTTGCTAGCACTGAGGTCCCACATAATAACATCAAAACTAGTGTACGACTGCCTCAACATCCTAAACGGTCTTGGAAGCAAAAACACAGTATTACTGGGCTGGGTGCCGGGGCACGTGGGCCATGACGGCAATGAACAGGACCGCCTAGCAAAACACGGAGCTACCACACTATTCCATGGCCCGGAACCCTTTTGCGGGCTCACCAAAGCCCACTTAAGGGAGGTCATAAACAAGTGGGTCGACAAAAAATTCGATAGGCACTGGAATGAATGTCTGGGACAAGACAAGCTAAGCGGTTCATCTGTCCATCACAAGAAGCTTCAAAAAAGCTCATAAATCTAGGCAGGGAGGACCTTCGAACTGTCACTGGGTACTTCACGGGACATTGTTCCCTGCGTTATCACCTCAGTAAAATGAATCTTTCAGACACGAGCGTCCGTCGCTTCTGTGAGATGGACGAAGAAAGGCCAGAACACATCCTTTGTGAATGTGGTGCTCTCGCTAGACGCAGACTCGCTCACCTAGGTGGTACAACACTTCATCCATTCGAAATATGGAACAAAAAGCCCACCGAAGTGCTAGCTTATATTAAAAGTCTTCACGTATAGGGTAAAGGGCCACGCACAATAGACCACCCTAGAGGTCGCAGTGCTCAAGGCTCATAATAATAATAATAATTGTAATTTTAAAAAAGTTAAAATTACGATTACTGTAATCGTAATCTAAGATACCTTTGATGAACGATTACCGCAATCCTAATTCAATAATTTTTGAATTTGCGATTAAAGTGATAGTAATCCTAGATGCAATCGATTACACACGTAATCCTTATCGCCCAGCTCTGGTACATACTATATACACAGAAACAGAGCAGTTGTACCCATTTTGTAAGTGGCATCTTTTTAGTTGTAATGCAGGACCAGTGTCCTAATTATATATTATTATATACTGTAATTCCAGCGTCACTCAAGCTACATATATTCGATATACAGTCGGTGCCAAATGTAAGTGTACACCTTTTTGTAATATAAAATTCACAATTATTTTCTTCCATATAACGCGTGATCAAACCATATTTTTATATAGAAGAAAATGCGCAACAACCTCCACAAAAAAAAAAAATCTAAAAAGTGAACGGTAATTTGTAGCGACTTGAAACCTGCACTAAAATGGAACGGGCTACAAAACTGCATACTCAAAAATTTTCTAGAAATTCTGAATAAAAATTTTTAAATTTTGATGAAAATTGTTTGAATTTTTGGGAACTTTACATAAAGTGTGAAACTTTGATTTATATGGTTTATATTATAGAATGAACTATATTTTCATAAATAATGAATGAAAAAAGTTTTGCATGAAAATATTGTGAATTTTATGTTACAACTATGAACTAGTTTCATTATATGAGAAATTTGTGCTTTGAATCTTTAAATTTTATCTCTTTTCTAGTTTTCAACTCACAAAACTTTAATCTGTATAGTTGTAGTAAATTGAACCACAAGATGCATTTCGAAGTTTTCTGGCAGCAGTTTTATAAGATTTTCGCGAAGAAAACTCTTGAATGTACTAAACGTGCGCTGACGTGAGTTGATACAAGTGGCCCCCAATTTAAATATGGAACGTTTAAAGCTTTCATATTATCATAAATAAGGGATTTTTCCTTGCCATTTATAATTGAAAGTTAGAAAAGGCAAATATCTTAAAAAAGGCAAAAAAAAAAGCAAACATCAAATGTGTATGTATGGAATCAGAGAGAGCTAAATCGTGGACATTGTTAATCGAATACACTCTATCTCTTTAGCAGAAAAAAGGCAATTTCCATAAAATCCGTTCGCTGGTTATTATTAATCAAGCACGATAATGTGATTATGATGTGCCGATTATCGTCGCACATTAAATTGGCCGGTATGCACCGAAAAAGATTGTCATAATATGCGATGATAACTTGCTGCCTCCAAAGGCAAAAGTTTTTATCTTGATAATGTTATCAGGCAAAATTTTGCCATGGAAACCGCATATTGCTCTTGGCAAGCAATAATTATCAGAGCTTTTATCTTGATAAATATTGCCAGAAATTTGGTACTTTGACAGCTAGATTTTCATTTGCGCAATAACTTCGTGGGAACAACAATATTGATATTTTAATATAAAAGCAAAAATTAAGTTATTTTCTATTAAAATATTTGTTATTATGTGAAATAGCATATTTTATTTTTTTCAGTGGTTAAATCCGGCAAAAATAGCCATATTACAAATGCTTTTATCAAGATAAAAAATGCCCACACACAAATACAGCCTCTGATAAAATTTATATCAGGCAATAAAAATGACACTTGGTAGGCAAACGTTTTTGCTTTTGGAGACGGGCCGTAATGGGACCACTCGAAAAGTAGTTGGACAAATTTTTTAAATATGTAACAATCCAGCACGATGCAAATCGGTACACATTGTGCTATTTGCGCCGATAGTGGGATCTTAGCTTAATACAGTTTTCACCAATTTTTAATTTTCTATGGAAGTTCTAACATTCATCAACAATACATAGCAGTTTTGAGAGTTATGAATACCATATTTTGGCGGTACGTTATGCATACCCTGATTCACTTGAATAACACATGTTTTTTCTTCAAAATCCAAGTACAAGTCTCGGGCATCGGAGAAGCTTCATTTTATTTAATTAATTTATTAAAAAAAAAAGAATCAACTTTCGCTTTTAAGCAGCATTTTATCAAACTACAGAAAAGATCTGTTAATTTTTGGAATTGTTTTGAATAATAGGGTGATTGACTCGGTTTTTCCAAAGCAGTTTCCACCGGTTTTCTTAGATATCTATAGGCGTTTTTTTTTGAATCCTTGATTTTTCGAATATCAAATAAACCGTATTATTTTTATCAAAAAAACCTGTTTCTTTTCACAAAAATCTTGACCTCAATAAAAGTTTTGAGTTTTTCAAAGTTTTCAAGGCTTTTTCCAGGTTTAGGAAACCAATTTTCCAGTTTAAGGAAGGTTATTTGGGGTATGAGCAGCACATCATATTTGATCCTATATATTAATGTTTGGCGCTTAAACGTTTCCTACGTGTTTGGCCGAGCTCTCCTCCAATTTGTACTCGGATTCTTGACTATTACTCCACCTCCGAAGATAATACTTTATGGCATATGTACACTTGTAGGTTTGCCATTGTCTGCCGAGGGGCGACCGCTATTTGAAAAATTTATTTTTATACATTTTTTTTGATATTATTAGGACTTTATCCAGTTTTTCTTAATTACAAAACCGGAAATCGGTTTTTTTAAATTGAAATTTTTTGAATAACTCGAAAACTGGTTTTGGAAAAAGGTGGTACCCTAATAAATACAGTGGTTTTATCACAAGGAAATAATTAAATTGAACCAACAAAATCATACCATTTGTAATTCCACTGTCTAACACTATCTACTAGAATTGGGTATGCTCCACCAATGGATTGGAAAACTATGTCCGGAAAACTGTTGTAGGTGCTTTTTATTAATTCAAGAACATCTCGCTCTTTATAACAATTGAAGTTTTCGCTGAGAAAACTCCCGCTGTCTAGTCCTGCTGCCAAGACATTTAAGGCGTACATAATTCCAGTCGTGATTCTAAACATTGTACATTAATTGATTTTCTTAAGAGAAAGTTTTCGAGTTTAAGTTTTTATAGCGAAATCGCAATCTATTTTTT
>NW_023458555.1:95423574-95425126 GCF_013731165.1 Rhagoletis pomonella | reverse complement strand
AAGTTTTCGAGTTTAAGTTTTTATAGCGAAATCGCAATCTATTTTTTTGGGGTTATAAGCACTATTGTTTTTAGTTTTGGTCCACAATAAGAAGCTGGCCCCGCAACGGACTTTCTGTCATTTTTTTTTATAAATTTTAAGAGTTGATACTTTGATACTTGTTCACAAATACACCATTTTGACACTTTTGGCTGGTAAAAATGAATTTTTGAAAACTACGAATGATATTACTAGTTTAATGGCAAATAATTTTTTGAAGTCAAACTTCTTTATCGGCGGTTGGTTGGCTGGGAGTAAATTGGCAAGTTCAACGGAAATTGCACACGGAAATAGTGCAACGGAACTGGTGCAATGGAAATGATGCAACGGAAATGGTTGGGGCTGAAACAAGTGCTTCTTGCGTGTATGCATATGGTATTAATTTAAGAAAAATTTGCTAATAAATGGTTAAAGAATAACACTTAGAAAAAGACCAATACAAGAATGAAAGTAAAGGTGAGTACGTACATAGATAAAGAAAAGGATAAAGGCAAAGGTAAAGATAAAAACAAAAATGCGTAAAGATATGGGCAAAAATGAAGACCAAGGTAAATTTAAACACTTCACTTATATAAGGCAAAGGTGAAGGGGAATACATATGTAGATGAAGAAAATGATAAATATAAAAGTAAAAACAGAGATGAGGATGAGGATACCGATAAAAGTAAAGATGAAGATAGGGGAAGAAAGATTAAAATAAAGGGAATTAAAGAGGATCGGATATAGAGAGAGAGACACAGACTCAATCTGGGAACTATTTTGAGATTTTCGGGATTCTTGGGACTTATCGATAAAATAATCGATATTTTTATCGGTTTTATTATCTATATTTATCGGTTTTGTTATCGATATTTATCGATTTTGTTATCGATATTTATCGGTATTTACCGATTTTGTTATCGATATTCATAGATTTTGTTATCGATAATTAGCGACTTTGTTAGCGATATTTATCGATTTTGTTATCGATTCTTATCGATTTTGTTATCGATATTTATCGATTTTGTAATCGATATTTATCGATTTTGTTATCGATATTTATCAATTTTGTTATCGATATTTATCGATTTCGTTATCCATATTTATCGATTTTGTTATCGATATTTATTGATTTTGTTGTCGATATTTATCGATTTGGCCCAACTCGCAATACATTTAAGTATACAAATTTTAGTATAGAATATTTGTGTATAGAAATATTCAATTCAAATACGCCCATATTAAATTGATTGTAATGGGAATTGAACCCCGACCCTCCGGAAATTAGCAAATTGTGGCAAGCATCTTCGCGCACTCAGCTATAGCCAGACATGTAAATGTGCATTTAAATGTTGAGTTTGAATCAACACCACGCGTGCGTGTTATGAAAGTATTATTTTTAAATACAAACATTTTTAAACGATAATCAAATAGAAAATATTCATGTTTACTATGCGTTATTTCCCTCAGTGAATTCATAACATTTTTCTGAATATTACAACGCGATTTTTCTCTTATTGTAGTGACTTTTGAA
>NW_023458555.1:95421336-95423474 GCF_013731165.1 Rhagoletis pomonella | reverse complement strand
TGTTATTTCCCTCAGTGAATTCATAACATTTTTCTGAATATTACAACGCGATTTTTCTCTTATTGTAGTGACTTTTGAACTTTTATTCAAATTTGTGCAATCAAATCAAAAACCGGGACACTAAAACGAAACCCGGGACATTTTAAGGTTGGACCGGGACACCGGGACAAATAGTCTGAAACCGGGACATGTGCGGGAAAACCGGGACGTCTGGCAGCCCTAGTATTAATGAATTTAAGCCCTCGATATTTCACGTTTTTATATTTGTAAGTTATTGGAAGATAAGAAGATAAAAAATTTAAGCATTATGAAAATGTCTTTAAATCATTCAAATGCTTAGATGTGTGGCGGAATAGTCAGCGGCGTCTTAGAACACCAAGTCGCATCACCCACATTCACTTGGAGATTCGGCAAAACCAACACTTAAATGCCAACTTGGCAACCCTGTCTCCTGTCAAGCAACCATTTTGTATCCTTTACTTTTTCTCCTTTCTGTTCATCCTTTTCATAAGACTAGACGTACTTGAATAAAGATTTTAAATAGATAAAATTAATCAACAAAAATCTAGTCAATCCCATGGAATATAACAGAAGGAGCTAAACTGGTGACCCCGACGTGATCGAGTTGATGTCACACACTCAGAAAATGGAAGGTAATGATTGGCGGACAACAACGGCGAGACAAACGCGGCGGCTCCAGGCAGCCACGCAGGTTCACATGCTCCAGCGTCTCCTATTGAGGCAACAACACGGGTGGACTCACTGCAGCTAGGAAAGGTGAAGCTCCCGGATTTCGTCGAGGAGCATACTGATCTTTGGTTGTGGCAAGTCGAGGCAGCATTCGAAGCGGCAAGCATGGCGTCCGATAAAAAACGCTAATACACCATCATTGGACAATTGCCGACACGCGTAATGTACAAGCTAGGCGATCTTCGCACTAATCCCCCACAACGTAATGAGATGTACAACACACTAAAGGCTCGGATTATCAACGAGTTCGCCGACAGCACACAAACGAAAATAACTAAGCTTCTCAGCGACTTATCACTTGGCGACCGCAAGCCGTCCCAGCTAGCTGAAATGCGCTCAAAGGCTGCTGCCACCACAGTAACGGATGAGCTCCTAAAACAGCTATGGCTCCGAAACCTCCCGGAGCAAGTCGGAGCAATACTATCTGCAGATGAACGCATAACCCTGGTCAACGCAGCAACGATGTCCGACCGCATCATGGAGGCCACGAGAGGTAGCAACCCTTACGTAAACGCTGTTCAACAACAAAGCCTTCAACAGGGCGTTGTAGCACACCGGGACGTTAGCGACAAAGCCGCTCGTCACATCGAAGAATTGCAGCGAAAGATGGACGCACTCTCACGCGATCTCCAGAAGATGAAGCAACCACACCGCGGTAGGCAACGTAGCTCAACACCGCCACGACCGACTTCACGCACTCGTGATCAACACGACACGTGCTGATACCACGACAAGTATGGACCGGGCGCCCGCAAGTGCCGGTTACCGTGCAAATTCGACCGCAATACTGATGTTATACAGCAAGATCCAAAAAACTAAAGTGCCGAGTACAAGCTACGAGAGGGGCTTGCCAGCTCGGCATGGTAATGACAGCCTCCGCTTTTTCATCAAAAATCTTTACGACAACCAACAGTTCCTCATTGACACCGGAGCAGACATCTCGGTGATCCCAGTAAGCGCAAACGATACGAAATGTAAATCAACAACAATCCAGGCCGTCTACGCAGCAAACGGTTCGCAAATACGCACATTCGGACATCTGCTTTTGCTTAAGGTTATATTTTTCTCTTTTTTTCTATCAATGTAGATCCCTACCTCGATCACTGTTCGCTTTAATAACATTCATGTTATTCTGTTTTTCCATTATCTTCATTTTTATCTTTATACTCTATCGATAACAAAATCGATTATAACATCCATCAAAATATCTAAACCAAAATCGATGACAAATTCGATAAAAATTTCAATAGCAACATCGATAATACCATTGGTAGCTAAATCGATTAGAAAATCGATAAAAATATCGATAACAAAACCGATAAAAAAATCGATAAATATCGATAACAAAATCGATAAATATCGATAACCAAGTCGATAACAAAATCGAT
>NW_023458555.1:95410128-95421236 GCF_013731165.1 Rhagoletis pomonella | reverse complement strand
AACTTCAACTTCATCTTCATCTTCATTTATCTTTTCGTTTATCCTGATCTCCATCTTCATTCTTTTTTCATCTGTACATATATTCACCCACAGCTTTGTCATTATATTGAGGTTTTAAATTTATCTTTTTCTGTGTCTCTATGTTTAGCGTTCTTTGCTTTTATGCTAATTTTTGCCCTTATCCCTTCCTTCTTCTATATACCCAACTTTTCTTTCTTCCTTTAGGCTGGTTTTCACTATGTCATATTTTGACGCCAAAATTTGTCGACATATTTTGACACAGCTTTATCTCCTTTACTCATATCTTTACCGATTAAATTATGGACCAAAAACAGACAGATAGCCGATTTAGCAGCGCATGTACACGACTAATGATTCATCCTGATCGAAATCAATCGATATACCGCTTTTAAATCTCATTTGACAATGTGTTTTCACTTATTTGACGACAAATGCCATTGAATTTGACATAGTGAAAACCAGCCTTTACATGATTCTTAATCTACATAAACCATATTCTTAAACTGTTGCTACTACTTACTACAACAAAATGTAAAACAAGTTAAAACGGCTTTTTTTCTAAATGTTGATGGTCCTCTGCAATAACGACACAATTCAGTGGTCTTCATTCATTCGTCTTTTTCAAAAATCACGAAAGGTTGTTTGGCTTTCATATGGCGATTCAAATTTCCATGGGAGCCACCAACATCGCTTATAGATATTCGGCGTGCCTAAATTTCATTTTCTTTTCTTCAACTTTGCCTTCGAAATGCTATCAAATTGCGCTTCGCTTTGGCAACAGAAAGCGTAAGTCTTTTGTTAAACAACAAACTCAACTCAAATATTTATTTTTTTCACACAAATCGCAAATAAAATGTCTTTTTATTGCGAATCCCGATGAGTGGTTTCTTTATGCCCTTACAACGAAAAACGAGATGCCATATTAGGATTTAGGAGTGTTGCCACAGAAAATTTTAGTTCACTTTAATGAACGAACTAATGAACTAGTTTAATTAAAAGAGCTGGATCTTTCGCTCTTTAGTTCAAAAGCTCCCCAAGCCTACTGTACATTAGGAATGTTAATCACGAGATCCCGGGGTCCCGGGATCCCAGTTTTTTTAAGTCCCGATTCGTAATTTACACTGGGGGCAATAATAGAAATGCTTTACATCGACCAGTTTTGGCTATATTTCTTTTGTTTATTTAATATTTAATTTTTTTTATAAATATGTAGCTCAATTACATATCGTCGTTTAAAGTACAAACCGCGTATCGTCATTCTGCAAAACCGCGTAACTGACATTTGCTGCCCAAAATTTGATTTGCTCACACAAGCTCTTGGCTCAATCGTTATCCATTCGTCCTGAAATATACTAACCAGATATGCGATTGCTTTATTTCATTTCATTTATTTCATTTATTCATTTCAATGATTATAAAAAATAACTATCTTGAAATATGAGTGCATTTGTCTCTAGAAAATGATTTATGCAACCTCACATATGCGGTTTTGTACTTTATCCGACGATATAATACCTTGCGATGTGCAATTTTGCATACAAAAAAATAAATAAATATATTCGCCAAACCAAGGGCCCACATATATTATAAAATTGCGTTCTTAATTTTTCTCTCTGACGCCAGGATTTCTTAAAGGAACTTTGAAATTTGAAATATATCAGTAGTTCAAAAAAAAATTTAAAAATTTCAGAGCAATATATGTACTTAAAAAAATAGTATGGGTATAAAATGAAGGAAAAGATTCTGTAGAGTTAAAACACATTACATTTTTTGGTGCGTGAGGGACGGGCAGGTATTGAAAATACCCTTTTATAATTTTATCCTTGAATATCCTTAAAATTTTGCAATTCTTATATTTGAACAAAAAAAAAAATATGTTAAGGTCTAACTTTATTAGCTTAAAAAAATAAAATTGGTTAAAGGAGCATTTTCAATTTCTATCCGTCCTTGTAAATCCAAAAAAAATTGTCTCATTTGGTATCCATATTTTTGTTTTACATTGCACTGAATTTTTTAAATAAATTTTGGAATTCATTAATAAATGGAATTTTTTTTTTTTGTATGAAAAAAAAATGCGTCATGAAGTCAGAAAAAAATTACTAAAAATCAACGCGATTTTTTAGCAACTTAAGACTTGCCCTAGAATTTAATGGGCTATTAAACTGTATGCTCAAAAAAATTTAAAAAATCTGAATAAAAAGTTGAAAATCTAGCTGAAATTTTGCAGATTTTTCATATTTTTTGCACAAAGTTTAAAATCTAGATTTATGTGGTATTTGTTATATAATGAGCTAGACTTTTATGGAAAAAGAATAAACATTAATTAAACAAAAGAAAAATAGCCAAAATTGATCACAAGTGTACCTTAAATTACTTTATCAGTTATGGACGAAAGTATTAGCACATAGAATTTTTTGCAATATCTGCAAAGTTTTTTATTCTAATTTATTTTCGATAATTTTTTATAAAAATATTGTTCGTCCTACCCCAAAAAACATAAAAACTAAATCTCTAAACTTTGTGCAAAACTGAGGAAAATTCAATAAATTTGCATACTTATTTGCAACTTTCTATTCAGATAAAAAAATCTACGTATGCAGTTTTATAGCCCATATGACTTTAGCATAGCAAAGTGCAAGCTTAAGGGTGCTAAAAAATCGCATTGATTTTTGGCAATTTTTTTCACTCAGGTTCTTCCTTACAAATTATGTTCGACAATTATTTTATGTATGGAGAAAATGAACAACACCTTCCACTAAAAAAATTGCCCAAAATCAACGCGATTTTTTTTTAGATACTTCAAACTTGCACTTTGTTATACTAAAATTGAATGGGCTATAAAACTTCTTATATTTTTTATATTTAGGGTTTTCTAATACAAGAGGGAGTACAAACTAAATTTCATCGAATTCGGATGAAATTTAATGTTTCCGCCCACAAGTGTGGAGGGCGTGCCAATTATTCCATCTTTTTCAAAATTTCGTAATTTCTTATTTCTAAGAGCAAATGTTAAGTTTCAGCGAAATCGGTGGATGTTTACTATTATTTCCACCTGCCTCCATATAGTCGAAACACTGTGCGTCGCTTGCGCAGCATTATGTTTTTTGCCTCGCCTCAACATTTGGGATTTTTTAAGTTGTGACTGTTTTTGATTTAGAGTGCGATATGTATCTACATTTATACAAGCTCGTATGTGTATATAAATTTTTAAACTGGTTTGTATTAATTTATAGACGCATATACATGCATACATACAATCTTGTTTAAAACTGCTTTTCTGTGAATAAACCTTAAAATAACCTTTATTTTTCGCTAATTGTAATATGATGTTTTTGTAATTGTGGCACTTATTGCGATAAGTGCAATATGTTGTACAAAAAATCAAGAGAACGAGAGAAGTTAGTCGTTAGCGCGGAAAACAGTTAATTATATTGACACGCACGCATCCTATTCAGAAAAAGACCACATAGTAGGCTGCCCAGTTACGTGAAAATTATTTCTTTAGTTTATTATTCATGAAAAGGGAAAATAATGTACATATATTTCATTATCTTAAGTTGATTTTTTTAATATGACAAAAAAAGGTAAACTTGTAGAAATCGTTTAATTAACATTTCTACGTATATTCCTTATTCACCAAAATCATAATAATGATAATAATCATCGAGTCATGCATTATTTATTACATCGCGCATTAGGTCAAATGATTACTTTTTCTGTGCGAAATTAATAGCAGCTAAAATACTGCGTTATTTTAATGTAAAAAAGATGGCAAACATTAAAAAAAGTGTAAAGGCGTAAGTAAAAAAAGTGTGAAAACATGATTTGGCTGACGTAAAACAGACTTCTGCTTTTTTGTATTTTCAAGTGATGAGTATATGTGTTTAAGTAGTACTCAAAAACATTATCCAATTAGCTTGGTTTTAACACAAGTTATTTTAATACGATACTCAATTCCCTCCCCTTTAAAATGAGCTACATAATAAAATAAGTATGGTCATATATACATATCGTCGTTTAAAGTACAAAACCGCGTATCGTCATTCTCCAAAACCGCGTAACTGACATTGGCTGCCAAAAATTTGATTTGCTCATACAAGCTCTTGGCTCAATCCTTATCCATTCGTCGTGGAATGTACTAGCCAGAAATGCGAATGATTTATAAAAAAGAAAACCATTTTGAAATATGTGTGTTTTTATGCTCTAGAAAATAATTTCTACAACTTCACATACGCGGATTTGCATTTTTCTGATACGCGGTTTTGCACTTTAAGCGACGATATATGGTTTCTTCTTGCGATTAATTATGGCATTATCGAAATTCCTAAATTAAAAAAAAGAAAAATATTTACTACATGCCGCGCAGATATGCCTTGAGGAGGGATTCCTGGAGCAGTTCGTCTTCATAAAACACTTCATTTTCACTTAAGGTTTCAGTATTCTCAAATTCTCCACCGATATTATTTATATTCAGAATGCAAATGCTGCTTTGTGACACATTTACCAAAAATCGCTGGTAACCTCCGGAAAATAAGACGAATGTTTTAGAAACTAATTTGTGAAATGAATGTTCAAAGCTCTTTTCACTTTGAGTAAAAAATTTCGAAATCTCAATCCGTAAATTCTCTCAAGGATTTGCCTTTTTGCGAAGGCTGCTCATCAATGGCCTCTGCGAATCGGCGCAAGTGTATTTGTAACACAGCCATGTCTACGCTGTGATGAAATGCAATCCAAATTGAGGCTGCTATTTTTGTTGCTATCACATACTTCCATTTTCACTATTTATCACCATTAAAATTGACTATTTATCATCAAAAATTTTAGGCGAAGCTATTTTTAGCGAAAGGGAGGACAGAACCGCAATTTTTGGAGATGGCTAAAAATTCGGAAAAAATGTTAGCTTTCGTATTTTAGTATTTTAGCCATAGCGAAAGTTAGAATCCGGCTGCTGGTCGACACAGTTGGCTTTTTGATTTCGAAAAGAACTTCATCAGCAAAAACCCTATGTTTTCAGTTCTAAATATTTTAGCATCCTTTCCTTATTGTTTTCCATAATTTGCATCTTTCTTTGATAAATAACTGCAAAATATACGCTTTTTTTTCTAAGAGTTTCACGGAATTTTCGCAAATATCAGCAGCACCAAATTTTTGATGTGTATACCAGGGTTGTTGCGAATATTATTCCGAAATAAAAGTCCTTTCCAGATAATAAACAAACCGCTTGTCCAAATTAAACAAATTTGGTATCATATGAAAGAGGACTCAAATAGCTTTGAAAAAGAAATAACGAACGACCTCTATTTATATTTTTTTATAATTTAATACTAAAGAAATTCAAATACCTGGAACAAGGATTGTTCTATGGTAAGTAATTAACATTTTTTATTCAAATATTTTTAAATGTGTGGCTTTCCTCGTTTAGACATTTCAGTTTTAAAGCTAGTTAAGTCCTCTTTCATTTGATACCAAACTTGTTTAATTTGGATAAGGAGTTTGTTTATTATCCGGAAAGGAGTTTTATTTCGGAATAATATTCGCAACAACCCTGCTCTGCAAATATACCAGCAGAAATACACTGAGAAAAAGGATTCGTTTCGACAACTAAAGATATTCAGTTCCCGAATTTTGACAATATTTGGGCACTGTGACCAAGGATTGGGAACTATTACCATGGGTTGGTAATTATAACTAAATATATTAAAGCTTCTAATATTCATCTAGGTTGTACCAAATCGTTAATTTAGTTGAAGGGTTTCGTAAATACTAATAAATATTTTTTTGGAGCATATTTCTACAAATTCCATTAAACTTAACGTATGGTTCATAAAAGGATTTCATTAAGCTCTGCTAATGCAGATAAGCGTTTTTTCAATACATGGTTTAGTCATAGTTACCAAATCTTAGTTGAGGCAACCACGATTTGGTTTGAGAGCGGAACATATTCATGCTTGTGAGCCGGTGACAGGTAATAAGATCAACGGAAATAAGGTCAATTGACTTTATTTCCCACCCTGGTGCGAAATAAAGTCAATTGACACTATTACCTTTTTAAAAACGAAATAAAATCCATTGACATTATTTCTCTTTCAAACATTAAATTTGCTTAGCTTCGCGGCGGCCCGCGTTAGCGCGCCACACCGCCCGCGTCGCGTTCGCGCTCGCGCCCCGCATACCCCGCGCGACCGGCGCGCACACCACGTCACGCTACGCCGCGGCCCCCCGGTCCCCCCCATCCCCGTCTCCCACCGTGCTGTAACGCAGGTAGATTTACTTTTTATATACGTTGAAATAAATTTTTTATATATTTTAAACATCGAGGGCTTATATTCAATAATACCCTCTATCTGGACACTTTTCACTTGAGATTCTGATATAAAAATCCACCTAAGCTTTAACTGTCATCAGTGATATTAATTTTACCTTATATAACGACAGGTAATAAGTCCCAGATGGTTTCTAAAATCACAAATTAGTTTTTGTGCAAATTGCAGATAGAGGGTATTAATGAATTCGAGCCCTCGATATTTCACATTTTTATATTTGTAAGTTATTGGAAGCAGGGATGCCAACTTGGCTCAAACCGTGGCATTTGTCCCTATTTTACACCAAATGGCACTTACTTTTTCAATTTGGCACAAAGTGCCAAAATGGCACTTTTGTAAAAAAAAATATCGTTTCAATACATTTTTGTCAAATCCTTTGCGTGCACTTCTTTTTCTCAACTAAAATTTTCTAATTTATAAAGGCTATTGAACTGCTTTATCTTATTTTATCATTGCACTTTTGTTTGGAAAATGTAGCTTTATTTTATTGCTAAATGTGAATGATTAAAAGGAATTACACCTTTTTTGGCACTTTTATTTTTCTATTTGGCACTTTTTTATCCTCAATATGGCACCTCATAACTGAGGATAGTTGGCAGCCCTGATTGGAAGATTTCTGCTATGTTTTGGGGCAACAACTTGTCTGCAGTAAAAAAGCATATAATTTGTGTTTCAAAAGTGTTTGATAACCAATCAATTAACTTATATGATCTCCGTTCCGATATTAAATAATCAATAATTGTTTATACCCGCATTTTAGCACATTGGCTCGTTGAATGTGCTTTTAAATGATGTCGTCACCAATTTCTGGCGGAGACATGAATACAGTCTAAGGAAATTCTTTTTCTATAATTGTTTCCTTATAGAAAGGTTGGTTTCTTTTCCACCTGAGGCATTCCGAATTCGTTCAAAATGTGCTAATTTAAAACACAGAATTCTTTCAGTGTTCCTCCGGGGTTTTTGGACATGGACTATTTCTTCAATTTATCGTTTTCTTCAATTTCGCTTTATTTTTGTGGAAACGGAACATGTTTTGCAAGTTATGGATCATTTCTACACTCTGTTTTCAAATGTTTCTCGTATTCCAGCTGGGCGCAGGCGTTTAGTTTTTCGCATCGTTTTTTACATATTCGTAATTTACAATTTTTTAATAAAATCAGTTGGTGGTAGTTCATGATTGTGTGTGGATTAATATCACAACACTGAGGTTTTGGCAATAACCTTTTTCATCTATTAAAAAACAACACTTACGGGGCAATGTTTATTGTAAGAACAACATATTTTTCTATGAATCGACATACTTTAAGCATTGTTGACGCTATTTCCATTTGAATGAGGAAATAGCGCCAATGACTTTATTTCCAAATTTTTTTTGACTTTATTTCGCTTTTGAAAAATGGTGCGAAATAAAGCCAATTGACCTTATTTACATTGACCTTATTACCTGTTACCTGTGAGCCACCCCTAAAGAATGCTGAGCGCTCGCTGAGCACATGTGTGTTTCACTTACGAAGAGCGCCAGCTGAGCAATGCACACAGTCCCACTTATTGAATCGTTTGAATGGGCTAGTATACCGACCATTGCATAAAAACGATTCAATGAATGAAACTATGTGCGTGGAAATCATTGCTCCGCTGTTCGCATATAAGTGAAACACGCACGTGGCCGCAGAGCGCTCAGTAAGCTATGGCTACGGTGACCATCCGGCCTTTATTTTAAAGGACAGTCCTTTATTTTAACCCCCTGTCCTTTATAATTTTTTTCAAAATAAAGGACGCCTTTTGTCCTTTATTTCTTAAACTGTCCTTTATTTCTTAAACTGTCCTTTATTTCTTAAACTGTCCTTTAAATCAGCTCGGCATTTTTCAGAGGTAAATTTGTAAACACAGAATATGAAAAAAATGCACCCCACTTAAGGGTTTCTATTTAATCGGTAATCTTTGTACAATCTATAAGGCAGAGGAAAAGTTGCGCCCAGGATCGTGTTGCACGCTGAGTTTCCAGCTCCACTTAAAGAAGATAAACCCCCTGCTGCACAGTAGTTCAAAACCGGCATTTAGTGTTCATAATTCACTGGAGCCTTCATTTTTCACTTAATTTGATTACTTCTTATTTTTTTTATGAAAGCTTACAATATTTGCCAGAGACCAGTTGAGCCTGATTTTTGAATTCTTATTTGATTATATAACATATTTTTGTACAAAATGCAGAAAAAGTAGCAATTTTGAAGAAAATTTATTCTCCTGTTCCAGTTAATAAATGTTACATAACAAAAACTAGTTGAAAACAATTGTATGGTTCTCCCAAAACAAAAAAATTACAAAAAAATTTTTTAAATGTTATAAAAAAATGTTCACCAAAATAAATTTTTTTTTTGTTTTTAGTAAAAAAGTGGTTGCAAAATAAAGGCTCCGGTGAATTATGACCATTAAATTGCAATTTTGAACCATTGTGTGCTGGCTTCGTCATGCAGTATGAATTATGGTAAATGCGTTTTGGTAGCAAAGGATGGCGAAGTTATTGAAAAGATTTGGCTTAATTTTTCGCTACAGCAGGGAAACTTGTACAATTAAATAATATAATTAACTGGTAAATATTTGATTTAAATGACGATATGGGTAAGGTACTTGTATCGTACAATTTGTATGTACATACATATGTATTCTCAAATCATTTTGAAAAAAATGTCCTTTATTTTACGTTGGTTAATATGGTCACCGTAGCTATGGCATGTCGATCACTGCACTAGGTAGAGAAAGAAAAGTGTGTGTTACAACATGCCCAGACTTGTTTGTCTCGGTTTCAGTTTTGCTATCGCCGCGAGTTCTTTCGGTGCGCGCACAGTTATTCAAAAACATAAAGTTTGATGCCAACCGGGGTTTCTCAGTGGATATATAATTCATATGAATTATAATTTGAAAGTGTCTATTTAGCCAAGGAAAAAGCAAAGCAGTATACTTAAACCAGCACTTCCAGCAGATATTGACCCGGATTTTCGCACGACTGTTATTTCCACACCTTCACTTGCTTTCATTTAAAAAAAAAAAACATTGCCCGTGGATTAGTCCTACTGGGGAAACCACGTTAAAAAAGCGCGCCAAAAAACTCTTACCTCAGCGGTGGTGTGGAAATGAGTTTTACGGCGCATCCCGTACATCGCTATGTTTATCGCATTCCCGGTCGTGATCTAAGTGCCGTACGAAAAAAATGTAGGGACTAAAGTTGTGGAAAATGAAATTCTCTACAACTTTAAAATATCAATATGCTATGTATTTTCAACAGAAATTGTCCAGAAATGGCGAAAACCGTGACAATGTAAATTTTTTCGCCGTTTTATCTAATTTTTTATAATAAAACATGCTATTTTTAAAAAACCTTCTATATAAAAAATGTGGGTAATTGAATTCCCTACATATTTGTATAAACACATTTTTTACGAAAAATGCAAAATAAGCTTGAAAATCGCAAAAAACCCAAAAGATAATTAAACCACAGACGGAATGTTGCCAGATGAAATTTAGGGTCAAGACTGTGGATTCATGATCTACGTGTCAAATAGAAGTAAAATACATCAAAAAAATCGGTCTTACAAATTTTATTTTTATTTTCCTACCAATTTTATCTAATTTTACTGGGCTAGTCGCTATGTTTGGCACGTTCTCGGCCGTGATCTAAGCGTCGTACAAAAACAAAATGTAGGTATAAAAGTTGTGAAGAATGAAATTCTCTACAACTTTGGAATTTCAGTATGCTATGTATTTTCAACAGAAATTGTCAAAAAATGGCGAAAACCGTGACGATGTAAAATTTTTTCGCAGTTTTTTCTAATTTTTTACAATAAACCATGCTATTTTAAAAAACTCTTCTATATAACAAATGTGGGAAATTAAATTCTCTACATATTTGTATTTAACAATTTTTTACGAAAAATGCATAATAAGCTTGCAAATCGCAAAAAACCCAAAAAAATTTAAATGCAAGATGGCGGAATGTTGCCAAACGAAATTTGGGGGCAAGACTGAGGATTCATGATCTACATGTCAAATAGAAGTAAACTGCATAAAAAAATTGCTGTTACAAATTTTTTTTAAGAAAAAGTCTAATTTTACTGGGCTAATAAAGTTAGTCCACTTTCTTTATAAAAATATGCTGTTGGGTAATACTCGGGGCGCCCTACATTGTTTCTGCATGTTCGTTATTTAACATAAGAGTCAGTTTACATATTTGAAGAAAACTTCCGAGTGAAGCAAACTGAATTCCAATGCAGCCCTTTAGTACACATCTTTGGTTTCGGTAGGGGTAAAATTTGCGAAGCTGTAACGCATAGCCCAGCAGAAAATTCCGAAGGGCTGATTTGCCACTATTTAATTAAATTGACGGCGAGATTTTTATTGTATATTCTATACTTTAATTTATTAATTTGTTTGAAACCTTATTAAAAGCAAACTGCAAATAAACGTTCGGAAATACATCATAAATGCATAAAAAATGTTTGCGAACTGCAAAAAAGAACGTTCGGAAATGCATCACCAAAAAAATTTTTCGAATAACGGAATGAAAAAGAAAAAAATCATCAAGTGCACCCTGCGAATTTGCAACCTTGTGCATGCGTTTCCTTTTTGTAGCACTGCACCTAAAAATGCACAAGGGCTGCAGCGGAAAAGGAAGGAACTACGCGATGCGCCATTGCACAGCATTACTTTTGTTTCCAAATTTTCACATTGTGTATTGCAGCAGCAAATTTTTGATTTCATTAGAAGCGC
>NW_023458555.1:95406550-95410028 GCF_013731165.1 Rhagoletis pomonella | reverse complement strand
TGATTATCGTTTAAAAATGTTCGTATTTAAAAATAATACTTTCATAACACGCACGCGTGGTGTTGATTCAAACTCAACATTTAAATGCACATTTACATGTCTGGCTATAGCTGAGTGCGCGAAGATGCTTGCCACAATTTGCTAATTTCCGGAGGGTCGGGGTTCAATTCCCATTACAACCAGCATGGAATTTAAATATTTTTTTAACTTAATTATGAAAAAGCAATCGGTAATTGCAAATTGCTTCAATTTAATATGGGCGTATTTGAATTGAATATTTCTATACACAAATATTCTATACTAAAATTTGTATACTTAAATGTATTGCGAGTTGGGTTGGTGCTCTTTCATATTCGTATTTTTTTAATTTAGCACGCTTTTTTAATTCTAAACTTCTTTCTCTCAGTGCACCGGTTTAATTTGTGAAATAGTTACATTTCGAGATAGTTGAACTTTGCACAAGCAATAGTTGATGATTAGTATTTGTACCTAAATACGTTCAAAATGCCGTGCACAGAGTTTTACAATTATATTAGGGAAAAGACAGAAGTTTTGCAACAAGTTCACAGCAACGAAAAATATTACTGATATTTTAATGTTATCTTGTACTTAAATTTTTTTCTTTCATGAAACCTAGACTTATAAGTACGTACAGTGCCGTACAAAATTATTGGCTCGGAGGCTCTTTCATCAGATCACAATTTCTAATCAGATCTTTTAGAAAAATTTTGAAAATGTAGATTTTGCGCCAATTAATAAAGTGCAAGTGTGAAGTTGCCAGGAAATATCGTTGATTTTTAGCATTTATTTTTTTTTTTGCTGACTGTGTCTTCCATATAAAAAGAATTATCGAACATAGTTTGTACGGAAGAAACTCTCAGTAAAAACAATACCAAAAATTTACTAAAATTTAATGGGCCGGAAAACTTCAATTTAAAAATTTGTATAAAAAGTCTGATTAGAATGTTGCAAATTTGTACGCAAATTTATTGAATTTTCCCGAGTTTAGCCCAAAGTTTAAGAGGCCCTCCCTAAAGTGTCCCGGTTTGGCAACAGAGATATCTGGCAGCCCTATTAATACGCTCTATCTGCAATTTGCACAAAAACTAATTTGTGATTTTAGAAACCATCTGGGACTTATTACCTGTCCTCACTGATATATTACTTCTGATTTCCAATTTATAATAGCGTAAATTCTTCTGTCAAGCATTATATAAGGTAGCATTAATATCACCGATGACAGTTAAATCTTAGGTGGATTGTTATATCAGAATCTCATCTTTGTGAAAAGTGTGCAGATAGAGGGTATTATTGAATATAAGCCCTCGATATGTAAAATATATAAAAAAATTATTTCAACGTATACAATAATTAAATCTACCTGCGTTACAGCGCTGCGGGAGAAGGGGAAGGGGGGCCGCGGCGTAGCGTGACGTTGTGTGGCGCGCGGACGCTGGCCGCCGCGAAGCTAAGCAAATTTAACGTTTGAAAGAGCAATAATGTCAATGGATTTTATTTCGCTTTTAAAAAGGTAATGTCAATTGACTTTATTTCGCACCAGGGTAGGAAATAAAGTCATTTGACCCTATTTCCGATAATCTTATTACCTGTTACCTTTTTATACATCGCTAATTTGAATACATATGTATATTATGAAGAATATATACATAAGCAAGGTAAAAAGAAACCTCACGGTTAGGCTTGCCAAATGTCCGAGTCTAGGAGCCTCCGGGCTTGGGAAAAATCTGCGCGCTGCGGGTTTGCCATTGATTTCTCCAAGATGCGGTTAAAAATCTTGAGATTCTCCGGTTTACTAGAAATATGACTAACAATAAGTTGTTTTCTTTTTAATATTCGTGTATGATAAAAAATAACATATTCTTTAAACACGTACATTGGTTATGCAGTAGGCATTTGAATCGCTCTTCTAATGCCATTTTAAACATTTTATCACCCTGTCATTGTTGAAACTATTATCGATTCGCAACTGCATTTCAAAGAAAAATATCTAATTTATAAATTTGCCTTTACATCCATTACTTCAATCACTTGATATCCCTTTAGATACGTAATGGATACAAATTTTTATAGCGTCTACAGAGTTCAGAGAATTGTCGAGAAATGTAGTTGGTAAAATCCTGCCTATACCAGTAAGCAACAATTTTTTTAAAGGTGATTGATACAACGGCAAACAGTTCGAGACATGCAAGAAACAGAATGAGGGTAAAACTGATGTTGTCCCAATTTGACAAGCTATGCTTGGCAAAACCTGGCAAAGTCTTAATATATAGTCAAACCAAACCGCCAATCTGTCATAGAATGGTTTCTCCCACCAAAAGAAGTCGCCAGTTGTTTGTTAATCATACTCCACATACTACGCTAATAAAGGTACGAAATAAAATTTTTTTTGAGAGGGAGCGGGGGTGGGGTAGGCACAAATTAATACCGGCCCCCGGATTTTTTTTCTATCGGCCCTGTAAATACTATGTGCATATCGTTACCTTAATATAGAAAGGTCCTATCTAAAATTTTGGTTTCTGTATGGGGTGATGAAAAAACTCTGTAGAAAATCAAGTCATTTTGCTTCGAATTTCTTTCAAAAGCTGTTTTTGTTGAAGAATGTAACTATTTTTACGCTGTATTAGTTATTTTTAAAATCCAATAGGTTTTTAGTGAATAATCGGCAGACCTTTCAACAGTGCTGGATTTCAAAAGAAAATAAGTTAGGGCCTTTCTATATTAAGGTAACTACATATATGTATGTAAGTCTAGAGCTTTCGTTCTTATCTACATAAATACTTACTTTGTACTGGAACCGAGCCCGTTATCTCTCTGTTTGTAACAATATTCACGTATTGTTGATATGAAAATGAAAATAATTTTTTTTAGTTTAGTTTAGAGAAACAAAGCTTAAATTTAGATTTTTGTAAAATCTCACAATGCATATACAGTTGTCCGCAAAATAATAGGAGTGCGATATTTTGACCAGTTTTGGCTATTTGTCTTTTGTTCATTTAATGTTTATTATAGTTTTATAAAGGTCTATCTGGCTATACAACAAACGCTATATAAATTTACATTTAAAGCTTTGTACAAAAATTATAAAAATTCAAAAAATTTTCACCAAAATTTCAAACTTTTTAATCAGAATCTTTAGAAAAAATCTTGGTATGCAGTTTTGTAGCCAATTTAATTCTAGTCCAATGAAGTGCTAGTGTTCGCCCAGCGGTTGAAATTCAACCGCTAAAACCAAGGGGAGTTGGTGTGAGTTGAGTAAGTGAGTTGAGGTAAAATAACATTAGTTGGGATAGGTTAAGGGGAGGGGAGTTTAACTGCTCATAACATTACATAATATTACATAGCATCACATACCATAACATAACACACCACAGCAAAACACATCGCGCATTCTTAAGTTCTATCTCGTTTTTATCTTGTATCACATTCCCTATCTTTATCTTTGTCTCTATCTCTTTTT
>NW_023458555.1:95404277-95406450 GCF_013731165.1 Rhagoletis pomonella | reverse complement strand
TGCCTACCCACTACTTTTTGGTCCAATAAATATTTTTTTTATATACATACATGCAAACATACTGGTCTCCCCTCTCACTGAGTTATTCAATAACATTTGATTTTGAAATTTTAGCAAAAGTCATTATAAACAATTAATGACATTGAACACGAAAAACGTGGAGCGCATGCAGTAACAAGCATTTGATTTCATTGACAATAGTCAAACTACATAACATTCTACAGCGAAAGCAAAAATTTTAGATCGATTTTAAGCGGTCGTTGTTCATATGCCCACATACATACATATGCTACTTTTCATATCAATTCAAGTACATTACATGCGCCTGACGCTTTTCATTTTCAATGTCATAAATTGTTTATAATGACTTTTGCTAAAATTTCAAAATCAAAAGTTATCACAACAAACTCTTTCTACTTTTTAGTCCATTTATAAAAGCGTTGTATATTAAAAAGTTTTATTTTATTTATTTTCTACTTTTTAGTCATGTCTGTACAAAACTGCAATAGATATTAAAATAATTCAACTTGCAGTGAAAGAGAACAGAAGACTATGCAAGCTCAATGTTGTTTGCCCACATTTAGTATAAACATACCAATGCACATACATACATATAGCAGCAGTTTTTTTCATTTAAAGAAATTGCGTGTGGTCCATTTCTGCTGTGACGTATATAAACAGTGCATAAATTTAGGCGCAATATTTAACTTCTTCTGGCGGGGCGACATCTAGAGTCTTCTAATTGTATCTCCTTGATATGATGCCTCAACGAGGTTGATATCTAGAATTTTCCATAAATAGCTTTGCTACATATACCGTAGGTGCATTCTTTTGTGAAAAAACTGCTCAATTGTGAATTGTTAATGGGAATGTGGAGAGGGAAATTTTTGCTTCCTTTTATACGTGACTTATATTTTAAAAGAGTATATATATTACGCAAATACCTCGCGTAATTACTCATTTAAATTGGTTTTTGTATCTAAATCCCGTTAAACTAATCACATTTTCTTGCCAGCTACCAACAGGGTTGCTAAAGTAGCTAAAAGGAAATTTTACCCGAGTTGAGCGTTCTTCTGTCGCTCGCTTACAAAAAAATGCAGCTAGTATAAATGGTGGTCTGGACATACATACAACATTCAAAGCGGTCTGGACATACAACATTGCAAGTTGATAAAAGCGTTGTAAAATAATATATCTCAGTCCCATAGAATTTATTTTGATAACTTCTGATTTTGAAATTTTAGCAAAAGTCATTATAAACAATTTATGAGATTGAAAACGAAAAACGTGGAGCACATGCAATATAAAGCATTGGATTTATTTGACAATACTCAAACTGCATACATAACATAGACCTAAAATTTCTAAAGCGGAAGAACAAATGTGAGATCGATTTTAAGCGGACGTTATTAATATACCCACATACATATGTACATATCGTCGTTTGAAGTACAAAACCGCGTATCGTCATTCTGCAAAACCGCGTAACTGACATTCGCTGCCAATCTCTTGGCTCAATCCTTATCCATTCGTCCCGAAATATACTATCCAGAACTGCGATTGCTTTATAAAAAAGATAACCATTTTGAAATATTAGTGTTTTTACTCTCTAGATAATAATTTATGCAATCTCAAATAACCGGTTTTGCATTTTGCCGATACGGGGTTTTGCATTTTGTTGATACGCGGTTTTGCACTTTAAACGACCATATATTACTCTTCAATTTCAAATCAGGACTATTACATGCGCCCCACGCTTTTCATTTTCAATCTCATAAATGGTTTATAATGACTTTTGCTAAAATTTCAAAATCAAAAGTTATCAAAACAAGTTCTATGGGACTGAGAAATATTAATTTCTAATTTTAGTCCAGTTATAAAAGCATGGTACATTAAAAAGTTTTTTTTAAATTTATTAAATACTTTTTAGTCTTGTCTGTATACAATTTTGCAATAGATACTAAAATAATTCAACTTGCAGTGAAAAGAGAACAGAAGACTTTGCAAGCAAAATGTTGTTTGCTCACATTTATTATATGCCTACATATGTACATACATATAGCAGCAGTTTATTTCATTTAAGGAAATGGCGTGTCGTCCATTTTCGCTGTAGCATATGTAGTGCATATTTCTAACTTCTTCTGGCGAGGCGACATCTATCTCTAGAGTTTTT
>NW_023458555.1:95400075-95404177 GCF_013731165.1 Rhagoletis pomonella | reverse complement strand
TATCATATCAAAGACATACAATTAGAAAAACTCTAGAGATAGATGTCACCTCGCCAGAAGAAGTTAAAAATATGCACTACATACGCTACAGCGAAAATGGACGACACGCCATTTCCTTAAATGAAATAAACTGCTGCTATATGTATGTATGTACATATGTAGGCATATAATAAATGTGAGCAAACAACATTTTGCTTGCAAAGTCTTCTGTTCTCTTTTCACTGCAAGTTGAATTATTTTAGTATCTATTGCAAAATTTTATACGGACAAGACTAAAAAGTATAAAATAAATTAAAAAAAAACTTTTTAATGTACCATGCTTTTATAACTGGACTAAAATTAGAAATTAATATTTCTCAGTCCCATAGAACTTCTTTTTATAACTTTTGATTTTGAAATTTTAGCAAAAGTCATTATAAACAATTTATGCGATTGAAAAAGAAAAGCGTGGGGCGCATGTAATAGGCCTGATTTGAAATTGAAGAGTAATATATCGTCGTTTAAAGTGCAAAACCGCGTATCAACAAAATGCAAAACCGCGTATCGGCAAAATGCAAAACCGGTTATTTGAGATTGCATAAATTATTATCTAGAGAGTAAAAACACTAATATTTCAAAATGGTTATCTTTTTTATAAAGCAATCACATTTCTGGATAGTATATTTCAGGACGAATGGATAAGGATTGGGCCAAGAGATTGCGTGAGCAAATCCAATTTTTGGCAGTCAATGTCAGTTACGCGGTTTTGCAGAATGACGATACGCGGTTTTGTACTTTAAACGACGATATGTACATATGTATGTGGGTATATTAATAACGTCCGCTTAAAATCGATCTCAAATTTGTACTTTCGCTGTAGAAATTTTAGGTCTATGTTATGTATGTAGTTTGAGTATTGTCAAATAAATCCAATGCTTTATATTGCATGTGCTCCACGTTTTTCGTTTTCAATCTCATAAATTGCTTATAATGACTTTTGCTGAAATTTCAAAATCAAAAGTTATCAAAACAAATTCTATGGGACTGAGATATATTATTTTACAACGCTTTTCAAAAAGAATGGGGTCTTCGGCTTGATTTGGAAGCTTGGCTAATATAACGCTACCAATTTGTGTAGGTATGATTTTTTGCTGCTTAAACCTAATCAAATTGTGAGCGTGTGGTAACCCGCCAGGGAAACCGCTGACTAGTGAATCAAATTTCTAGTTCCGTACTAGGTCTTTATCGCCAAAAAGGAACTAGGCCGATAGGAACTAGATCCCCACCAGTCCAAAATCGGCGAAAAGTGGTACTTTTAAAATACTAATTTTTTTCAGTTTTTTTTTCACTAGAAATCGATATCTAAAGTGACGAATTTAGAAATGGTTCGGAACTATAGAAAAAGGGATGCAGAATGAACTAGATCTTATTTGTCGAATTTAGAACTAATTCGGAACTATCGAATAAGGGATGCAGCGGGGGGCTTGTTTACTTTACATAGATATGTGTTCGGCGGCTTTTTCGTTCAAATACGCTTCTATTCTGCGCTTCGCAGATGCTTTTTCATAGCTTGGTAATACAAAACTAAAATTTGTGGTAACATTTCAACATCTTGGGATCGTCTGAAATCTAAGAAATAACAGCGAGCACCTCTGCAAACTTAGCTACAGCTCAAGGTATGTAAACGTACATTTCTTAAAATCATTCAAACAAATTTAATTTCAAATTGAAAAAACGTTTCTTTGAAAATAATGTAAAATCGAACACGGAAGAACCGGAAAAATTGAAAAATCATAATACTTTTTTTGTTCGTCTGTCGATTTTAGAACTGGTTCGGAACTATAGAATTTAGGACTAGTTCGGAACTATCGGAAAAGGGATGCAGCGGGGGGCAATTGACACTTCCTAGGACATCGCCATGTTAAATTCGCCAGTTGCTTGCATGCAAAAGAGATTTATCGCGAACCAGTACTGGGTCTAAATGTACTAGAAGCGCACCAGTTCAGAACTAGAGATTTTCCCACAGGGAAGCCTCTCCTTCGCTATTCAATTGAGTACATCCAGCATCTGGTTTCTCCAAAAATAAAATTCTTCGTGATGACATTCATAAGACTTATTAGCTTTTGCTTAAATATTCGAGCGGGAAGATCTGTCTGTACGATGAGCTCTGGCCTGCACGATGGATTGCAAGTGAAGGTGATGAATAGGTCTGGTCGTTCATACTTCTGTTTCTTCAGTAAGAAATCTATACAAAAACTGTACTTTTCGACTGTAAATTGTATCGACTTTTTAATTTGCTCATATGCATGCATGCATACATAGATTCTCTTCAAGACCAATGATTTGATGGTATTCACGGGAAAGTTTATGTAGGTACATTTACATATTTTACACTTTTAACATAAATGCCAAGACAGATATTCTAAGATACACTTCTTACCAAAAAACAAATTTTTTTAAGTTATTATGAATGGATAAAAGCGACATCTTCTTTGAATTCAGTACTAACACTTGACATTTCAAGTGCTTATCAAAACTTTATACATGTTACTAGATTGGCCATTTATCTTAGAATTATATAATTTTAACTATTTGTTTATAAAAATGCAGTTTACACTTTAACAAAACCTTTATAAATCCAAAGTTTAATCTTTGCGCAACATTAAAAAATCAACAAACTTTCGTAAAGCCTTTTAATTAGATTTCCTGGAAATACATGATTTGAGTATGTAGTGCTGTAGCCCGATCAATTCAAATAAAGCGCAAGTTTAAAATACATAGCAGCGACTTATCGTTGATTTTTAATATTTGTTTTTTTTTTTTTTTTATGAAGGCGTTGCCCATTTTTTTCATTAAAAAAATCGTCAAACATACTTAGATAATATGGAATAAAATTACCGACATCGTCAAAAATATGTCATACATCAACTATAAATCACAGCTACTTTAAATTTGCACTTTATTAGACTTAAATTGAATGTTCTAAAAAACTGCAAGATATTAAGGGATAAAATTGAAATAGAAAGTTCGAAATTTTTACGAAAGTTTGTAAATTTTTTTAATGTTGTTCAAAGATTAAACTTATTTTCATTTAGTGTTTGTTAAGGAATAAACTATATTTTTATAAACAAATAATTCAAATTAAAATATAATAAAATAAATAGTCAAGTCTAGTCAATATGCGATTGTCGTAAAGTTATGATATTAAGGAATATCTTTTTCTTAATTAACGATGACACTGTTTCTATATGAAGATGATTTTGACATTTTGTTTTGATAAAATTTAGTGTCAAAAATATTCTTTCAAAACTTGCCTAGGAATGTGATATAACGGTTCGTTCAAAACCTTTTTTCAGAACTTATAAAGGCAAAACCGAGAAGGCGAAGACAAAAAGAGAATAAAAAAAAGCCGAATCCTGGCTACGCCACTGGTACTGGATATTGGAGTCGATCGATGTGTTTCCGATATTCTCTGCACATTAGCATTTCGCCGGTGGATAATGATGTCACGTCGATCGAATTTGGTGCCAACTATTACAGTTGCAACACCCCCTGTTACTGGTGCATTGAAGCGCCTTTCATGTTCACCAGCAGGGGTTTTGTCTGCTCTAATAACAAGATTATAGTCATCTGATGGCATTTGATCCAGAGCTGTTTTAAAAAGGTGAATCAAATTGTTTTGTTCATGGAACATTGCCTGCAACCTTGAAATGATCTCACGTCGGATCCTAGAACTAATTGCACAACGCTTTTCTACTTCCACTTCTTCATTTCCAGTGAAATAAATTTGCAGAAATTTTACATCTGGTTGTGGCACTGGGAGCAATGAACCGATTTCGTGGTATATTTGGCCTTGAACTTTGAATGTTGGCATTTAACCGCCTTCAGATATAATTTCTGTTGCCCCAAACGAAGTCATTTGAAAGCAAGAGTTGTACTTGCGTATATTTTTCAAAAAGTGATTTGAAATAGGAGTTGTGCCAGAAAGGTAACTAAGTAGTGGTTCAGGTGTCTCAATTAACGATGACCAAACTTTTTTACCATTTGAACAATATATTCCTAGTGATTCCTTTGCTCACTTCAAAGCATGGCAATGCAAACAAACTTTATTCATTGGTCCAAT
>NW_023458555.1:95386717-95399975 GCF_013731165.1 Rhagoletis pomonella | reverse complement strand
TTTTTTCAAATTATTAAATAATGCAGTCTATGGTAAGACAATGGAAAGTGTTTATAATATAAAAGACATTAAGATAGGTGCACGCGCATTAATAGCCAAATTTAATTTTCATAGTTCACTTAAATTTTCTGAAAACATGATTGCTATTGAAATGAAAAAAGCTCGTATTGTCTACAACAAACCTATATACAAATATTGGCTTTTGTGTCTTAGAAATATTAAAATGGCAAATGTATCGTTTCCACTATGATTATATAAAACCAAAATATACCACAAATGTTAGTCGTAATTATATGGATACAGACTCCTTTATTAAATACATAGCTTGTTTATACCGACACATAAAGCGCTTTAACCCACTTCGCCGTGATTCAAAACGTATGCATAAACCAAATTTCAATACGCTCAGAAATTCAAAAGTGTATTGACTCGAATTTGTTTTCAAATCGGTTTTTTAATTCTCACATCGGTTAGAAAACAGGTATAAACGCATCATTCATTTGACGCGAAGTGAAAAAGGTTGGCTTTCTTTATACATCCCATTTTAAATTTGAATTATTATTATTATAAATTCGAATTATTGTTCGCTTCCATATCGGTCAACCGCGCAAGTTAGTTATTAAAGAAATGTCGTATAAAAACAGCAGATTTGGTTTGCTTTTCAATACGGCTTTATCGAGTGCGCAAAAAAGACCGAGGTATAAATACTTGAAAGAAATATTACTACGTTTATACGCATGCATAAGTCGCTTTAGTTCATTTCGGCGCGATTCAAAACATACGTATAAACTGAATTTCAATTCGCTTTGAAAGAGCGAAGTGTTTTGGCTCACACTCCATTTCAAATCGGTAGTTTATTTCTCCAGACAGTTAGAAAGAGTGTATAAACACCGCTCTCAGTCAAAGCGAATTGGAGATCAGCTCTTCCGCTCAGATTCCAAATAATCGCATCAGTATTTAAAAGCTGATTAATAATAATCGTTCTTTTTCTTTGCCACGATTTAATAATGCCGAATAAAACTAGATTTTTATCACTTTCCATTATGTTAACTTATAAAATGTCAAATGCAAACAGCTAATTTTGTTTGCTTTTGAAGACGGTTACTTTGATGCCGATATACAGCCGTAAGTATAAACACTAGAGCGAAATGTGTACGGTGTCAATGCGCTTTCAATAAAGTCGATTATTCTGTGCGTATAAACGTAGTATATGTGTTGAGTCAAATCAGCTTTTGGTTAATGCGGTTCTTGCGTAGGTAGTTATAAACAAGTTATATGACATTAAAACAAATGATTTTTATGAAGATATTCATGATGATATTAGCTTATACTTTGATACCTTACCTTGTTTATACCGACACATAAAGCGCTTTGACCCAGTTCGCTGTGATTCAAATCGGAGGCAAACCAACTTTCAATACGCTCAGAAATTCAAAATTGTATTGACTTGAATTTTACCTTGTTTATACCTACGCAAGAACCGCATTAACAAAAAGCTGATTTGACTCAAGACATATTTCTTTCAAGTTCCGTATTCAAAAGCAAACCAAATCTGCTGTTTTTATACGACATTTTTTTAATAACTAACTTGCGCAGTTGACCGAAATGGAAGCAAACAATAGTGGTATTCATCTAAACCGATAACTTTATCAAGCAGATAATATTATAAGTTTACGCACTCTGTTACATGAACGACCCACACTCTCTTTTCGTTTACACGTGCGACATTAGTCGTGTTTTCTTTGGTTATAGAGCTCAGTATCACTAACTTTATACTACTAGCACGAGGATAAAGAAATTATAGAAACTAACTCACTAAATGGGAAAAAATTATATTTACGAGATAATATCTATTTAAATAAATATACATATAAAATAAAGGCTATTTATTTGAAGCAAGTTAAAAGAAACAATGGCAGGATGTCTGTTAGCGGCCAAATTATCAGTGAAACAAAATAAAAAGAAAGGATAATAATTGAACCAGTTCTCTATCAGGATCACATCTTTGTTGTTGAATTTGCGTGCAAAATTTTTATGTGTATACCGATTATTGCCCAAGAAAACATAGCTAGAGTTGCGACAGAGTTGCATTGGCTTCAGTTTATCAAGTTTATTAAGTGAAATCGCTGTAGAAATTTATCAGAAATGTGTAAACGAGTCGCCACACAAATTTTGACAGTTCATTTATAAGGTTTACACAATTATAAGTTTATACGGTTTACAATGCATTTATAAGGTTTGATGAATACCCTTAATAATTCGAATTTATTATAACAATAATTCAAACTTAAAAGGAGATGTATAAAGAAAGCCATCTTTTTTCACTTCGCGTCAAATGAATGATACGTTTATACCAGTTTTCTAACCGATGAGAGAATTAAAAAACCCATTTGAAAACAAATTCGGGTCAATACACTTTTGAATTTCTGAGCGTATTGAAATTTGGTTTATGCATACGTTTTGAATCACGGCGAAGTGGGTTAAAGCGCTTTATGTGTCGGTATAAACAAGGTATTTGTTTTCAAATCGCTTATTTATTTCTCACATTGCACAGTGTTTCGACTATATGGAGGCAGGTGGAAATAATAGTAAACCTGCACCGATTTCACTGAAACTTGACATGTGCTCTAGTTTTACTTAGAAATAGAATATTATGAAATTTTGTAAAGATGGAATAATTTCCACGCCCTCTCCTCTTGTTGGCGGAAACATTAAATTTCATCCGATTTCGATGAAATTTAGTTTGTAGTCTTTATTTTATTATAAGAACCTAAATGTAAAATATGGGGAAGATAGGATCACTAGAACCTCCAAAACTCACAAAAAATGATGGCCCAGTCATTAAATGTGATGGAATTTTGGTCAATTTTTGTTTCCTGCTTTCATTTCCCCCAAAAGGTTATACTATAAAATGACTTAGGTGTAAATACTCGCTTTTTCGCAATTTTTGGTGAGACTCTTTCACTGTTCGAAAAATTCTTTTCGCGAAATTGTGCAAAAAGACGCTGAAAATCAAAAATTATATATATTTGCAAAGTCACGCGCAAAGATCAAATTATATATTCGAAAGTTTCAAGACCTGACGGACTGGTGCTCACACTTTTTTTTTACTAATAATCTTTAGCATCTACATATCATAGTAAATTTTTTGGTAAGAAAATAGGAAAGTACCAATAAATGATAAATACCTTCACCTGAATATTCCACAACATTTAAACAATTGATTATAATTGAAAAAGAAACACTTTCTTTAATGGGTTAATCGCCAAAGGCAACTAAACTGATTAGTCGGCATGGCGCAAATTCCCGTATTTTTTTTTTGGAAATTTATCGTTCGTGAAGAAGAGGGGGGAGTAAATAATATAAAATTTGGTATTTATGACTTTTACTTTTCCCTCTCTAAGCCCATCCGGTTTTTTATCAACTGTCACCTAGACTTTTTTCTACCTGGCTCCTTTTAGTCAAAACACTGTGCATCGGTTAGAAAACAGGTATAAACCAGACATTGGGAAAGGGTGCTGTTTTTGTGACCTTAAGCCTTCTCACGTTAAAAACGGGGGATGAACGAACACCAGTGCAAAGCGTGCTGTCTTGCAAATACAGCCACAACAAGTGAACGATGCTTATAACAGCTCATACTGATATTGACTTCGGCAAACCTGTACTCCGAATGATCGTGCACGAAACCAGCAACTAGCCGTGGCTGCGCCGCGCCATTGCGCTGATACCGAGAGCTGAGTTACTGACGCCGATACCGATTTTCACAACTCTTACTACGTTTATACGCACAGAATAATCGACTTAATTGAAAGCGCATTGACACCGTACACATTTCGCTCTAGTGTCTATACATACGGCTTTATATCGGTATCAAAGTAACCGTCTTCAAAATCAAACAAAATCAGCAGTTTTCACTTGACATTTTTTAAGTTAAAATAATGGAAAGTGATAAAAATCTAGTTTTATTCGGCATTATAAAATCGTGGCAAAGAAAAAGAACTATTGTTATCAATCAGGCTTTAAATACTGATGCGATTATTTGGAATTTGAGCGGAACAGCTGATCTCCAATTCGCTTTGAGTGGGAGCGGTGTTTATACACTCTTTCTAACTGTCTGGAGAATTAAACTGGGATTTGAACTTGGGTATGCTTGAGTTTTTTCTCAACCGATATCACCTTGTATTAATTCACTTTGGTGCAGCGTGCAGCAATAAAGGAAATGAGCTTTAGCCTGAAGAAGCGCAATTGCGCCAACACACTGTGTGGATTCCGACAGTGGCGCTGGAGTTAGGCCTACCAGCAACCGCCGTATTTGATCGACTTCCAAAGGCACGATACTGCATTTGGACGGTTGCCGAAAGCATGAGAGCTTATGTGATAGACTGGCGAAGGCAAGATGCCGCAGTTAGCTAACTTGATTTGTTGCAGAAGTCAAACCGCCGCCTTTGGTTTGTTGCTGAAGGCGCATTTGACGTGTTGCCGAAGTGATGATATTGTAGTTCAAAAACAATTCAACGACACTTGCTTGCAGTGTTGCCAGAACTTTTTGGACGAACCGGATAAATTGGCAAATAAAACCGGCTAAAATGTTTCAACTAAATTTCACATGTTTTATTTAAATAAATCACGAGTAAAAAGACTATTTCTTGGAGAGAAGTTACAAAATTTTGTCAGCAAGAATTTGCTATTAGGAAAAACATATGATTGTGGCACATGGTTGGATTTTTTGTTGACGATAATTTGAATAAACAAGTTCGTTAAATTTAAAAATTTACAAACAGGAGCGATTTTAAAATGAAAAATGTAAATAAATACTTGTTTACTTAATTAATTTAGTTAATTCCAATGATTTGAAAGGTACTCGGCAAAAAAAACTGTATTCGTAATCGGAATGCAATCACAACCAGAGTCGATGTAGTAAACCCGACAAAGAAATTGAAACGTATGTTGAAGAAAGTCGGACTGACAAGATATATACACATAGATCCTTTTTTTTGCCCCTCTGAAAGAATTTTAATAATAATAATGAATAAAAATAATAATAATAGAATTTCTATAAACATTTCTTTTGTTTGAAATGCAACCGTGGACACTAGCTGGCAGAAAACTTGCAAATTTGCGTTCGTACAGAAAACTGCAAGTTTCTCTACATGAGAGAGAAGTTGGGAGAATTTTTTCTTACTATCTGATATTTTGAGTGATAATTCTCGCTGGATTTTCGACGAACAATCCTATTGTCTTCCCTACAAGGCCTTTTCAGACTGACCGATTCTCAATACACTTAAATAGAAACTAATACACATAAAAAACGCTGTAAAAATTTCCCTTCAATTTTAAGGCAGTAAAACAACGACCTTAAGTTAACATCAACCGAGGCCATATGTTAACAAGGAATGCAGAATCACAGTTACACAAAAGAACTGGTCAGATTTTTAATAAATTCCTTCAATTCTGATGTAGAATATGATGCCAAAAGACTGCAGATCTCCCATTTAGATGACCAGTCATATGACCGGCAGATGTCTCGTAGGATTCCCAGAGAGTTTTGCTTTACATAGAAATTTTTGCACTTTTATTTTCATTTTGACTCACTTCCGTGTTGGTTCCTTTAATTCAAGTTGGCATTCGGTTTTTGGAATTTAAATAAGTTCTCAGCAAAAAACTTGCTTAAAAAATACATATGTGTACATAGTGCTTGAAAATATAAATTTTCCCCTTACCTTAAACCTTTGGGAGTGGGCAAAATGATGTTTTGTAATTTAGGCAGAATTGAATATGCGCTATCTGGGAAGACAATATCTATAGGGCTATTCGCGATTCGGTGCATAAGAGCTGACAAATTTATGGAATTGCAGAAATATGCCATGGATTGTGAGCGACCTTTATTAAACTGTCATGGTAAAGCTTTTGCAAAACAATTTTTGTGCATCAGCTTTGGTTTTGTTTATGAATGCAATTCATAGCATTTTTATGCTATGGATTTTCGGTATTGCAAATTTGCCAAGCCATGACAAATGCAAATGCGTGTATTTTGTTTGTGTATTGCAAATAATTTGCAATACAAATTTGCAATGCAATGATGCTAGGCCATTTGCACCGGATCGCGAATAGCCCTTATGTACATGTAATATTTATTATGTTTGTTGGCACAATATCCACATACAAACGCATCTTAAGTGTCTTAACAGTGAAACAATTTCTTATTTTCTAAGTTTGCGAATAAAACTTCACACTTAAAATTAAGACATTTATAACAAACATTTTATGAAGAAAATACCTTCTTCGTTTAAAATAAAAATAAGGGAAATCGGCTCAATTTCATACAACCCTGCCTGACATGAAAATTTTCTGAACGATAAGGCTAGTAGCCATTTCTAACAGATTTTGGGTCGCTTAGTCAAAAATAGAAACATATATACATATTTGAAATTTAAGAAAACAAGGCAAATAGCAAAATCAGCTAAAAACGGCTAATTTTTTTCTGAAAAACGGCTAGCAAATCGGCTGCCGGCTAAATAGAAATTTCTCCGGCTGTTTGCTATCGCAACCGGCTAAATCTAGCCGGAAAAGGTCTAAAATGGCAACACTGCTTGCTTGTTTGAAATGAAGCATTGATATGTACATACATACATACGTACGTATGCACATTCCTCACAACTAGCCAGTAGTGAGCAAAGCAATTTAATGGTAGACGCGCTATAAATACATACATACACCAATGCGAGTCGATAAATTACCCTTTACCACCAGTGTTGCAGCGCCGTCCCAAAGAAATGTATCACCGACCAATCCAAAAATGTATCCAAATGTATCCAATTTTCTTTTTTTACGTATCCATCTCATAATTTGTAAGAAAACCAAACATTTTCATGAAAAATACACAATTTAACCCATCCAAGTCCTTACTTGGAATACGTGTCAATTTTTTTTCGACATCGTTCCTAGCAGATTCGGATTCTACATAAAATTCTAAGAAAAAAAGCCCTTTAGACCATAGCTCTAGAATCAATTTCGAGCCTGCGCAATTTTAAAAGAAAATATTTTTAATTAATACTAAGTCCATAATCAGATTAATATTTACTAAAGTGTTAGGAATTTTTTATTTTTTTGTAATAAAGAGTTGTGCTCGGGAGTTTTGTGATACGAAAAATTAATTTCTGATATCTATTTTTTATTTAAAGAACCGCAAGATGGCGCTTCAAAGCAAATCTACTATATATTTGTGGAAGTATGTATGTATGTACCAGGTTGCAGCCTGAACGGATGTACAGAATCGAATAAAATTTTGCCAAAGTATTGCTATGACTCCTGGACCTATAATAGGGTAAAAAAATTGAAACTCGCCAATGGGGGGAGGGGGATGAGGGGTACCTCCCATAGTGAAAATTTTTAATCAGCTCTAACTTCGGAATTATAGTCACATGAACTAGAAATTTGAAATGCACAGATACCTATGGTAGGTGCTTATGGAAAGATATATGTATATAAATGAGTTTGTAAAAAGGGGCGTGGCACATCTCAGAGGTGTGGAATCTTTTATCAGCTATAACAGCAGGCAGTATTAGTGATCTCATTATATTGCATTTTGAAGCTTTGTTATAATTGATCAAAGTGAAATTCAAATAAATTATAGATGATATGAGGTTCACCTGGTCATCTTCTAGTCTCTAATATATACTCAGTTAATATACGGATAAATATTTACTAAAGTGTTACGAACGATATTTTTTTAATACCATAAGAAAAAAATAACTGTGATTTAAAGGAGCGACACACAATGGCTAGAGTCGTCGCATGTGTGTATTCTTTCATATACATATATATGGGCCGTCCTTACGGTTTATATATTTTTCATCTACTCGCTTATTCCTTACCGAAAATTTAGGAAAAATGCCAAAAAAAAATTATAAAATTGATTGATTGATTGATAGAAATAGAGAGGGAGTTATGGCTATGACAATAGAAACTAGAAAAAAGATACCTCGTGTTGAAAGCAAAAAGGATCTAAAACCAAACAAAAAAATATAAATACATTGTTAACCATAAAAAAAAAATATGATTCGAAAAATAATTTTGAAATATTGTAAATTTTTTTTTTGGGTTTTTAAAGTTAAGGGTTTATTTACTTACAGTAACGAACAAAAGTATTGGCACAGTAAATTTTACGCAATATAGGCAAAGTATTTTTTAGAAAAATTCCAAATATGCAGTTTAATAATACATTTAATTTTAGTTTATCAAAGTGCAGGTTTGAAGTTGCTTGAAAATCTGAATATAAAATTGCAAATTAGTAGCTGATTTATTGAATTTTCATGAGTTTTTCACAAAGTTTACACATTTGATTTTTATGTGTTTTAGTGTAGTATGAATAATGTGACCAACTATTTCATAGCATAAAGAAGTACAGGTTAGGTTAAGTTAACGCCGCGAGTCGATTATGAAATTTCGAATGCGGCTAATTTCGATCCCTGAGAGCTCAGTGTTTGTTGAAAAGTGCGAGGATCAGTTGAAATTTCAAGTCTCAACGCATGAATACCAATCGCATAATGGCCTGTCAGAAACCCCATCACTAGCCCTTGAGAGGTAACATGTTTAAAAGTGCCCTATTAAAACATTTGCTGCAGCAGAGAAACATCTTTTCCTTTTTATGTCACGAAAGGACCCGGTTCCCCTAAGCCCAATAGCAGATCGTGCTGCGACAATTCTGTCTGCAACATTTTGATCGTCGTGCTAGGCGGTCGTGTTAGAGAGTGCTCTGGTGCAGTAAAGGGATTTTTCACATTGTGATCAACATAAAAAACTCTATTATGACACACAATTGAGCGAAAGGTTACGTATGTAAATAAATGTTAAAAAATAAAGGTGATTTTTAATAAACATTCTTAAAAGAAATAAATTGAATCTCATAAATACATACATGCATACATGCATACGTGTTTACTTGTCGCGAAATTAACAAAACGGCAAACCAAAGCGCAGTGAAGTGGTGGATGACAGCAATAAAAACAAAATATATTGACATTAACGGAGCCTGCAGTTGTCTTGCAGTGACTAAGCCCAATGGATGAGTGTGACAGGTGCCACAAGGGCATACGGGGGGATGGTGGTATTCGCTGTAAGGGTGTGTGCGGTAGAGTTTACCATAAAACAAAAGCGTGTGCAGCCATAGATGAGTACTGCCTGCAAGGCTTAGTTAATTGCCCCTTTCTGAGATTTATGTGTTATGATTGTGTTACATACATATCTAATGTTGATGATGCTCTTAAGCAGATGCTCGACATAGCGAATAGCAATAAAATAAATATTTGCGAACAAAAAAGTGAAATTGAGGAGCTAATAAGTAATCACAATAAGGAGATCGCTGCATTATTGGCAAACAATGATAAAGAAATTAAGAGAGTGGTGGACAATATTAAAAAAGTAAACAGGGAGAAAGATGAGCTGATTAAGAGGGTAGAAAAACTGTGCACGGTTAATAAAGAGCATTTTGAAAAATCTGCTGAAAGTTTATCTAAGCAAAGAGAGGAGATAATACAGGAAGTAAGAAAAGTTGGGGAACAAAATACAAATACAGGAAAAACTAAGATGTCTTATTCAACAGCTCTGAAAAGTGTCCCACCAATTATTGTCAAACCAAAGGCGAAGCAAGCGGATGATATAACAAAAAAAGACTTAAATAAGATTGATGCTACTGATATGAAAATTAATAAGGTAATAGATAAAAATAAAGGGTCAGTTGTTATTAGGGCAAACGACAATTCTGAGAAGAACAAAATTAAGAATACTCTGCAAAAGAAGTTAGACTTAGCGGTGTATGAAATTATGGAATCTAAGATCATTAATCCAAAAATTAAAGTCACCAATATGAGTGAGGAGTATAGTGATGTTGAAATAGTTGCCAAAATAAAATCTCAAAATGAGTTTCTTAAAAATGCTAATTTAAAATGCCTGAAGGTTTTTAAACAAAAGAAAAATTACAGTTCAAGGCACACCTTTAGTGCAATAATTAGCATTGATCATGATAAATACTCTGAAATGTTGAAACAATCAAGACTTAACATTGGATGGGATCAATGTGGAGTATATGATGGACAAAATGTTAAAAGATGTTTTAAATGTCTAGGGTTCAACCACAACGCAGACACCTGTACTAAAAAGCTGAGGTGCGGCCGTTGCTTGGGGGAACACAAATCTGAAGAATGTGGTATGTGGTAACTGTGTAGACGCCAATAACGATCTCGGATTCAAGCTAGACACTAAACATAGCATATTCAGTAAAGAATGCCCTGTGTACCAAAGAAAGCTCAAACTGCAAAAGGAGCGTACCGGCTACTAGCAACCAACTCTAGAGAATGCTTATCGAAAACCAACAAAAGACTTGAAGTTAATTTATTTAAATGTAAACAGTTTAATACATAATAAACTCGAAATAGATAGATTGGTCGAACTGTGTGATCCTGCAATCCTACTGTGTTCCGAAACAAGCATAACAGATGAAATTTCTGAAGCTGAAATAAGTATACCATCGTTCACAACAGTAAGATATAACTCACACAGCAGGCACACGGGAGGTGTAGCTATGTACGTTAATAATTCACTCGAATTCAGAGTAAAATATAATAAATCTTTTGATGGTAATATGTGGTGTATTATCGTCCAGCTAAAAAATCTTGAGGTAAAGTGGCAAATAGGAGTTGTTTATCACTCTCCAAGTAGTAGTGACTCTGAATTTATTAAATATCTAGAAACAATAGTTACTGAAATATGTGATTCAACGACTAATAATATAATTGTTGGCGACTTTAATATTAATATGAACAAAGAATCGACATACAGTGTGAAACTAAAGGAGTTGTTTAGCTCTATTTCCATGTACCAACTTGTTGATTTTAATACTCGAATAGCTGAGATATCGGAGACAAAGATTGACCTTCTGTTCTCGAAGGATAAACACGTTGTACCTAAGAGGCTTGATCGACACAGAATATCTGATCATGAGACCATAGTGTTTAATATTAATATAAGAAAAGAAATCTCCCTTAGATCGGTGTCGAAGATAGTCTCCTGGGAACAATACAGTGGAGAAAACCTTGTTAACTTACTTAGAAACTGTGACTTCTCAATAATTTTCCAACTTGAATTAGATGACATGCTGGCGTATATAAATTCGTGTCTGCTTAACTGTATGCAACAATTAACGTATGTGAAAGAAATAAATGTTAAGAAAAGAAATAAATGGTATGATTATGAATTAACCCAATTAAATAAAAGAAAATTAGTGGCTTACAACTTAGCAACAGACTCTGGTGACTGGTCCGAATATTATAAAATTAAAAAAGAATACAAAAAAATGATAAAAAGGAAAAAAATTGAATATATGGAACATAAAATTATAAATAATAAATCAGACAGCAAGCTAATGTGGAAACACTTAAAGCAAACTATATGTTATAAACGTAATCAGGACGATATTACATTAATACACCATAATGGTCGGTATGTTGAAGACAAAAGACAAATAGCAGAGGTGTTAAATACTTTTTTCGTAGACAGTATAGTGGATATTAATAGCAGCATTGAGAACATAGAAAATAATGAAAATAATTATTATGATATTGATACTACATTTAAATTGGAAGAAATAACATTAGAAGATTTAGAACAAATTATTATAAAGCTTAAATACAAAATTGGTGGGAAAAAACTTATCAGTGAAGGTGTAATCAGAGATTCATTACCATACTTAGGTTACTTCTTGACAAAACTTATCAACAAAAGTTTAGCAGCTGGTGTAGTGCCCGAGGAATGGAAAGTATCTACGGTAGTTCCGGTCAAAAAGGTTGAGAACACAGTTAAGGCTGAGGAGTTACGACCAATCAATACCTTACCAAATCTTGAGAAGGTCTTAGAAACAGTGGTAAAAAATCAGCTGGTTGAGTATATTGAAACCAATAATATATTAATCAAAGAACAGTCTGGGTTTCGGGCAAAACATTCATGCGAAACGGCTCTCAATTGGGTTATATCTCAATGGAAAGAAGATTTGAGGGGGAAAAAAGTTATAGTTGCAGTATTTATTGACTTAAAAAGAGCGTTTGAAACCATTGATCGAGGGTTACTGTTGGGTAAGTTACAGCAAATAGGCATCAAGAAGGTTGAGCTGAATTGGTTTGAGAGCTTTTTAACCAACAGGAAGCAGCACACAGTCATAGGGGAAGTGTTGTCTGACGATTTGCTCGTAGATATTGGACTTCCACAGGGTTCAGTGCTAGCGCCTATTCTGTTCAACATTTATATCAACGATATTTTATCATCAATCAGGTATTGTAAGATAAGATTGTTTGCTGATGATGCATTGTTGACCATTAGCGAAGATGATTTAGGCGCAGCAATCCATAAAATGCAAAACGACTTGGACTCACTGTATATCTGGTTATCCAAAAATAAGTTAATGTTAAATGTAAAAAAGACAAATTTTATGGTAATTTCTTCATCTAATAAAACGAGTCTAGAACAACATGAGTTACATGTTAAGAACGAAAAAATTTCAGAAGTAACTACAATTAAATATCTTGGTATTCAAATTGACAATAAATTAAAATTCCATGATAACATTGACCATATTGTGAATAAAACGTCGAAAAAAATTGGATTTATGAAAAGAACATGCAAACATCTAAGTAGGAGATATAAAGTCATAGTTTATAGATCAATTGTCGAACCACACTTCATATACTGCCCTACTATTTTGTTTATAACATCGGACACGCAGATAGATAAGTTACAAAAAATGCAAAATAGGGCTATGAGACACATTCTTAACGCCCGATACGATACCAGCATCTCGTCAATGCTGAATGAGTTAAACTGGCTAAATGTGAAACAATTAATTTTCTTCCACTCAATGAAATTTATTTATAATATTAAGAATGGAGCCCTTCCAAAATATTTGAGTAACAACTTTAGGTATAGTAGTGACACTCACACCTATAAAACAAGAGTTAGGGATAATTTTAAACTCCCATTCTGCCAAACGGAAAACCTAAAGCAAGATTTGTACTATAAAGGTTTAAAAACATACAACGAACTGCCGGCAAATATAAGAAGCTGCAACAGCTTACAACAATTCAAAAGTCGATTATACCACCACTGCAAATTATATGTATAGAATGAAATGATAAAAAATTTTATTTTAAAGGATTGCTGCTTGATCCAGTAGAGAGGGTCGGCATGGAAACTAGTCCTTTCCATTCGCCCT
>NW_023458555.1:95383289-95386707 GCF_013731165.1 Rhagoletis pomonella | reverse complement strand
CTAGTCCTTTCCATTCGCCCTACAGTACGGCTCAAGATCTAGATCCTCTCAGACCACTTGTATAACAGGAATATTGAAAGATAGATTGGCTCGGAAACTAGTACTTTCCGACTGATCACAAATTACTTTATAGCCTTTACATATGACCACAAAGCCTGAAGTGAAGTTGCGACTTGGAATAAAGTCCACAGCAATGGTACAGGAAGTGCGGCTCTGGAACTCGTCCTTTCGGGCCGCCCACCTAAACAGTACCCAACATTCGGGCTGCTCGGGATCCCGTCCATTCCGACAGCCGCGGTCACACTTATAATTTAATTTAATATAATTAATAAAATTACCTTGTTTAAATGTATATATATTTGTACAGGATAAATGTTAGGATAGTCCTCTCAAAAAAATGTGTAAGAACAAAATATGTAGTGAAATAAGAATATTGTTTTCATGTATGATTGTGGATCCTGTGATGTAATGTATGCATATATCAATATAAAAACTATAAACCCAAAATTGTACCAAATAAAATAGTAAGCAAATATTGTAAATTTTCAGACTTGTTATAGGCCTTTAAAGGCTGTCAATAAATGAATAAATAAATAAATAAAATATCCGCAGGCGCCGTGTTCAACATATGTATGTTAAGCGCCAGTGTAGGTGTGGTTCCTAATGCTCCGCTAATTCCTATTTTACAAGTGTAGCCTTCTCTAGTAAGTTCCACCAGAGAAGGGCTCCATGAAACAATATAGGCTTAAATCTGGTTTCCTAGAGCTAATGAATTAATTTGGGCGAGAGACCCCTACAGAAGTACAAGGCAACCGACACCTTTCTTACCTTACCTCAATATTAGGCTTCCACGACAGCCGCCGTTGATCGCCCACCTAGTTACCTGGTTCAGGTACCCTGAGCCAGAATAAAAATGGTGTCTAGAAATCGTCCCTTACCAAAACTTCCACATCATCTACATAGGCGATCACCCGACAGCCCACTCTATCCAGTTTCTCTAGAAGGTCTTTTACAACCGCAATCCAGAGCAGGGGAGAGAGAACACCACCTTGTGGAGTGCTCCAAATGACTCTGCATTGAGTGCAGGCGCGTTCCCACTCCGCCGCGACAGTTCTATTCGCGGTAGTGAGCTGTAGATAAGCCTTATTAGGTTGGTTTCGACCCCCTGATTATGAATATTTGTATCGACTGTTGCCTCTGCTGTGACATTGTTGAAGGCCCCTCGATATCGAAGAAGGCCCATAATCTTTATGCGTGAAAAGTTCCTATGACCACTTTACCAATGTATGCAGGGCGATATTCACCAACCTCTTCTTGCAATAAGCATACTGAGCTCTTGAAAGACAGTCACAAGCAATCGCGTTTCTTATGCAGAGGTCTATTAGTCTCTCTAGAGTTTTTAGAAAAAAACAAAGAGGGACTGATTGACCTAAAATACTTAGGGAAAACATGTGCGCCTTTTCCGTCCTTCGGGCTGAACTCCAAGCCTTCGGGATGTACCCGGTCCTCACGCAGTTCGCATAAATGGGATCCAACCAATCGCACGACACCTTCAGAGTCCTTCGCTGCTGTGCAGGTATGATGCCATCGGTCCGCGGCGACTTTAATGGTTTCAACGAAATTATCGCCCAGACCATGTGACGATCGTCCAGAAGATCGGAGAATTACAGGACCTGGGGGAAGATTCTGAAACCAGTTAGCGACAATTTTCGAATCACTATCGCACTTTTAGACGCAAAAACATTTATATCATGCGTCAAAAAGTGCGATAGCGATCCGAAAATTGTCGCTAACTGGTTACAAAATCTTCCTCCTGAAGTACAAAATATCACAAATAAGTACATTTGACTGTACTTCGAAGTACAAAGTACAAGAGCGAAAAAAGAAGTACTGTACTTCCGAAAGAAGTACGTTTGACCACATTAAGTATGAACTATGTTTTTATAAAAAATTATCGGAAATAAATTAAAAATTTTGCATATATGTAATGCGAAAATTTACTGCGCCAAAACTTTTGTTCGACACTGTACATATAAAAAAATACATACAGTAACTTCTCCCGTTACAATAGTAAAAAATATGTAATTTGCTTTGTAGTGCAATCTTGCGGTTCTTTCAATAAAAAATAGATATCAGATATTAATTTTTCGTATCAATAAACTCCCAAGCACAGGTTTGTATTAAAAAAAAATATCCGTAACACTTTATTAAATATTAATCTGATAATTGGGCCACGAAGAAAATAATGGTACACTTAAATTTGTATATGAGAATTGAAGTCGGTTTTGTTTTTTTGTTTAAATTTTACTCCACTGTTCACAGCTTCTATAAAAGATTCATAGGCCATATTTTTTTGTTAGTTCAATTGTGGAACATAGGTGTGAACTGCTTCGGCTAATACTTCGGCTTTTGTTCTCTTTTTATATCGAGGCTAAGTGCATTGTTCGATGGGGTGATATCATTGCCAAACATGATAGTACTTTGTTTGCCATCAATAAACACTAACTTGACGGAGTTACAGTATTCCACATTGATGCGAGCCTCAAAAGCTTTGAATAATATTTGCGAGTATGGCTTTTAGTTTTTACCGCTCAGGTAGGTGGCAGGCCTATAGAAAATATTTCTTAATCAATAATTTTTCAAATACTTTTCGTTCGACACCTATATTATAATACATACATACTTTATCTTATTAACTTAATTGAATTAAATTTTCGAAATTGGTGGCAACTCGAATCAAAAATATTTTCAGTAGTAAGCCTTCTTAAACCTTTTTAATTTGATACCCATATTGCAATATTTAATTTATCTTATCAATTTCATTTAATTCAATTTTGAAACAGGTGGCAACCCCCCTCAAAAATATTTTCGCCTGTAAGCCTTCATAACCTCTTTCTTTTGATACCCATATTGCAATATCTAATTTATGTAATTAATTTACTTATATTGAAATTTTTAAACAGGTGGCAACTCTCTATTTTTTCTGGTTTTAACCATCCGGATATTATAAAAAACAAACCGAAAAAATAAAAATATTAAAATCGGTCAAGCTGTTTTCGAGTCTTAGCGAGGCTAACGGACAGCAATTCATTTTTATATATAAGATATCTTCTTCTAAAAATGCGCAGGCTCGTAATTAACTTTAGAGCTATGGCCTGGAGGAATTTTTTTCTAAGAATTTTATGAAGAATCCGAATATGCTAGGAATAATGTCGAAAAAAATCGATCCATACAAATTGACCCGCCCTAACGTGTATATATATTTTTATATTTCATAAAATCAAACATTTGTAATTTCAATTTATAAATTACATTTTTTATGCATAAGTATTTTGCAAAGTAAGTATCATATATAGTAGTTAATACGTTACTTTTAATATTTTTTTGAGCTTTGTACCACGATTGTTTATTAGGAAAA
>NW_023458555.1:95356402-95383189 GCF_013731165.1 Rhagoletis pomonella | reverse complement strand
TGACAAAGTTAATATGTTACATTTGTACCTGTACACTCTAAAAAGTGTGTGTAAAACTACTAATGAAAAGTATATTTTTTTCAACAGGAATCTGTATAAATATACATACGCATAAGATGTTCACGTCGGCCGCTGTGGTGTAGTGGTAAGCAGTGCGCGCTTTCACACATCAGCACCTGGGTTCAAGGCCTGGTCAAAGCAACATCCCAAATATATAGAAAAAGGTTTTTTCTTAACAGCGGTCGTCCCTCGGCAGGCAATGGCAAACCTCCGAGCGTATTTCTGCCATGAAAAACAGCTTCTCATAAAAAATACCATCGCCGTTCGGAGTCGGCGTAAAACTGTAGGTCCCTCCGCTTTGTATGACAACATCAAGGCGCACGCCACAAGTCGGAGGAGAAGCTCGGCCAAACACTAACATATGTGTAAGCGCCAATCTATTATTATTATTATTATTATTATAGGATGTTCAGGATTTGATTTTGAACTTGAGATCTTTAAAATATACAAATAAATATACACATGAAATGTTTAAAGTTGCAAAAATTTTGAAACTACAAATACATTTCCTGCAAATAATAAGCATTATGGGCTTACATTTACTCTATTTTAAACATTTTATGTGTTATTTTGCTCTCTGCGACAAATTTGGTATGTTAAAGTAAACAGACAGTGTTTAATTTTTTTACTCGGCGTGCAAATTTGCACACATTAATATGCGCAAATAAAAAAATAAAAATTTAGAGTGTATTTAAAGTCTTTTCAATAAAATTCGTAAAAATTTCCTTAAATAAATCAAATTCAGTTTTTTAAACAGTTTATTTTAAACTACATTGAGATCTTTCTTTTTAAATTAACAAATGAAAATATGTGATATGAAAGAGATATATTTACTTTATATATATATTAAGATCTTGCTTAAAGCATATTTTTTAGCTAACTAAACAATTGCGCCTTACACGGAGTTGGTGAGATCTCTTCATACGTTCATTGCTTCATGCACAAAACATAAAAAATGCCCTATTTTCACGCTTAAGTAGCGATTTTTAAAACATTTAGAAAACGTCATTAATGAAAATCGAATTTTGAACGAAAAAAACTTTATAGAAAATATAAAATTGTGGCCTATTTAAAAAAGTATCCACACTTATACTCATCGGGGAAAATAAGTATCCCACAAAAATTCGTCTATGAATGTATCCAATTGGATCTATTTAGATCCAAACGGCATCCCTGTTTACCACATTCGTCGTGATTTCAGCAACAAGTCAAATGGCTTACAGCAACAAGTCAGATGATTTTCAGCAACAATTCAAACGACTTCTGCAACAAATGATGAGCTCTCATGCTTTCGGAACCGTTCAACTGCCACGTTTGTTAGTTTCGTGCACGATCATTCCGAGTATAGGTTTGCCGAAGTCAATATCAGTATGAGCTGTTATAAGCATCGTTCACTTATGGTGGCTGTATTTGCAAGACAGCGCGCTATGCGCTGGTGTTCAGTCATCCTCTAATTTCGTTTAGGTATCGATACTACTAAGCCAACGCCGCTGCTCAGTCATACAAAGCAGCAGTATTGATTGAGTATGAAACAGTTGACGTTCAACCAATCTTGTTCGCGTCCATTTCGGTCCATCGCGCAAATTAATTATGAAAGAAATATCGAATAAAAATAACAAATTTTGTTTACTTTTGATTACGCCTCAGTATATCCAGTAAAAAAACTGTGGTGAAGTCCTTTATGGGGATAAAGTTTCCAGAGGTGAAATTTTAGGTAGCATACAATTTCTTACACGCATGGTTGCTTTCCAGCACCAACGCAAGAAACTTAAGAAATATTTAAAAAAAATATGCATTAATTTTTGTAAGAAATACCATATACTGTATATACTCTGATTAACAATATGAAAAATGGATTAGAACCACCGTTTAATGTTATATTTGATGCAGATTAATTTTGCCACTCGGGACGCTCTGCGCATTGCCACTGAATAATAGGTTTACTTAAAATTACATCCCTGGTCCTTCTTCTTTCTGTATTGCATCGTGGTGAATTCACATTTCTCATAAATTTGACAACAAAACAAAACGAAGTGAGTATTTTATTTGCTGATTTTTTCGATTTCTATTGTTTAATGTACATTTTATTTCTTTTTAGGATATGTTGAGGCAAAAAAGAAGGCGCAGTTGGAAATGAAGTGATTAGTACGAAGTAGCAGCGCAGGCACATTTGGAAAATTATGCCGATAAGCAAGATAGAATTTTGGAAAGTAAGTGCCTGGTTGGAGCAAATCAATTTAGGTATTAAAAATGTAATTAATTAAATGAAATTGTGTTTAATAGAAATGTTGTTAATCGAGTGGCGTTAGTTGAGATATGCTCCAAACATTTGGCGAACTTTTTTTCGCCTTCTCAACGTGCTAAGTTACAAGTTAAGATGACTGCTACCACGGCCGGTAGGAAGCCCGAAGCAAAGGGCAAACAACCTTCCAGGAAGCTGCCTGCTGTCCCCGAGTCGTAGGTGAAGTTCAGCAAGAAGCAGGTCAGCAAACGTGCTACCCTGATCAAGCATAAACTAAAGCGCTCTGCTGTGATTGCACTCCGCAAACGTGAAAACTTGTTGCATCTGAGAAATATCAAGCAAAATATCTCCGTGATGGGCGCCGTGAGAATAAGTTGCGCCGCCTGGCAAAGGAACGCGGCTCATTCTACGTGCCTGCGGAAGACAATGTGTCTTTTGTGATCTGTATCCGTGGTATCAACAAAGTTGCACCAAAAGTGCGACAGTTTTTTTCTGTTTTCGCCACATTAACCACGGTTTGTTCATCAAATTTAACCGTTAATATGCTACGTATTGCCGAATCCTATATTACATGGGGTTATCCAAATCTTAAATCAGTTCGTGAATTGATCTACAAACCTGGAATTGTCAAGCTCAACCATCAACGTGGCCCAATCTCTGACAGCTTTGTGATCGAACGCAAATTGCACAAAGCGCACGATGTTAAGTGCGTTGATTATATAGCCCACGAAATATTCACTGTTGGATCCCACTTCAAGAAAGCATCCAACTACCTGTGGCCATTCAAGCTCAACACCAACCGGTGGCTGGCGCAAGAGGGCTAATCACTACGTTGAGGTTGGTGATTTCGGTAACCGTGAAGATAAGATCAACAAACTGCATGCGCAAGATGGTTTAAAGAAATTTTTTGGTGTACAGGGAGAAGTATTTTTATTTCACAAAAAAAAATATATAATATATAAAAAAAGAAAATGTTTTTTTTTTTAACTTTCTGAAGGTTTAACCCGCAAATATGCCAAATGAAAGGCAGCTTATATTCACGATGAATAATGTCGGAATTCCATTGCCGTTTGTAAAGGCCATTTCAAAAGGCTCCATTCCACAACTTTAGTTTGTTTTGGTTTTTCAGCTCATTAACGATGCACCCAGGATTGCATTTACCGTCTATGAAAATATTTCATGAAGCGTTCCAAAATTAGCTCCGAGCAACTAAAAGTTGGTTAAGCTTAACTGAAATTATTTTTTATTAAATATTTATTCCTGGTATATTAAAAAACAAATCAGGTCAATATTAATGTATGAAATGAAGCATTAGAGAGATTATTACACAAGCTCAACGTGGTAATTTAGGTATACTTACATATGTATGTATTAACCTATTACTCGCATGGCATATACTTCATCTGCGAAAATAATGACATTTATAATTTATTTAGATGCATATTTTAGCTAAATGTTATATCGTCGCCTAGATAAAAGATCGTTGCATGTTATTTTCGGCAGGTTTCGGGAAATCACAATTGAAGTTTGGAATGCAATTTCTCATAAACTCGACTACATATTTTCTCCAAAGTGTCAGAGAATGCTATGTACTAGCTCACGAAATTCTTAAATTATCTTATTTTTTAGTTTACTGTCAACCATTTATGAGTTTAATCAAATTTTATCGTATACGCCACATGTGGTAACATTTTTTATAAATTAACGATACTTTACACTAATCAGCCTAATCGTGAGTCTCGCCCCAAAAAAAAAAAATAATAAATCGCCAGAAATGTTTTCACCCAGTCATAGTGAATACACGGAAACGAAAAGTGAAAAGGTGGCCCGGTCCGAGAAAATTAAACTTATGATAGGCTGAATATGTCGGAAAATAAAGCAGATATTTAAAAACAGATGACGCTATTTGAAAGATCTTGATTAGTTTAGTACGACAGCATTACTAACGTAATTTGTACCAAATGATTTTAGTCAATTACTCGGAAACTAAAGAAGGTATCCAAAAAACTGTTTAAAAAAAGCGAAATATCTGATTTTAAAATATATAACTGCATCTTTAACTAAAAACTGTCAAAATAACACTTACGGAAATTTTCCATCCAAGCGACGATATTTGAATGTTACTGGCATAATTTCGAGCCTGTATGTTAAATTTCGGGAAAATGTTAAGAAGTATATTCATATGCTGAAAAGATATTTTCCCAGACTCACAATTTATTTAAAGTATATCATCAACCTTATTTCCAATTCTATGAATAAATTGCTCCCATAACTTAATTTGTGCATTCAATATATTTCACAATTAACTTTAATACTAAATTACAAATATTTGTTCAACGACCTTGACACAGTAAAATAAAAAAAAAGTATTTATTAAAGAATAATTATTCTTAATGCACTTATATTTCAGCTAAACCTGAGATGTTCAATCGCACTGCAATATTTTTCTATCCATTTTTCCAATGCTAAAATAATTTTCACCACATAAAATTGCTGCACAACACCCTTTTTGACGAAAAAGCGTTGCTTGCAACACTAGCCCTTTATGGGGACCAAATTTGGTGGAAAAAGTTGCTAAGTTTGTTTACTGGATATACTGAGGATTACGCTTTCGGCAAGTGCGCTAAAATGACACCGGGATAAACGCTTGAAAGAAATATGCGTTGATTCAAATCGCTTTTTTGTTAATGCGGTTCTCTCGTAAGTATAAACAAGGTAATTGTTAAATAAACAGGTTTTGGGTATGATGAAGGATGAAGTAAACGGTAAAACTATAAAATAATTAATAATTTTTACACAACATGAAAAAGTTAGTATTAAGTAATTTAGATGATAAGACATTTGTAAAAGAAAATGGTGTTGAAACGTATACATGGGGTCATTACAAACTAAACAAAAACAATTAATAAAATTGAACAAAACAGCTTTATTTATTTTAAAGAGTATTTTTGATATGGCTCATTCCACGGTAATCGATACCGAATGAAACGAAAATAAACTTAAGAATTTGACTGTATTATTTCTAGTAAGTAAGAGTAAATAAATCTAACTTTCAAGACTGAAAGCCAAAATTCCGAAATTTATCTCAAAATTAAGGTATTTTTTTACTTTAGGTTGTACCATTTACAATCCCATATGAGAGGTTAATTTTTTTCAAAATTTACAAGACTGATTTTCGTAGTCTATTATCTTTTTTGCATTGTTTAAGCCATCAATGGAGAGAACAAATCGTTAGCATTGTAACGGCGTAATTTAAAAATTTTTCGGGCAAGTACAAAATATTTTATTATATATTGAAGCAAAGCATATTTTAATGTCACGCCCGTCACAAAATACACAAACTAGTTATTTTTGAAGGAAAACACATCTTGGACAGTGTAAAAAAGCTGGCGAAAGTAACTCTATGAAACAGAAGAATATGTGCGAATTGCTTTTAACTATTTACATGCTTTTATTTTCCAAAAAAGAACCGATTATATTGGTCACGCCCGTCACATGTCACACCCGTCACAATTTAAAGTTTGATAAATTTCAATAAACTCGGCCAGGGACTGCTACCGCTACTTATCTGCTAATCTGAAATGTGTCATATATCTCTTTGTGACCAGCGATGATAAAGCTAATCATAAAGATATGTTTCTCTAGCGATGGGAAAATTTAAGCTATGCTGTCACGGATAAAAAGAGGCCATTACTTCGCTTGTGAGGGCAAAAATAGTATCTAAAACAGTTTTTACAGGTAATGGACTCGAGATACTTTACAATTACTCACACATACAATGGAGATGAAGAGTCCGATCAAGGATTATCCCCTATTTAGGAGGCAGAATCTTGTACGTGTTCGTAATATCCGACTTTAAAGTTAGTTTAGTTGTCTAATAATGTGTATTTATGTATTCATGCTCAACTTGTCACACCCGTTACAAAGTCTTGTCACACCCGTCACAGTTGAATTTGGAACATATGATCTATAATTTCCAATAGAGGGAAGCAACTTTGGCGTAAATGTTGAGAATGTTTATTTAACTATACAACGAACTATTTAAAACCATAAGCAGAAGACATAATTAGCAGAAAAACTCTGATGCAAGTAAGTAGTAGCTAATTTGGTTTTCGTAGTCATCACACCCGTCACAGTGACTAAAATTCAGATAACTCGTGCGGATTAAATTGTTTTTGAATTTTTTTTTTTAAGGCATTGTGTAAATCTCGGAAACCTCTTAGAAAATACTCGTTTTAAAGAATTTTATATTACAGTTTAAGAATTAAGCCCTAAAATGTGAGTTGAAATGTCACACCCGTCACCGTGGAATGAACCATATACAAATTTTAAACATAAGTGTCCACAATTGCAAGTGTTAAATTTTTGTTTTCGTATATAATTATATTCTATAGGTGTTTTTAGGTAATTAACAATTTCAAATGGAGGTTGTAAATTTCCTAAACTATCAAAATATTCCTTATAATTATGTTTCTAATAGTACGCTACCCAATGAGTTCCAATACCGTTTGCGTCATCTAAATTAACGATACCCCATTCTTGATCTAGTGGTTTTTAGGTAAAGAGTTACGAAATGAAAACTACATTGAAATATTTCAGTTGTTTACAATATTTGGTTAAATCAATGTCTGTTGATGGTCGATTGGGTGGATGACTTAAAAGCTTTTGATTGTGATGCTTGAGGACCGTAAAGAGCCCATATCTTTTTTTAAATAGTTTACGGAATAAACCTTTACCCATAGCAATTGATTCCATATATCTCTTGTGTCGGTTATACTTTTCCAGGTCTTCTTTTTCTTGTTTAATATGTCTTATCTATATATATAAAAATTAAATGTCTTTCGTATGTCGGCGATGCCTGACCAAACGGTTGAACCGATTTCAATTCTGTAAAAAGCACATTTTTGGACCTTCTGTGTGGAAGGTTCATTGATTTAAAAAAATTTTAAATATTTTGTTGTTGTTGCCGAAAAATGAAGAAGCTGAGACATCACGATTTCACAATTTCATAGAGTTTTCCGTATATTGAATGTCACTAAACTACTAAACGGCTGGACCGATTTCGTTCAAATTTGGAACATATTTCAGCACCTTGAAGGGAAATATTTCGACTATGTGGCGCTGGGGTCGGGATATTTATAAAAATTGCATTTACTTGCTGATTTGGCTCATATTTAGAAAACAATTTAGCCAATTTAAAAGAAATATTTGGATTTGGAACTTACACGATAGGTGACAGGTGGCAGAGACATCCCAAAAAACTATTTTACGCTAAGAGAATGTATGTGCCAGGTTGCAGCCTAAACGGACGCACAGAATCGAACAAAATTTTGACGGAGTATCTATTGCCATGACACCTGGGCCTGTAATACGGTAAAAAATTGGGATTCGACAAGGGGGCGTGGCACCTCCCATAGGCGTGAAATTTTTAATCAGCCATAACTTCGAAACTATAAGTCACATGAACTTGAAATTTGGTATGCAGTCATATATATGGTAGGTGCTTACAGTAGAGTATATATAAATGACTTTGTAAAAGTGGGCGTGGCACATCCCATAGGCATGGAATTTGTTATCAATCATAACTTCGGAACCATAAGTCACATGAATTTGAAATTTGGTATACAGTCATTTATATGGTAGGCGCTTATAATATGGTATAAATAAATGAGTTTGTAGAAGTGGGCGTAGCACATCCAATAGGCGTGGAATATTTTATCAGCTATAAATCCGAAACTATAAGTCATATGAACTTGAAATTTGTTATTCAGTCATACATATGGTAGGTACTTATAGTAGGGTATATATGAATGAGGTTGTAAAAGTAGGCGTGGCACATCCCATAGGAATATTTTATCAGCTATAACTCCGGAACTATAAGCCACATGAACTTGAAATTTGGTATGCAGACATAACTATGGTAGGTGCTTACAGTAAAGTATATATAAAGGGGTTTGTAAAAGGGGGCGTGGCACATCCCATAGGCGTGGACATTTTTATCATCTATAATTTCACAACCATCAGTCACATGAAATTAAAATTAGCTATGCAGACATATCTGCGGTAGGTGCTTACAGTAGGCTATATATACAAGAGTTTGTAAAAAGGGGCGTGGAACATCCCATAGGCGTGGACCCTTTTATCAACTATAACTTGGGAACCATAAGTTCCAAGAACTTGAAATTTGGTGTGCAGGAATATCTACGGTAGGCGCTTTAAGTAAGGCATATATAACTGAGTGGAACATCCCATAGTCGTGGAAAATTCGGAATCATGTCACGTGATGCTTATAGTAGGCTATGTATAATTGAGTTTTTAAAAGGGGGAGCGGCACGTCCCATGACCTGGAATGTTTTATCAGCTATAACTCCGGAGCTATAAGTCGCTTGAACTTGAAATGTCGTACGCAGCCATTTTAATGGTCGGTACTTATATTAGGGTATATATGTATAAATGAGTTTGGAACAGAGTGCATGACACCTCCAATAGACAAGGAATTTTTTTATCAGCTATAACTTCGGAACTATAAGTCCCACAAACTTGAAATTAAGTATGCAGATATATCAATGGTAGGTGCTTATATACAAATGGGTTTGTAAAAGGGGGCGTGGCACATCCCATAAGCGTGAACAATTTTATCAGCTATAATTTCAAAACCACAAGTCAAATGAAATTGAAATTTCGTACGCAATCGAATCAATGGTAGGTGCTTATATTAGGGTCTTAATATATAAATATCCCGTGTCACTGTGTTCGTTTACGCTAATCTCCGAAACCGCTTAACCGATTTCCATGAAATTTTGTGGGTGTGTATTGTTGGTTCCAACGTAGGAGATAGAATAGTTGTGAACCCGGGAAAAAATGTTTTTTTTTCCATCGAAACTTTTTCTATGTTTCTCGCATCGTGCTTATCTAATATACATATAAAAATCGAACTCTTCCTAAAAGGCTCGACCGATCTTTATGAAATTTTTTGTGTTATATATGGTAGGTATGAGAATCGGATGTAAAGTATATTTCATACCGCTAGGTGCAGGGGCGTGGCACCTCCCATACAACCCGAATTTTTCATATTGCACATCTCTCGAAGTGTTCATGGTAGACTACTCGAATATGGTATGGAGATATATCAAAACATTTGCATATTCATGGATAAAAATTGCGGTTATTTGAAAAAGTTACGTGGCACCTCCCATACAAACTGAATTTTTCATACTGCATATCCCGGAAATGTTCATGGAAGAGGTATCGAACTTAGTATGGAGATATATGAAATCAATCGCATACTCATGGAGATAAATTGTGGTTATCGGAAATGGAGGCGTGGCACTTCCCATACACATCGAATTTTTCATACTGTATATCTCTGAATGTGTTCATGGAAGAGTACTGGAACTTGGTATGTACAAGATATATAAATCGCGACTGGTCATGAAGAAAAGTTGGGGCTATTGGGAAAAGGGATGTGGTAAAATACTCGAAAATGGTATAGAGATATATGAAATCAATCCCATGCTCTTAGAGAAAATTGGAGTTATTTGAAAAAGGGACGTGGCGCCTTTCAAACGCACTGAAACTATTACGTATCTTTGTATGCATGTAGAGTTTTGCTAAGTTATTTAAGACGGCATATATGCCTTCTGACAACCACCAAACCGTAATATTAGAAGACATATGCGTCACTAAATATCATGAACGGGAACTCTTGGTGAAAATGTTGGACCAAAGTCCAATACACGGTTAAAAATTTCGGTTTTAATTTTAAACTCTTGGACTACATATATGACCAAACGACATAAATTCAGTTTCAAATACAAACCTTATAAATTAAAAAAAAAGAGGGCACATATGTTGGGTTTAGAATTTAAACAGTTCGGTTTAAATTTTAAACTCAAACATTTTCATAATTAAGAATAAAAAATAAAATTTCATGCTCCGTCTGATGGGGATTGAACGCGGACAGCCTTAGTAGCAACCAATTGTATCAAGCAGCACACTCAGCTACAGCCACGCATGTAAATGTGCTTTCATACTCTGCAGGGAAACCGCGGACTAGTGAATAAAATTTCTAGTTCCGTACTAGGTCTTTATCGCCCAAAAGGAACTAGTCCGATAGGATCTAGATCCCCACCAGTCCAAAATCTGCTAAAAGTGGTACTTTTAAAAACTTCTTTTTTCAGTTTTAGAAATGGTTCGGAACTATAGAAAAAGGGATGCAGAACGAACTTGATCTTATTTGTCCAATTTAGAACTAATTCGGAACTATCGAATAAGGGATGCAGCGGGGGGCTTCTTTACTTTACATAGCTATGTGTTCGGCGGCATTTTCGTTCAAATAGGCTTCTATACTGCGCTTTGCAGATGCTTTTTCATAGCCTAGTAATACAAAACAAAAATTTATGTTAACATTTCAACATCTTGGGACCGTCTGGAATCTAAGAAATAACAGCGAGCACCTACCTATGCAAACTCAACTACAGCTAGAGGTATATAAACGTACATTTCTTACAATCATTCAAACAAACGCACACACGAAAGAACCAAAAAATTGAAAAATCATGATACTTTTTTCTTTAGTCTGTCGATTTTAGGACTGGTTCGGAACTATAGAATTTAGGACTAGTTTGGAACTATCGAAAACGGGATGCAGCGGAGGGCAATTGACACTTCCTAGGACATCGCCATGTTAAATTCGCCAGTTGCTTGCATGCAAAAGAGATTTAACGCGAACCATTACTGGGTCTAAATGTACTAGAAGCGCACAGTTCAGAGTTTGAACCAACACCACATTTCGCTGTGTGCAAACATTTTCTATTTCGGTTTAGATTTTAAACCAAATTTTCTATATATGAAACCTAGAAACTAGAATTAAAACATTTTGGTTTGATTTTTAAACAACGAACTTTTTGGACTAGAATTTGAACCACAAGATATTAAAAATTGCTTAAAACTATTGACTGGTTTAAAAAGTAGACTATAAAAGATTAAAAAAGGCAGTAGTCCCAGCGCGGTTTAAAAATTAAACTCAAATTGTTGACTGTGTACAAAAAATTTACTTTGGGCGGGACGAAGTTCGCCGGGTCTGCTAGTCTATATATATAAAAATGACATGTTTTTCGTATGACCGCGATGCCAGACCAAACGCCTGAATCGATTTCAATTCTGTAAAAAGCTCATTTTTGGACCTTCTGTGTGGAAGGTTCTTTGATTTAAAAAAATTTGAAATTTTTCGTTGTTGTTGCCGAAAAATTAAGAAAGCTGAGACGTCACCATTTCACAATTTCATAGAGTTTTCCGTATATTGAATGTCACTAAACTACTAAACGGCTGGACCGATTTCATTTATATTTGGAACATATTTCAGCACTTTGAAGGGAAACATTTCGACTAAAAATTTAATGGCTAGGTGGCGCTGGGGTTAGGATAATCCTGAAAATTGCTTTTACTTGCCGATTTGGCTAATATTTAGAGCGTATGTTAGCCAATTGAAAATAAATATTGGGCCTAAATTGTACCGGATAGGCGGCATTGTGGACGAGATATTCCCAAAATTCTTATACACTGGGATAATGATAGATATCTGCTATATATTTGTGGACATATGTATGTATGTGCCAGGTTGCAGCCTAAACGGACGGACAGAATCGAACAAAATTTTGATAGAGTATTGCCATGACACCTGGGCCTATAATAGGGTGAAAAAATTGGGATCCGATAAGGGGGGCGTGGCACCTCCCATTGGCGTGAAATTTTTATGAGCCTTCTTCGGAACCATAAGTCACATAAACTTGAAATTTGGCATGCAGCCATTTCTATGGTAGGTGCTTATAACAGGCTGTATATAAATGAGTGTGGAAAAGAAATCGTGGCACATCCCATAGGCGTGGAATTTTTTATCAGCTATAACTTCGAAACCATAAGTCGAAGAACTTGAAATTTAAGATACGGACATATCAATGGTAGGTACTTACAGGAGGGTATATATAAACGAGTTTGTAACAAGGGGCGTGACTCCTCCCATAAGCGTGGAATTTTTATCACCTGTAACTTTGGAACCACAAGTCACATGAACATGAAATTTGGTATGCAGCCATTTCTATGGTAGGTGCTTATAAGAGGGTACATATAAATGAGTTTGTAAATGGGGGAGTGGCACATCTCATAAGCGTGGAATTTTTTATCAGCTATAACTTCGGAACCGTATGTTATATGAAATTGAAATTTGGCATGCATACGTATCTATGGTAGGTGGTTATAGTAAGGTATATATATATGTGTTTATAAACGAGGGCGTAGCAATCCCATTTTCACGGAAAGTTTAATTACCTACATATAACTTCGGAACCATAAGTTCCACAAATTTTAAATTTGGTATGCAGCTGCTCATAGGAGGTTATATATAAATTAGTTGGAAAAAAGGGGCGTGGCACATCCTATAGGCGTGAATATAATAAGGGATATATACATGAGTGTGGAAAAGAGGGCGTGGCACATCCCATAGGCGTGGAGATTTTATCATCTATAACTTCGGAAGTATAAGTCACATCAACTTTGTTATACATACGCCTATATATTTGGTAGGTGCTTATAGTAGACATATATAAGTGAGTTTATAAAAGGGGGCGTTTCTGAACCATTAGTCACATGAACTTGAAATTTGGTATGCGGCATACTTATGGTAGGTGGTTATAGCAGCGTATATATAAACTAGTTTGTAAAAGGGGACGTGGCGCATCCCATATTCGAGGAAATTTTTATCAGCTATAACTTCGGAACCATGTCACATGAAATTGATCTTTAGTATGCGGACACATGTATCTATGGTAGGTGGTTATAGGAGGGCGTGGAAATTTTTATCAGTTTTACTTCGTAACCATTAGTCACATGAACTTGAAATTTGGTATGCACACATATCTATGGTAGGTGCTTATAGTAAGGTATATTTAAATAGGTTTGTAAACGAGGACGTGGACTTTTTTTATCAGCTATAACGTCGGAACGATAAGTCCCACGATCTTGAAAGGGGAGTGGCACATCCCATAGGGTAGAAATGTTTCTCAGTTCTAACTTCAGAGCCATAAGTCACATAAACTTTATATTTGGTATGCAGACGTATCTATGGTGGGTGCTTATAGTAGGCTATATATAAATGAGTTTGTAAAAGGGGCGTGGCACTTCCCACAGGCGTCACATTTTTTACCAGCTATAACTTCGGAACCATAAGTCACATGAGATTGAATTTTGCATGTATATATATCTATGGTGGGTGCTTATAATAATAATAGATTGGCGCTTACACATATGTTAGTGTTTGGCCGAGCTTCTCCTCCGATTTGTGGCGTGCGTCTTGATGTTGTCACACAAAGCGGAGGGACCTACACTTTTACGCCGACTCCGAACGGCGATTTTATTTTTATGAGAAGCTGTTTTTCATGACAGAAATACACTCGGAGGTTTGCCATTGCCTGCCGAGGGACGACCGCTGTTAAGAAAAAACCTGTTTTCTATATTTTTGCGATGTTGCTTTGGCCAGGTTTTGAACCCAGGCATTGTAGATTGGAAGTGCGCACTGCTTACCACTACGTCACAGCGGTGGGTGCTTATAGTATGGTATATATAAATGAGTTTGTTCAAGAAGGCGTGTAACATCCCATTGGCGTGAAGTTTTTAAACGGATATAACTTCGGAACCACAGGTCACATGGACTTGAAATTCGGTGTAAAGATCTATGATAAATGCTTATAGTAAGGCATGTATAATTTTTTTTTAATGGGACGTGGCACATTCCACAGGTGTGAAATTTTGTATCAGCTACAACTTCGGAATCATAATTCACAAGAATATGAACTTTGGTATGAATACATATCCATAGTACGGTTTGTATACATGAATTTGTAAACGGGAACATGGAGTATGGGCGAGGAGTTTTTAAACAGCCATAAATTGGGAACCATAAGTCAAATGAACTTGAAATTTGGTATGCAGACATACCATGGGGGGTGTTTAGTGTAAAGTATATATGACTGAGTTTGTAAAAGGGGATAAATATGTATTCATATATTAGATCACTCGCATATTTCAAAGTGTGTTTTTTTTTTAACCTTACAGTCCTTATACCATATCGAAATTAAAAGATTAAATCGTTTTTTTGATCCAGCGATGCTGTTAAACGAAAAGTGTTCATTCGTAATGAATAAAACTCCTTGCGAAAAAGCATTCTACCAGAAAAGTGCAGCTTTATTAATACAGTTAGCGAATAGGCAGCTAAACAGGATGTACCGTAGTAGACTAATTTTTATTTAAAAATTCTATCGTTATTTTAATCCACCTAATTTTAATAATGAAATAAGATTTGTAATACAAGAAATTATGACAAATTTATAGTTGTTGAAGCACGATAAAGCTAAAAGTATGGTTCATAAGGATGCCTTGATTTAAACAGAAAGAAAATAGTTTGATTCCTTTAATTTATGCTGAACTGAATATTTGTACTACTGCTTTATATTTTGATTTGTTTAACCCGAACGACGGTGGGTGCTCTGCTAGTTGTTTTATAAATACTTGATCCGGTAGTTCCAAGAGCAGCTAATGCTATTATAATGGGAATTAATGTAAGAAATCCACCGATTTTAGGTAGTGGAATAATTCTTGGTATACAAATTTTTGGTTTTTTCCTTTTTACGCCTGTATGTATAGCGTTTCAGGTATTCCTAACCCAAAATTTACTTTTTTCTTCATCGCGTTTGTTACAAACCAAGCGGCTGATTTTGTCAGCCAAATTTTGTCAGCTTGATGTCTTTTGTTTAATTTTTTTGACTGCGAATATGCATTGTCGTGTTCTCTGCAAGCTGCATCCAACTGATTTATTCCTTTGTCTCCCCTTGGTAAACTTTTAGCTAATTTGGTTCCTGGTCAACAAAATTGAAGTTGTTTACAAAACCACCTCCAGTTTTATACTGTTTTCGAATTTTTTCTTTTAAATATATTTTATAGACATTTTAGGTTAAAATTTTTTCTTTAATATATATTTATATATAAACTTGACTGCAGTTAAAATCCAAATACTTAATTTTGTTATAAATGATTTATTATATAGTGAACAGCTTTTAGTTAACAAAATGCGTTTGATAAAGCAACCAATAACAATTGAAGTGAAAGATGTTGATAAAGTCTATATGAGTGGCGAAAAACATAAAACTAAACATAGTTCTCTTTTACCAAATACAATACAAGGGAATAAATGTACATATCGAGCCTTAACCGCCAAAATAACGTAAGCGACATTTTTTTCAAAATTTTCTTTTTGATACAGAAATGTACCTAGATGCTCTAGGAATATTTCTGCATCAAAAAGAAAATTTTGAAAAAAATGTCTCTTACGTTATTTTGGCGGTTAGGGCGCGGATATGTTTACAGAAAATGAAAAAGTTTTAAGGCCAGACAAAGCGGAGGCAAATTCTATAATAATATTTGATGATGTTATATGTGATAAGCAAAATAACATAAGAGATTATTTTTGTATGAGACGACATAAAAACATTGATTGTTTTTATTCATTTATATATTTATTTTAATATTTTTATAATCTAGAAAATATACAGGTTTTTTACAGATTATTATGATAAAGCCAAAAAGAGAATTGGCGTTACTTAAACAATTCATTTAATATTAATTTAAACCGAGGTTTTGGTAAACAGAAATCAAGTACAGTGGAATTCAAGATTATATTATATTCTTTCAGAGTTCTTAAAATCGGTGAATTTAAGGCATATAAAGTTTTAACCCGTCCTACTAAAAAGTATCGTGGTTTCGAAGACTTCCTACATGAATATTGAAGAAAATGCGTTCTAGTAAGAAAGGACAGTCAATCGCCCCTCGTACAATGTCAAAGAGAAATGTGAGCGAGAGTATAGTCCTTCTAGTGTTTAAAGATTTTAAGTTGATTAGCTGACATCTAGCATTATAAGGAGGAATCGGATCAGTAAAATGTAAAGAGCGCAGGGCAAACCGAATAAACGTTTTTTGTATTCGTTCAAGCCTCCTTATATGGCAGTCAAAATATGGTCTCCAGATGAAGACAGCGTATTCCAACTTGGAGCGCACAAGTGAGGTAAACAGCAGTTTCAAGGTGTAAGGATCACTAAAATCTGAACTAAATCGGCGAATGAAAGCAAGCATGGAATATGACTTTGCTATAGTGCAGTTTAAGTGGCTCTGAAACAGGAATTTAGAATCAAAAATCACACCGAGATCGGAAATTTCACTAACTGTGCTTAGCCGGGAACTACCAATGTAATATGAGGTAGGGATAAGGGAACGTGATTTAGTGAAAGAAACATGAAAGCACTTTTTTATATTTAAATGTAATTGGTTTTTACCACACCAGGAGGAAACATTAATAAGATCCGATTGGAGCTTATCAGAATCTAAACTACCTGAAACAGTTGTGAACACTTTCAAATCGTCAGCATATAAGAGAAAGTTCGAGTGTCGAATAGAAGGGGACCTAATATGCTTCCCTGGGGAATGCCAGAAGATGCAATGAAAGGACGAGAAGAAGGATAATGATCCGCCACCACTGCACATTTGCGTGACGATAGGTATGATTTTATCCAAGACAGAAAAACGGAGTGAAAACCTAAACATGCTGATTTGGATACTAAAATTGAATGTCTTACTTTGTCGAATGCCTTGGAAAAGTCTGCATAAACTGCATCAACCTGATTATGATTATTAAAAGCGGACAAACAAAATTCAGAGAAACCCGCAATGTTTGTCACGGTAGACCTACCAGTCATAAAGCCATGCTGGTTAGTTGAAATTAATCGCTTAGTCGCAAAGTACAACTTTTGCTTAACAATGGACTCAAACATATACAAAAATTCCTAAACATTTAATACGTGACAATGCTAATATGATAATCATGTTCAAACAGGATGAATTAAACATAAAGCATGTGTATCATGTTATTGGTGATATTTCATTTACGAAATTTCTCAATTTATGTAGCGAATGCTGAAAAGATAAATATGGTTTTCTTGTTATAAGTAAAGATTATGAAATCAACAAGGGTCGTTACAGAAAAGGATTCGATAATTTTATATATTTGTGAAAGAATAAACAAAAAAGCTACCTCATATAAACCAGTTAGATAGCAGATATAGACCAGATGTATAACAGATATATACCAGATACAGACCAGTGCAGTAACAGGCCCATAAACAATCACACGCAAACACACACATACACATAGATAATTCAAAAATGGATAATAAATTATTAAAAAATATTGTAGAGACACGTCAAGTGTTAAGAAATAAATTAAAAGCTATGAAATTAAACACTGAAAATCATTTAAGTATGTCGGAAGATACATTTCAACCAATAACAAAACCTTTGAATGAAATTGTGAATAAAATGAAACAAGAAAATAAAACGAATATAATGTATGAAGAAAAACCACCTAAATTAATAAAACAGGTATGATATTGATGAAGATGACGATATTAGTTATGATAATAAACCTTGATGCAGTAAAAATATAAACAATTTCAAATCAAATAGCTAAAAAAAACCCTGAAAACAAGGCAATTAGTAGAAAAACAAAATTTGAAAGTAACAGTAAAGATAACGCTTACGCTTACTATAATCCAAAAGTGCAACGTATAAATGTAGATTAAAATTATGAAAATAATGCTGACGTACTAAAACGTATCAAAATAAGTAGCCAAAGAGCGAATCGAAAGCGGAAGCAGCCAGCAGAATGTCAAAATGAAGGTGCGATAAAACGTTTGAATCTAAGCAAAAAACAATGTTGTTCATAGTAACCTTGAGAATAAGCTTTAAATAATATCGCATTTACTTTTAGGAAAACGACAAAGCGAAACACAATTGAGTTGCGGTAAAAACCGTGTTAAAGTCCAAACCAATGTAAAACGAAAACACACTAATGATGATTTTGATTTTGAGCATAAGCGTAAAAAACATCACACTTATTTTTGAGAAAACGACAATGCAAAACCCAATTGAACAACGATAGAAAACGTGTTAAATTATCTAATAAAAAGATCAAAATAAATTCTCCAAATAAATCTCGTTTATCGATCAATCTACTATTACTCAAAGATAATAAGCATCTAGATACAATTTATGGTTATAATGTAGATAACAATGGTAAATGGATATTGGGAAATGAAAGATTAAAGTTCAACTCTGATAACACAATGAAAATTGGTCGTAAAAATGGAAAATAACTCCAGGATTGTTTGAATTAGTATTCCGCTTAAAACCCTTAATTTACACTCAAAGAGATTTACAGAATTATAAAGAGATTTTGCTTACAACAAACGCTCGCAAGCGTCACTATTTACCAAACACTCAAATTGAAGGTGGAAATCATTAAACATCAACATATAATACGAAAACTACTTAATATCAACAGAAACGTCTTAACGACCGGAGGTGGTATATCGCTGAAAACTTTAAATAATAACAAAACGGATTATGTTTTTTGGGATAATCCTAATAAATTAGTAGACAGATTACGATTACTTGTATCATCAACGCGTGTTGAAGATAATAATCATCACAACGAGATAATTTCTATTATCGAAGAAATTAAAGAAAGTTATATAATTGTGTAAACAAAAAAATTAGTAATGTAAATAAATTTGGTGAGAGTTCCTCATATCATCATAATTTAGATAAAAAAAATAACAATGTACTTTTTTAGATAAAATGCTTGAAATTGACATTGATAGATAACAAAATAGTTTAAATCTACATTTTAAAAAGATTAGGAATTTAGGTACACCAATAAATCCTACTGATGCTGTTACGTATCGTATGTATAATATCTAAATGAAAATATTAAAAAATTAAATACTAAAATCGATGAGATTAAAGATAATCATAATATCGCTCTAAACGTTGTTAATGGACGAATCAATTCATTAAATACAGCAATGAACAAAGATGCTAAAGAAGATGTTGAACTAATTCAAAAAGCTATTAACAATAGATTATTTAGTGCTAATAAAGAATTTATGTATAAACAAAATTGAACAAAGACTTGCAAACATTGAAAGTTTAATGCTTCAATATCTTGTCAATCAATATGTTGATGATTTTAAAACAATAAACATAAATAAAAATCAGAGAAAAGTTGCATTCATATTTTAAAGGTTAGAGTAACACACAAATACACATACACCCACACAAATTGATATGAATACGGAATAAAATTATAGTTTAGAGAACTAAAATCTCCATATTATATTTCCCATTCGTACTGTCATCACGTATGTATGTAACGTGAGAATAGAAATCGCTGCATCTTTTAGGCGCATCAATATTACATAGTTACATCCCGAGCTAATAAAAGGAAGGTAAAAAAAAACAGACTTAGTCAACGAATTCACCAAGCAAGCGTGAAAAAATTTAAAAGGAGACGAGTTGTTAAGAAAGGACTTGACGATTTGTGGCAAGCTGATTTAGTAGAAATGGGACAACATGAAGCTGACACTAACAAATATCGATATCTCCTAACTGTAATAGACACGTTTTCGAAAAAATCTTGGGTTGAAGCAATTAAAAATAAAACTGCTCACAACGTAGCGAAAGCTATTAAAAGTATTTTCGAAAAGAGCCCTCGAGTTCCAAAGAATTTACTAACAGATGACGGTAAAGACTTTTTCAATACTCAATTTAAGCATCTAATGGAACTCAATAAAATATAGCGTTTAAAAGGCATCCCTAATTGAACGTTTTAAGGTAAGACCGCACTAAGCGACGCGACACTGCAGCGGCACTACGCGATACGGCGCGACACTTTTTGGTGTACCGCACTGAAACTGCAGCGGCGCAACACTTCGCTGCGAAATTTTAATTTATTCGTGCAAAACCTTCAAACAAGATGGATACCAGTGAAATTGATGCGGTGATAATTTCGTTTTTATGCGAGTGAGAAGAAAAAATGGAACAACGGAGAGCCAGAAAAAGGCAAAAGTTATGGTTGTATTTCTGATTCGAGGTATGAAGAAGGAGAGTTTCATACACTTTTACCTTGTTTAAAAAAAGGACACGAAAAGATTGTTTACTTTTATTCATATGTCTCAAGCCAAATTCAAGGAGTTAATCACAATAATGCAGCACCTCATTGAAAAAAGGATACAATTTTGCGAAAGGCAATATGTGCAGAGGAAAGACTCATGGAAATGATAAGGTAAATAAAATTTATTTCATATATACATACTAATTCATCATGTAAATACAATGTTAAATGTAATTATACACTAATTCATTACATATGTACCCTTATGGTCAGCTGATTAAGTTAAGTACCAGTTTTGGCTATTTTTCTTTTGTCTATTTAATGTTTATAATTTTTTTATAAAAGTTTAGCAGATTACACAACCGGCACCACATAAATCTACATTTCAAGCTTCGTACAAAATTTATAAAAATGAAACAAACTTTAACAATTACACCCAACACTTGTTATTACAAATTTTTTCAAAAATTTTAGGTATGTAGTTTTATAGTTCATTAAATTTTAGGATGTTCAAGTATAAATTTCAAGACGCTAGGAAATCGCGTTTATTTTTAATAATTATTTTGACTGACGGTGTTGTGCATTTTCCTCCATATAAAATTACGTAGCCTACTAAAATTTAATTGGCTATAAAACTGCATTACTAAAATTTTTCTAAAAATTCTGAATAAAAAGTTTAAAATTTTTAGGTCTAATTGTTAAAATTTCTTTAATTTTTATGAATTTTTTACGTAGTTTGAAATGTGGATTTACGTGGTGCTGGTTGTGTAATGTGCTAAACTTTTATAAAAAAAATTATAAACATTAAAAAAACAAAAGAATCATAACCAAAACTGGTCAAAATGTCACTTAACTTAATCAGCTGAACACAAGTGTATGTATGTCTTATATGAAGGGCGTTAGGTGTAGAATATTTTCAAAGACTCTATTCAGCATCATAAGTAAAATTTTGTGGGACTAGAAAGCCATCGGAGGTTATAAAGTACCTTGTTTCTGGCTCTTCTTCTACTACGGTTTCAGCTTCGTCTTCTTCTATTACGGTTTCAGCTTCTGCTGCAGGTGTTGTTAAATTTCGCAGCAAATTTTCGTTTTCAATTTCGGATACAATTGCGAAAATTTTGTTTTTTGCCCTCAGTTGTAGGTCTAGAGGTAGGGCAAAAACAGAGTCTGCCATGGCTTTGAAAAATGATTGTATAGGGCTAGGTTCCTTTGGTTCCTGCGTAGCTGTAGCTGGACGAGTATCCAAATAATTTTTTAAAACCCCTGCAACTGATAACTGCGTCATTTGGCTCTTTTTTCCGGCGCTAATACTGTTAAACAATGCTGTCGATGTAGAGGATTGGGGGTGAATTTTCTATCTCTGGAGATATTTCTGTTAAATCAGGAGTATAACTTTCATTGCAGCTATCATCTACGAATTCGGACTCTTCAAAGTTACTCCTTGTTTCTCTTTTTTGAAAATACGGTCGTAAGAACTCCATTTGGTTCTCATACTTCCTCTTTTTATTTTTAGAAGCACCGTCTCCACTTTTGAATTTTCGCTTTTTCAAATTTCTATGATAGCTATATCTAAAAGATTTCCACTTCTCCTTACAGACATTATCTAAAAATAAAAAGTATAATACATTGCATTAATTTTATGTGTTGACTCTTTCAGATTCCTGGCAACTGGAAAAACTATTGCGGAATCCTTTCATTTGCGGTATACAACAATTCAAGAAATTGTGCATACAACTTGTGCAGCATTGTGGGACATATTGTCAAAAACCGTCATGCCCATACCAGATGAAAGCAGGTGGAACTGCATAGGAGCACTAGATGGGAAGCATGTGCAAATTTTCGCACCTCCAAAAACGGGCTCAGTGTATTTCAATTATAAGAAGTTTTTTTCTATAGTCCTGCTCGCCCAAGTCGATGCAGATTACAAATTTATTTATGTTAATGTGGGCGAACTGGGGAAAACAGTGACGCAGGGATATATTCGAGCTCAGGTTTTGCAGATAAACTCGAAAATAATACTTTAAATATACCTGCCCCAAAATCACCGTCAGGAACGGACGTTAAACTCCCACACGTGATAGTAGGTGACGAAGCTTTTCCATTAAAGCAATATCTGATGAGGCCTTATCCTGGGTCACAACTGCATGATTTGTCTAAGAAATTGTATAACTACAGGCATAGCAGAGCTCGGAGAGTTTTGGAGAATGCCCAATACAAGTACGGGAAAGTCTCAAAGAATATTTCAGTTCTCCTGAAGGAAGCGTGGTCTGGCAGAACGACTCTGCAGCTCAAGAATGTTACCGAAGGGAGAATTAATAGTTTTAACTTACTAAACAGAAAATGCTAATAAAAACCTTTATAACAAGCAAAAAGTTTACGTTTTGTAGTGTTCCAGTAGTGACCATTGTGTTTATAATTAGAATTATATTATATTATTTTTCTTCACGGTGTTCATATAACTCTCATTTTTTAAGGCGTTTAGTTCGGGATTTTCACTCACTAATAAAATTAATTTTTCCTCGTCTAACGACATTTCGGTTCAAATATATTTTGACGTGTCGCGTCGCTCAGCTGGGTATACCGCACTATGTGGCAGCGGAACTGCGCGACATTTTTGTCTAGTTGGTCAACTTTGCCGCGCAGCGTTGCGTCGCGTAGCTCCGCTGCAGCGTAGTGCGGTATGCTCCATAAGAATCCATGCAAAGAATATTTTGCCGCGCTGTGTAGTGTCGCCCAGTGCGGTCGTATCTTTAATCGAAAATTAAAGGGAATGATGTGGAAGGAGTTTAGTTTTCAAGGTACATACCGTTGTATTGATAAATATAAAGAGCTAGTTGATAAATATAATAATACATTTCATAGAACAATTCAAATGAAACCTCATGAAGTGAATTCTTCAAATGAAAAACGATTATTGCAAACTGTTTACAGTCATTTAAAAGCGTTAAGAAAAGCTAAGTTTAAAATTAATGATCACGTTCAATAAGCAAGCATAAACATGTTTTCGAAAAAGGATTTACACCAAATTGGACAATAGAGATTTTTACAATTAAAACCATACAAAATACAAATAATGAAATTAAAGGTTGATTTCTGAATATGAACTAATGAAAACTAAATTCCCCGACACATACTTAATTGAAAAGATTTTAAAAAGACAAAGAAATAAGATTTATGTAAAATGGTTGGGCTTTTCATCAGAACACAATTCATGGATAAATACCACATCTCTATAAGACACTTTTTCATTCCGTTATTTAACATTAAGATGCCAATAATGTTAACAATAAGCCGAAACTCTTCATTACTTATTACAAATTATTTCCCCCCATTGAATTAAAGGGCGATTATGTTTGCGGGCCAATAAGTTTCGATACATATCATTCAATACCAATAAACACTAAATATCCAAACAAACACTAAATATCCGAGCTAATTATAATATATTACAAACCGAGATCCAATCAACAGACACAATTTATTTCGATAAAAATCATACAGGTGGTTCATTATTAGGTTTTAGCAAAAGACAATTAGAAGCCAACACGAAACATAGTTCAGATCAACCAATAAATATAACAAAAATTAATACATTATCCGTCAATTGTAATATTGTTAGCGGATCATATGTAAATAACACTTCAGCCCATATCTTACATCAGTTTGCTTTTAGCGTTAGCCCAGGATATAAAAACAATCAAACACCAACTAATGTTATATATTTACCAGTTAATACTGCTACAATACACACTCTCGTATTAAAAGTTACCGATCAAGACGATAATTTAATAAATTTCCAAGGTGAGAAGATAACGATAAGGTTGCATTTGAAACCCTCTTCTTAAAAGATAAACATGATTATTTTTAATAAAACACCATCTCACAATAATTTATCTTCATTCAATTCACTAATGTTATCAACGGGATATAAGCAAATCGAAATTAGTCCTTGTGAAAAAAAAACGAAGACAATATAAGCGAAAACTACATTATCAATCACATAAAATTTCTCCAACGATTAGGATTTCGATTAAAGTGAAAAAAGGAAATGGGAAATATACTAAGCGTATTAGGAAGACCGGAACTCGATACTAGCATAATTAAGTAGTGCAGTTCAAAACGAAGATTTATATGTCTTAAAGCATAACCAGACGGCAGCGTTGATCCAGATCAAATCGTTAATTCAGAATTATCTCGGGAATTAACTGCAGTTGATCCGATTTAAGTCCTAGAGTTAATACCCAAACTTAACTCGGATCAAGGGAATATTCGATGACAACACTGACAACAACTCAGAGAGCGTAGAATACAGAGAAAGTACAAAACTAGCATGGGCATATACCTCTTCATCGGCAATGCAGTCACCATACTAATTCAGATTATAATCCAATTTAAATCGAATAAGAACTTATTTGAATTAATACGGTGACTGCTTTACCGACGATGAGGTATATGTTCATGCTACATTTGCTTTTTCTTTGTGTTCCACGCTCCCTGAGCAAACAAATACATATGTAAACCAAGCAGCCGCTCCCTTCGTCCGCGATAGCCGAGTGACGAGAGTTGCATACTACAACCCTGCAGGTCCCAGTTTCGAACCTCGGTTGGAGCGATCGCCAAAAAAATTTTGTGTTCATTGTTACTTAAATTTTTTTAAATTTGTTTCTATTTATATATTTAATTTTACTATTTTTTACTTTCGTTTGTTTTCCTTTATTTCATATTTTTGTTTATTAATAGTTAATTTAAATTTTTAGAGATTAATTTGACTAATAAAAGTTAAAAACAACTAGCTAAAAACAACTTTAAAAAATATAGAAGTTATAAGTAAATAAATAAAAAGTTAATAAATGAATATTCTACTGGCCGCGGAATTCGAATCTATGACCTAGCGGCTCGTAAATCCGCATTTCTGCCGTCTGTAAAGGCACAATTTTGATCAAATCAATTGCTGCGTTAATCCGGATAAACGTTGCCGTCTGTCTATGATTTTACCCAGCGAAAGTTTTATATACATTGAAGGATTTGTTTTTATTATTTATGACCTTATAATAATTATATTCAACAATTTTTATTGAGCTTGAGGCCGTTTTAAATGAAAAGTTTATTGTGGAAAAGCAACAATAAACTTTTCATTAAAAACGGCCTCAAGCGAACTTAATGCCTTAAAAAATGCTGCATGGTCAGGAATTGATGACTCGATGTTACTTAGTAGCGGTCATTTCAACTTTTGCCATTGAAATTATTACTTGGATTTGCTGAAGATTTTAATAAAATTGTAGTCAATGCTAACCATGAAATCGGTACGTGCAAATGATAATAAAAATGTTATAAAATCATCCGTTGCAACAGAAATACCGGAGTTAAAAATTTTAAACATTACCTAGAAAGTGCCGAACATTCAACTCTCTGACCCCTACAAATTAGAGATGATTAAAACAAAAATAACACCTCTTAGTATATCATTTAGAAGTTGGGATATGTATTATAATCCGATACCGCAAAGTACATCAATTTTATGGAATGTTAAACTAACCCCTGAAAATGAAAGACCACGTTTTATACTTTTAGCATTTCGAAACGATAACAAATTTCAGCATTGTAATTTAAGAAATCTCAACTCCGATTTATATTCTTATGATGATTTAAAACTTAAATTTAGTCAAAGTCGTTATTTCTTGCTCTACGATATGTATAGAAAATTTTAAACAAATTATTATTCATAACAAGCACAACCTGTTCTAACACTCGAGGCCTTTAAGGATTCACCAGTAATTGTCTTAGATATATCTCATCAAAATGAAACAATCAAAACCGAACCAATTGATATTCGGATTGAGTTGACAACATATGTCATCATACCAAATGATACCTCACTCTTTTGTTTAATCATACCTGATAAGACATTCGAATATATACCCCTTACCAATGAAATAACGAGACTTTTGTTAATGTATTTGTGAATACATTTTGTAAGATGATGCTATACTTTTTATTTATATATAAGATATCTTCAAATGTTATTACAACGCTTTTATCAACTTGCAATGTTGTGATCCAGAAACTTTCAATGTTGTGTTCCAGAAACTTTCAATGTTGTGTGTCCGACACCATAAAGCAAAGCTTTGAAAAGCTCCTATAAAAAAACATAGTGAATAGGGCGAGGTAGATGACATCTAGATGTCGCCCTATGTACTACGTTTGCTACACCGGAAATAGACGACACGCCATTTCTTTAAATAAAATTAATTGGTGCTCGTTTGTATGTACATACATATGTAAATGCATGTGTGTGCACCTTTCTATTAATATCGTTGAATTATTTTAATATCTATTACAAACTTTTATTCAGACAGGACTAAAAAGTAGAAAATAAATAATATAAAAAAAAAACTTTTTAATATACAACGCTTTTATAAATGGACTAAAAAGT
>NW_023458555.1:95350902-95356002 GCF_013731165.1 Rhagoletis pomonella | reverse complement strand
ACTTTTTAGTCCATTTATAAAAGCGTTGTATATTAAAAAGTTTTTTTATATTATTTATTTTTAGTTAGTATTACTTTATACTTAGTTATGGTTACACATAATTTGTTTACTGCGGAAAAATAAAAATATACGTACATTGTGAAATTAGTCCTGTGTGGTTTTTTATTTTGTTAAAAACAATAATGGGTAATATATTACCGACCTATACCTATTATTATCAGTACTCCTAAAATTTAGCCAAATTTAAAAAACATATAATTCAATTTAACACTTCCCAACAATGATATTTTAAATATAAATTTATCATTTACAAGAAAGAGAGCAGGGAACTAGAAAATAAGGAAAACCTTTTCTTGTCAGATGCTTCACAACTGGAAACAACAACAACAACAGTAACCACAACAGAGGCACCAACAACATCCACACCCATTTTTGTAACAGAACGACCTATATTAAAATATTTTACAATTGATGATGCTATAGAAGCATTTCGAAAGGATCTAATTGAAAACGAAATGGATAAAGGAGGTATATTGGAATCAAAGGAAGCATTTTATCGACATTTCAATCTTAAGTATGAAAACATTGAAGTAACTGTACGTTGTACATACATGAGAAACAAAATATGAGAATCAACTTTTTCCAATATCGTGAAGTTGAAAGGTAACATATTTTGAGCAAATTGAAAAGATTAATGTATTAGATTTCTCACCAACAATAGAAAATCAAAACATTCAAATAATTAATGTAAAAAACTATATCCAGACATATAAAATGAACATCCTTTAAACCGACATAGTCTGTTAATCAAAATATTTTAAAAGAAGATGAACATATTCAATTTAATAACATTGCTTGTTTTAATCAAAACTTTAGCTGTAGGGTCAAATGACCAACAAAAAACTTATTGTCCTTGTTTCAATTCTGAAATTGGTAGTACAAGAAGAAAAATACTCGACATAATAGACAAATACAACGAAAACTTATAATAGATGCTGCAATCAAAGCTTTCAGAGACGCTTTGATTAAAAAAGAAATGGCTATTGGAGGTAGACTTGAAACTACCAACTGTTTTAGACACTTTAATTGAAAGTATGATAGTCTTGAAATAAGAGTTAAATGAAGTTACTATAGCAACTATACAGCTCGCTCTCTCAATATTTATTATTATTATTTTTTTTTTCGCGGGCAGGGGGTCGAAAATGCCTATTGCATCATCAAAGCTGTCGTCACAACAATGGTATGTCCGGAGACTAAAACACTCCCCCCGAATTGGAACCGTCGCACAGTGCCGCGACTCCATACAAATGATGGACAAAAATAGAAGGAGTGGTCAGAATTGGCTGAAACTTCACACCTAGAAGTATTATGCCCCTCTAATTTCAAAAATGAAATCGGTTTTGCTATACCGGTTACTCATTTCGAGAAAACCGAGTTTTCCTTGCAATTTTATATGAAAATAGTCATTGTGGACATGTGTTGATATAAGTGGAAGGAGGCATCAGAATGGGCTGAAACTTTACACCTGAAAGGACTATATCACGGCAATTTAAGAAAACAAAAACGTTTTTCAGCATCTGTTATCATTTAATTAAAAAAAATTTTTTTTTTACAATTTTATAAAAAGGTAAAATAACTCATAATCATCGTAGACATATGTTTATAAAAACCGAAATAGTATTCAGAACTTGTTGAAACTTTACACCTGAAAGGACTAAGCCATTCTTATTTCAAAAATGAAATCGATTTTTCGGTACCGGGTACCCATTAAAAAAAAAAAGATTTTTTTTTACATTACTATATGAAAGACCAATAAGGCATAATCATTGCTGATTGTGGGTTTACGAAAACAGGAAGGAGTCGTCAGAATTTATTGAAACTTTACATCTGAAGTGTCTATATTACTCTAATTTTAAGAAAGTAATCGGTTTTTTTTTGTAACGGGTACCCATTAAAAAAACACCGAGTTTTTGCACATGATTATTTAAAAATGAAATATGGCATATCATTGTTGCTAAGTGTTCAGAAAAATAGTCTTAATAGTCAAAATTCGTCTAAACTTTACTTCCTAAGTGAATACATTATGGTAATTTGAAAAATTAAGTCGGTTTTCCTTACATGTTAACCTTTAGAAAAAAAAATTATTTTGATTTCATTTAAAATAAAGCATAATCACTGTTAAGTAAGTAAGTAATAATAGCTGTTATATGGTAATAACATATAATATGTTAATAAAAACCGAACTAGTTGTTATAATCACTCAGTTTCAGAGTCCTCAGAAGAGGAGGAAGTGATCACTGATTCAAATGATTCCATGCTTTTGTCTGCTTCGTCACTTTCAACAATGTATTTATTAAAACTGAGATCAGAACCCTTTAAATATTTGTTTTTCTGTTTTATATTTCTTTTAAATGCAACTAATGGATCTGACGATAATATCAAACGAGTCATTAAATCCGTATTGCTTTGTACTACTAATAGTAAAACGTTGAAATTTTTGCACAGGTAATGTAATTAGTTAGGTGAACAAAATTATAAAAAGACTCAATCAAAAAAAAAAATATATAAAAAAATTGGACCTCCCTGATGTGCATACATTTGTACTATCATTTTCGCAAGCCGTTTTTGTTTGCTGCTTAAGCAAAATAGTACTCTTTATGCAGATGAAGAGTAATAGGTATGTTATTTATTTTTATTTTCTTTTTGTTCGCCTTTCGTCTAATCATTGGGCGCTGTAATGTGTCTCGATTGCATTTATTTCCTTACCCGAATTGGTTAACATATTATTTGTATATATGTATATATATATATATGTAAATCTTCGTATACCTTTGTTTTTGGCTCCCATACCGTGATGCATATTTAAGTATTTTAATTAGCTGATAATTTTTTTCATTTCAAAGCACCCTGTACCTCTTATTTTTTTTTTCTGGCACTTTTAGCTTTAATTCAACACCTTATTTTTGAAAAGCGAACCAAAAATTTAGATCTTAGGGCATTCAGAAAAAGTATTGTAAATATAGATCAGCTAAAATAATACCAAAAAAAAGGCATTTAGTCACTTTTTCAAAATTGAAAATTTTCAAATATTGGAAAAAGTTGGAAGAGATTTCGATTGTTTCTGTTAGTAGAAAGTCCAAACTACCATAACCAAAAAAAAAATTTCACGAACTTTCAAGATGTTTTTGTTTTTTTGTCTCCAAAGTTTACCAATTTTCGGATTTTGGTATGTTTAATCATATATTTATTTATTAATAAAAAAAAAATATTTGTATAAATTTTTTTTCCATGAACCATACATTTTTTGGTTTGTCGCATATATCTTTATCAAAGTGCAAAAGTTGATCTTGCTAGGAATAAAAATGTATTTTTAACAAATTTTTAACTGCGACCACTTTTATGTGCGAATCGCCAAAATGAAATGGTATGTAGAAAATAGGTGTACTTTGAGGGGGTGTGTGAGGCTGAAAGTTGTTTTTATCACAAAATAACTTATGAACTTCTCTTAGTTGGAGATTTAGCTGTAACTTGACATCAAAACATCTAAGATTCAAGACAGTCGATTTTTGTATTTTTGTGCACCTTCGCGGCACTGTGCGTCGCCCACCCTGGGACCACTAATCGCATTGCTTCGCTATGTAGCATGGCTTGGATAACGTTATCTGGGTTAATTGGTCCTACCAGGTCTTGCAGATTATTGCGCTCGGCTTCCCATCTTTTGCATCCGAAGAAAGTGTGCTCGGCATCGTCTTCTTCTGCGTCGCTGTATATGCATGACGGCTCTTCGGCTTTTCCCATTCTATACAGGTATTTGCGAAAGTAATCATGCCCAGACAGCATTTGTGTAACGTAAAAGTTTACTTCGCCATGTTCTCTTTGTGTCCAAAGTTTTAGGTCTTTTATTAGCCTGGCCGTCCATCGGCCGCGGCTTTCGTTTTGCCACCTATCTTGCCATAGTCTTAGTGTCTCGTTTCTTACTCTTTCCCTTTCGATGTCACTTGGTTTCGTTTGCGCCTTAAGCTCCCACATTTTCTTGCGCTCGGCTGCTAGTAGATCAATGGGAACCGTTCCGCTTATCACGAGTATTGCCTCGCCGGACACTGTACGGTACGCAGAGGCTACTCTTAAAGCTGCAGTGCGATGGGCTCTGGAGAGTATCTTGCAACGGTTATTTTTCTGTAGGGTGTCAGCCCAGATCTCCGCTCCGTATAGCAAAATATTCAAGGTTGTGGACATTAGAAGTTTTCTTTTACTTTGGGTCGGTCCACCAATATTGGCCATTAATCTGCTTAGATAAGCCGTTGCCTTTGCTGCTTTTTCGGCTGCGTGCTGCAATTGTGCCCAATACGTTAGCCTGGGGTCTAGCCTTACACCTAAGTACTTTATTACTCTTTGTGTCTTTAATGTAATGCCGGTCAGTTTCATGCTCACTTCTAAGGGAATATGCTTCTTAGTTAGGAGTATTAGCTCGGTTTTCTCTGCTGCAAGTTTAAGACCGTGTGAGTCGAGCCATGCCTGTGTTCTTATCATAGTCTGATTTAATTTGCGGCGAGCATCTTCGGTGTCCCGTGCGGTGATCACTGCGGCAATGTCGTCAGCGTAGCCTACTAAGTATGTGTCATCAGGCATCTCAAGGTTTAATATTCCATCGTAGCTGATGTTTCATAGGTCTGGCCCAAGAATGGAGCCTTGTGATGCGCCCGACGTGATCGTCATTTGCCGGGGTCCATCGGTGGTATGGTATAATAACTCCCGGCCTTCTAGATAGCTTCTAACCATGAGTCTAAGGTACGTGGGTATGTTGTAGACTTCTTCTAGTGCGTGTATCATATTTTCCCATTTTGCGGTGTTGAAGGCGTTGCGAACGTCTAAGGTTGCAAGCAGGACTAGCTTTTTGTGTTGGTATGCGGCTTCTACTGTTGTTGTTACATGTTTTATAGCTCCAATTGTAGATTTCCCGGGCCTGAACCCGTACTGTCTTGAGGAAAGTCCGCCGCCGCTGGCGATAGCCGCTTCTATTCTAGGTTTTAGCAGCCTTTCTAAGAGTTTTCCAGCTGTGTCCAGCATACATAGTGGTCGATACGCTGATGGTGAGTCAAG
>NW_023458555.1:95345656-95350892 GCF_013731165.1 Rhagoletis pomonella | reverse complement strand
ACAAGCGAACCTTGAGGCTATCGATTTCGAACGCAATATGAGAATTGTCTTTGGTTAAGGGAAAATGCAAAAGATGGACCAGATACATGTCATTGTAACACTTTTAAACAAAAATCAGAAGCAGAAGCAAAACAAAACTTATGTAATTATATCATAATGTACACGATCACTTAACAAATTGTAAAAAATGTAACAATATGTTTTAAACACATATTAAGCAGTTTATGTAACAGCAACAATATGACATTTTTCACATTTCATTTGATTATAATAATTTTAAGTTTTTCTTTGTTTAAGTTCCTTTTAAATCAATTATGTAACAACAACAATGTAATACTTTTTCTTTATTGATAAAGAAAATAGTCTTGCTTTCCATGTTTCTAATCATAAAGCCACATAAAAAAACAATCACAAACTACTACAAACATAATAAGTAGTATATATAGCAGCACCCTGCAGTACTGGGGTGCGACTACAGGACTGCTGAATCGGTAGTTACGTGATAAACTCCGTCAATTACCGAGCGACTACTTGCAGTGTATTTCATCGATTACTTTTACAATGCAATGTGCTAGGCGGTAGTCACCATCGGCCCTCTCTGCACTCTGTTACGAAAGTAGTCACTTGCGTGATTTATGGGCGCCCTCTGTCGTAGTTTTTCGCTATACTGCTTCCGACTGGTTCGATCCTGCACTACCATGGGTTAATAGAGTAGCTACTAACCTAGGAGTCGGCGCGGTAGCGGTTAAAAGTAGCGATTGACTCCAGCAGTACTGGAGGGCAACAACCTAGGTAAGTAACTACTCTATACACCCGTGGTAGTGCACATGGTAGTGCAGAGTCGAACCAGATAGCGAAGAACTACGACAGAGGGCGCCTATAAATCACCCAAGTGACTACATTAGTAACTCTCGGTAGTACAGAGAGAGCCGATGGTGACTATCACTTAGGACATTGACGTTGTAATCAGTGAAATACACTGCAAGTAGTCGGTCGGTAATTGACGGTGTTTATCAGGTAGCTACCGATTCATCAATCCTGTAGTCGGTCGGTAATTGACGGTGTTTATCAGGTAGCTACCGATTCACCAGTCCTGTAGTCACTCCCCCGTACTGCAGGTAATGTGTAATTTCTCTATGATTACTCACATTTCATTCCATTAGAATAATTGTTTAATTTAAAATTTGTTATATAAATTAAATATTTTGCGCGAAGGCTGTGTGTTTGGGCGTGTCCCCGCTAAATATCGCAGCTATCTCCCCTACGTTAGAAGGAACACAAAACCTCTACTTAGGTTACGCGTCTTTCCTCGCCGAAGTTTTTCTTAAGTTTTCGTAAAGTATTTTTAAGCGTCTTTTTTCGCCGTCGAAACACTATCGCGCGTTTTCGTGTCTAGTGACGATATGTGCTTTATAGTAATGGCGCAATTTTAAGCTTATCCTAACCTTAATGAAATTACCGCTGTCTCACGCAATGTGGTTATCTGCTCTTTCTGTGATGCGTAATTTTCACCGACCGTTAACCGTATGTCTTTCTAAATCACCTTGACTAAGTCATCACTGAACAAAACAACCGCTTTGCATTTTGAAAAGATACTCACCTGGGCCTTATTCCACAAAACAACTTATCAACTTTTCACTTTGCACTTATCGATTTGTATTTTATTGCGAAGTGAAAAGTGTTTCTGTTCCACAATATTCTTTACAAATCTCACTATGCGCTGAGCTTAGTTTTGCAAAGGGTTTGCTAAAAGAGCATATTTTTGCAAAGACTTTGCACTCTCTGCAAAGTCTTTGGGCTCTCTTGCAAAGTGAGTGTTCAAAGTGTTCCACATAGCGTTTAATCAACTTTGCATTTCTGTCATATCACTAATCACTTTGCGTAAAAGGTAAAGATTTAAAATGAGCCGCAAAATAAAAATTGGAAAAATACTTGCAGTTTTGAATATAACAAAAGAAAAAAAGACATTTTATTTTAAAATTTTCAAAACAATAAAGTAAGTATTTTTTATAAAATTATTGTAAATTTCAAACATAATTAAGTTTATATTTCATTTTGAAGGTTAAACCGGCTGCGTAGGAGGATGTTTTGAAAAAAGCCCAATCCCTGCAACTGGCGTCGGCCCAAAAAACATGGACCTATGCGAGGGACAGTTTGTTTGGGCTCTGGAAGAGCCGGACATTGGGAAGTACAACAATTTATTGCCTATACATAGCAAATATTTATATTTGCCTCAATTGTTACTGTGGGAATTTCTATTAATTCTTATATTGTGCAATGCTAATAACTAACAAGCATCTTGTTGACAACAACAACACAAATCCTTATCATAGACATTGTTGTTGTGAGTTAACAGTGCGCTCAATTAACAACTCTAGCTAATTAGAAGAACGGGTATATGCACAATATAATTATTTGCTATATGTACTGTAAAAATATACCGTAAGTATTTGAATAAGCAAATATTCATTTCGCGTATGTATGTATGTACCTTGTACATACAGTGGCTTAATAAAGTTTAAATACACCTCGTTGACATTAAATATATTGTTCTGATTATTATATTTGAAAGTAAGCTAATATTTTTATTTATTTTTATTTTTATTTTGTTAATTTGCAGAGTAAAAGGGATAACGCCCAAAAAAACTGGATCCAGAGGGGGGAAGGACAGCGTTATGGATGAAGCTGACTTGGCCATCTTTGATATTCTGGAATCAGACTCAGCTTTTGTAGATGGATTGAATTTGCCAGAAACTCAGAAAATCTACCATCAGCTGAGTGTGATTCCAGATTATCGATGACAGAAGAAACACCTGCCAATCCCCCTCCAAACCCAAGAAAAAGGAAGAGCTCTACCAAGTTTCCAAGTGAAACTTTGGATAGAGAGAAAAAATGTCGGCTGGAGCTCCTTGAGGTTGAGGTTTCCTACAGAAAACTTCAGTTCCTAAAATTGGAGAGGGAGCTCCAACTTCCACCCTCTGCCATAACCCGCGAAATTGCAGCGGCAGAAACGGAAAATATTTCGCGTTCGCGGTTGTTAATTGACGAGTTTATGTATAATATATATAATATTTTGTTATTTTTTTACGTTTTTTATTTAAAAATAAAAAATAAGTGAATTTGATGTTTTTACTTTCTATATTGAAAATTTGGTTACATAAAACTTGTTACTCTCAAACCCCAAAAGAAACAACGCTTTTGCAGCGGAAAAAGATCATATCCAAAGGACCACTTTTATTTCACTTTAATGGTTGGTATTAGGAGAATTATTGCGGTAGAGAAGTAACCCTTTCCATTCCACTCACATGATTTACATTATTAAGGGCATAATTTTCTTCTTCAGCACTTTCATCTAACTCCTCGATTTCATTGTCAGTGTCTTCAAAGGGTTGCATGTTTTCACTACCCCTTCCGATGCCACTGGCAATATTGTGTAAGATGGCACAAACAATGACTATCTTTCCTGCAAACTCAGGCCTCAGTCGCAAATAATTTAGACACGGGAATCTCTCCTTAAGAATGCCAAAACTATTTTCAATTATGCGCCGTGTTTTTTTGTGGCAACGATTGAAAGCCTGTTGTTCGTAGCAGAGCTGAGTCACTTGTTCCTTACCTCGGGTGGGGGGTAACAAGTAACGCTCAGCAATGCGCGAACTACAAATACTCTTATTTTAAAATTCTCTACCCCTTACCACTGGTGGGGGGAAGTAGAGTTTAATAAAATAAGAGGTTAGTACTTTCAATATTAATAATTTTGCCCCTAACCGCTGGTGGGGGGAAGTAAAACCTTAATAAAGAAAGAAGAAGACAGATAGTTAGATGCTTTACCCCTTACCTCTGGTGGGGGGAAGTAAAGCATAAAATATAAAAGAAAGAAAAGAAGCGTGTTATTGAGAGTCTTTACGAATCTGATTAGTTTATTCAACATTTTTCTTTTATATACAATTTTCTAACTCTATTTCCTTAACTAATTATATATGTATGTGTGTGTATATGTACATATGCATGTATGTATGTATATTTACATAAGATTACCAACCAATGCCTTGGTCTTCTAATTATATTTTTATTGCTTGCATGTGCATCGGCTATATATGTACATGCAAAGCATATTATCTAATGCATTTTCTAATGCATGCATAGGTATGTGTGTATATATATTTGTATGAAAGAGATAAACGCATTGATCTCTTATTTCAGTATGTATTATAATTTATGTTATGATAAGCAGCAATCTTCGTACTCAGGCAACAAGATCGCAGAGAATTTCGATTGCTTTGCTTATCATACATTTGACATAGTAGTGGACTGTATACATATACGTAAATATTTTCTGTATGTAAATAAGTATGTTTTGTTTCTTGCATTGCATGTGCAGACAAAACGATCCTTTTTACAAGCTTTTATTTAACTTCACTTGTATGTATGTATGTATGTATGTCCTGGAACTTTGCAGTCAATATTTAACAAACTTCCCGATGAGCTACAGACTTGAAACTTCAAACTTAGCTCAGAACTCGAGGACAATACAATTTAAAAGATGTTTTAATCCGCTAGGTGGCGCAGGAGTCGAGATATTTGTAAAACCCGCATTTATGGTCTGATTTGGTTCGTATTTAGAACATTTATTACGTATATGAAAAGAAATTAATCCGAAAAAAATTTTGCCGATAGGTGGCGCAGGAGTCGAGATATTTGGAAAACCCGTATTTATGATCCGATGTGGTTGATATTTAGAACATATATGACTTATATGAAAATAAATAAATCCACAAAAAAGTTTGCCGACAGGTGGCGCAGGAGTCGAGATATTTGGAAAACCCGTATTTATGATCCGATTAAGTTCACATTTAGAATGCATATTGCTTACATGAAAAGAAATAACTACACAAAAAATTTTGGCAGTTATGTGGCGCGTGAGTCTATATAATTAAAAATTCGGCATCTGTGCTCAAATTTGGTTTATATTCAGAATAGGTGTATTATCTATTTAAATTGAAATATATTGAAAATTTTGTTTGTTAAGTCAAATTTAGTATAATATTAACTGCAAGATTTCAAAAGACTAAAAAGTAGAAAATAATATTATAGTTAAAAAAACAAAAAACACGCTTTTATTACAAAAAGAACTAAAAAGTATAAAATAATTTGTAGATATAGCGATTCCGTTTAAGAAGAATAGGAAGTTCCTAACCTGATTTAATTTAACTGTTTTAAGTTAGCTAAAAATATGATT
>NW_023458555.1:95338549-95345556 GCF_013731165.1 Rhagoletis pomonella | reverse complement strand
TTTTTTCAGCATTATTTCCATACCAAGTTTTTCCCAAATTCCAATCAACTTATCTTGTACTTGAATAGTGAATGATTTATGGGAAAACTTTTTTTGTTCTGTTTTAGCACGTTCGCTTAAGTAAAAATAATATCTCAAGATATCCAGTTGGGTTGGTAAATTAAGATCAGTTAAATCAGTAGACACACCAAAAACAGTAACATCATGCTTGGGTATATGACTCATTGGGTTTTCGATAGTTGGTGATGTAGTTGCTTCATCTTGCGGTGTAGAGGATGGTGGATTCATTGTAAACTTATTGATTTGGAATGGTCACTTCACTTATTATTTTTTTTTATATTTTTTTATCTGAAATTAGCACTTCACACTTTGAGTTCTTCACAACGACTTAATGCATTCACAAAAACTGTTGAGTTATATATGGTCTACGAGACGAGGTAATAAGAATGAAATGGTAATTTCAATTCTACCTGCTGTGTCTTGTGGTGGCTTAAAAAAAAACAACACAAGCAATTTTACGATCTGCAATTGTGTCACAGTGATACCTTCATTGTTTAAAAGGGTTGCGGTGCATTCCAGTGATACCTTAATTGTTAAAATGGTTGCAAAAAAAGCGCATTTCTTAAGAAGGTGCCTTAAAATACCCACAAAAAGGGTTGTAAAAACAACCTTCATTTCTTAAGTAGGTGCTATAAAAAAACTACATAAGTAAGTATACGACATGCAGCTGTGTCTTAAAAAACGCACACAAGCAATTTTCCGATTTGCAATTGTGTCACAGTGATACCTTCATTTTTTGAAACGGTTGAATAAAAAACCCACACAACTATGTTTACGACATGGAAATGCATCACAGTGATGCCTTGGTTCTGACTAAATAAATTTCTAAAGAGAAAAATAAACTCCAAAAAGAAAAAACATAGGCATTTCGCTGATTTTTTCATGTAAAGTGCAAAACCGGCGATTTTATGAAATGTTTGTATGGTGAACCCCCAGGGGGGTTCCAGGGGGTGTGCCACTGGCATCGGTGGGTCGGGCCTCCAAAGTTAGTAGGGGTCGGTCATACATTTTGACTCGATTGGAGCACTCTAAATGGGTCAAAGTGGGATTTTTCAAAATTTGCCCCTACCCAAAAGTTCGACCCAAATTGGGGGACATCAGAATTCGTTTTAGAGGTATGGTTCCTTCGGCAAAGTTTCTTATTATGATCCCTGGAATATGATTTTCACAGAGCAATGGGCGATTTTTTTGCCTCCCCACAAATCGACCCGGCCTAATATGTATATATTACAGGGTTGTACAAAGTGTAAGAGTGAATAAGGTGACCACCTATATATAATAAGTTGGTCACTTTATAACAATATTGCATGGGAAAATAGTAACAAATCGCGGCGAATTCGTAGGAATCTATTGATTGCATTATAATCATTATGTGACAGTTCACTCCGTTCAGTTACTTCTATTGCAACCCGGTCCTAACGATGTTAGAAGGGCGTATTTATTGCCAAAAAACGGACCAGTCCATTTGTAACTAGATCTCCACCGGTTCAAAATCCGTTGAAATGTGGTACTTTTAAAAAACTATTTAAGTTCACTTTTTTCATTAGAAATCTATATCTAAGGTGTCGAATTTAGAACTGGTTCCCAACTGTCGAAAAAGAGACGCAGCACGAACTAGATCTTATCCGTCGAATTTATAACTAGTTCAGGACAACCGTAAAAGGGATGCAGCAGGAGCTTGTTTATTTTACATAGATATGAGTTTGGCGACTTTTTCGTTCAAATACGTTTCCATTCTGCACTTCGCAGATGCTTTTTCGTAGCTTGGTAATACAAAACAAACATTTATGTTAACATTTTAATATCTTGGGACAGTCTGAAATGTAGCCAATAATATCAAGCACCCCTGCAAACCCAGCTACAGCCAAAGGTATGTAAACGTACATTTCTTACAATCATTCAAACAAATTTAATTTAAAATTGAAAACACATTTCTTTGAATATAGTTTAAAATCGCACACACGCTAGAACCAAAAAGATTGAGAAATCATGATTTTCTTTTATCTGCCGATTTTAGAACTGGTTCGGAACTAAAGAATTTAGGACTAGTTCGGGACTATCGAAAAAGGGATGCAGCGGGGGGCAATTGACACTTCCTAGGACATCGCCATGTTAAATTCGCCAGTTGTTTGCACGCAAAAGAGATTTATCGCGAAGCGCACCAGTTCAGAACTAGAGATTTTCCCCACAGGGTACATATGTATGAACTCATTTTTCTGCAACTGGTTTTAATATTCCTAGACAGTTTTAGGCCTAGGCTAAGTAGTCTATTGATAAAAAAGCAAGGCGAAAATTTAAAAAAATACTGGAATCTTTTTAAAAGGGACCGTTGATAACTGATGAACATACATGAATATACATGAATATATGTATCAGCAAAGAGTACGGGAACTAAAAAAAGCAACGGGTAAAATCTTGCAACTTCATTCTCTACACACCACTCAAAAAATCGCTCTCATTTACATGATTTTGGAGTACATGTTCATTGAGTACTGGATCAGAGCTAATACAAGATGGCATAAACAGAAGACGAGAGTAAGAGGAAATCCCAAACAAATGAGTTTAGCTTCCCATTTTGCAAACAAAAGATTGTATGTTATATGTATTCATGACCTTAACGTAAACCCAGTGATAGATAAAGCAGAACCACAGATTATATCCCGAAAAGAAAAACTAATTTCGGAATATATACAAATAGAAATACTCAAACTGCAAGCTCAAAAATGGTAATTGATGCGGTGTTTTCAAGATATCTTAACACCCTTGAGTCATGTTTTATCAATCATACCGATAATTTCATTTATTAAAAGAATTAAAAATGAAAATTAATAAAAAAAAAATCAGCAAAATGAATAAAATTAAGTGAAATAAATGTTTAATTTCTAAACTAACCTACATGTGTATGTATGTAACTGAAGCGCCTAATAATAGGTTTACATATAAAAAGATTATGCTCGTTTCCGAGCTTAACTCCCTAAACTATAATTAGAAAAAGAGATTAGCCATACAAAATTATAATTATACAATTATCTCAGATTAAACCGATAACTTTTTGGTGTTCAACCTAGTTTTATCGATTATCCTTGCGAAGAAGAAGAGGAATGTCAAATGTAAAAGTAAACAAAAATTGGCTCTAGCAACGAAAGAGGTTTGTAAAGGTATTTTTAATAAAAATTTTAGTTAAAATATATTTAAATAGCATAATATGTGTGGCAGAAAAAGCGACCACGGTGGCACAGAGAAGAAGCTTCCTCGTGTTGTGAGAATACCAAGCACAACCAATTTGAAAGCTACCGAGCTTTGATTGAGATTATATTTATATGTAAAAGTACTTTTATGCTTTGCCGTACGCATATGTTTACACATCAAATTTCATGAGTACCTAGCACTCACACCTTTTTTGACTTTTATTTCAACATAGATTGATTAAGAGAAAAATACTGATTAAAATAAACTATTTCACACAAGCAGGGTTGAAATTTTGAAATTACTGCCCGTATTTTGTTGGCGAGTCAAATATAAGTGGCATTGTGGTACTATGATAGCACGGCCGAATAATCATAGTCAACTTATGTACAGCAGTCGAAAAAATTATAGCCGCACCAAATGTTGACAAGTTTCATATTATTTTTGTTGTTATTTAATTTTGGTTAGTTTTTTATTGTTCATTCTTTAACAACATCCGTATAAATACAAATGTACAAGGCAGTGTCACACGATTGGGAATTTGCCGAATTGCAAAGCGTATCCCAATTATGTGAATACCAAAATATTTTTCTTTATCCCAATCACGAAAATTAATTTATTGAAATTCTTCAATAGAAGATTGCTGTATTGTACCAACCTTTTGACCTTAAAAAAATATATCGTCCCAATTTTTTTTATTTTGTACCAATAGCACAATATAAAAATGCACAAATCTTTACAAATATACCAATCGAGAGACACTGCCTTAAAAATTTATGAAATGCAAAAATTTAATTCAACAAATTTTCGTAAAAATTTCAAGTTGATTTCTTAGATTTTTTAAAAAAGCTCGAAATTTGTACCAAAGTTTGTTGAATTTTTTTAATATTGCACAAAATTGGAAAATTCTATATATTTGAGTTTTGTTGAAGAATTAACTATATTGTTACAAAAAAAATAACCGAAATTAAATAACAACAAAAATAATACGTTAAAACTTGGCAAAAAGTGGTTCGGCTATAATTTTTTGACCACTGTATGTATTTTTACCAGGTTTTATTTAACTTGGTCATCCCGCGGAAATTTCCAATCGATTTTAAACTAACTTCCGACAAGTTAGAGACTTGAAAATTTCAGTATAGTTCCAATCACGATGACAATGCAATGCAATATCAATGAATTCCCAAGATGGTCCTCTGGTCTTTATACAAAGGCGGTCAAAACAGTAAAATTTATAGCTAACAGAGCGTCATTTGAACGTAAAAACGCTATAATTTCTTAAAGCTGCCGGCGGTATTAAATAATAAGTATAGTTTAAGGCGCTAGTAAGAGAAATGCCGGAAATTAGCTTCAACTGTGTGACATGTTAAATTTTAGGCACATCTCACACAGGGGGTTAGTGAAATACAGAGATAAGGCACGCATAATGCACATGAATTGTACATACTTCTAGTATCCCGCAGGCGAAAAAATTTAACTTAGTACGATGTGCTACTTCTGAATACTGTTAAGGCGCTGCACTAAGAGGTATTGGACTCCAAATTCTGGCCATAAATCGGGTTTCCCATTGTTAACTAATACAAAGGAGATATTTTTATCTAGAGATGTAGATAATTTCCGCGTAAAATGACGGCCTTATTACCTGCATACGGTAAACGGTCCTTGTGTAGGGTCAATCGGAACTTAGTATTCGTTGGGTGCAGTTTACTCTGCTCTTGACTACGCGCTGTGTTTTCGACTTTTAGTTGGTAAATTCTGAAGCTGGGAGTGTTTTGTGAAGAATAATTATCATGGATCCCAATGTTACAAGGTATGTACGATATTTTTGATAAATATCAATAAAATCGATAGCTCATTTTTACGTAGTATTTTTTTCACAATTTGTACTTCATTAATGTTTTTAAGTGGGTGCAACTAACAGAAACAGACCAAAATCGTTATTATATGAAGCAATAATGTCGCTAGTTATATGATCACCAGGGAACAGATTTTTAGGACCTAAAAACCTATAAAAAAGGCAAAATAAAGTAACGAAATAGGCTGAAAAAGGCAAAATAAAATAGCGAAAAAGGCAGGAAAAGGCACTAGGTGTTGCAAAAAAGGCAAAAAAAGGCAAAACTAAATAGCGAAAAAGGCAGGAAAAGGCACTAGGTATTGCAAAAAAGCAAAATAAGGCACTAAAAAAAGACAGAAAATACGAAGAACAATCAAAAAATATATTTATTTTAGAAATGTTTATATTACAAGTAAAAAGAGAAAAACTATGAAATAGTTTCATTATATGAAAAATTTGTACTTTTAATCTTTGACTATTTTATCCTTTCGCGTTTCTAACTCATAAAACTATAATCTGTATAGTTGTAGTAACATTGAACCACAAGATGCATTTTGAAGTTTTTTGGCAGCATTTTGATTAGATTTTCGCGAAGAAAAGCCTTGAATGTACTAAATGTGTGCTCGACGTAAGTTGATACAAGCGGCGCCCAATTTAAATATGGAACGTTTGAAACGTTCATATTATCAGGAATAAGGGCGTTTTCCTCGCCCTTTATAATTTTATCTACACCCCTCTGCGCTTAAAAAAAAAGTTGTAAATGCTATAATCACTTTTTTAAAGGTAGAAAAGGCAAAAAAGGCAAATATCTAAAAAAAGGCAAAAAAGGCAACATCAAATGTGTATATATAGAATCAGGAAAGAAATCGTGGACATTCTTAATCGAATATACTCTATCTCTTTAGCAGAAAAAAAGGCAATTTCCATAAAATCCGTTCCAATGTTTTCCCGAGTTTTCTACAGTAGTTTAAAAAAATATATATATGGTAGTAGTTTCATGATCATAAAAATCTTATTTTCTTTGTTACAGTGTCTGATGACAAGGAACTCGGCGAGTGCAGCGAACGAAAAAACCATGGAAATAAGAAAACAAGTGCCTGTGGATGAACTCACTTATGCAGCAGAAATGAGTAATCGCGCCACAAGAAACTAAGATGCCGCCAAAGTAATGCAAGAAGTTCAACAGTCACCGACCAGAGCATTAAAATTTCGCCAAAAAGCCCAAAAAATGGCCATGACTAAAAACCATTCACCAGAAGAGGCTTTGAAGAAATTCGTGGACGCCAATCTGACTCGACTCAGAACGAAATCATACAAAGAGCCAACAAAGAAATGTATTCATGTTACGCGCTTTTGTAAAAAGATAAACGAGATCTATCCTGAAAAAACTGTCTCTGAAACTGCAGCGGAAATAAAATTAGAAGATTTGGTGAATAACACAGCTACGAGGCTTTGCAAATATTTGGACGATGTTTTGGAAATGTGTTCGGAAATACAGAAGAGTAATTTGTAATTTTTTACAAATGGGGTTGCGACGGATCACAACAAACACAGTACAAGCAAAACTTCCAAAACTATGGTGATAGTGATGCAAACGTTTTTATCAGTTCCTTGGTGCCCCTAAAGTTGACAAGTGGAACAAAAATCATTTGGCAGAATCCAACCCCATCCTCGCCTAGGTTTTGTAGACCAACCAAAGTACGATATAGCAAAATAAAGATGTAACTAACGAAGAAATTGATTACATCGAAGGGCAAGCCAGAGGGCTTCTGGTTGGTGATGCTATAAAGATAACGCATACTTTGTTCCCCACTATGGTAGATGGAAAAGTCTGCAATGCAGCAACACATACGAATTCAACTTTGAGATGCTACATATGTGGCAGAACTCAAAAAACGTTCAATGGTCTCACGACTACAAGTAGCGA
>NW_023458555.1:95335464-95338539 GCF_013731165.1 Rhagoletis pomonella | reverse complement strand
ACAATTATATATCATTAGAAAGGTATTTTGATGCTGATGTGCAGGCAATTCTTCAAGTTTCAAATTAGTTTAACATAAAGCGGAAAAATCAGTTCAAGAGTGACACCAATACTAATGCCGTACATGTACATGGTTGGGGTGGAAATGCCTCCTAAATGTATGTTTTAATATTGATACTGAATTACAGAAACGTGCTAAGCAGCAGTTTAGGAATAAGATGTATGTTTGTACATGAGTAGATTAGACTCAAACAAGGAAGAAGGTAAAGTCGAGAATTCACCATACCTCAACTCACCACAACTAAGTTCACCACACCTAAACTCAACACACCGCTTAAGCCCACCACACCTGAATTCACAACAGCGTTACTCCCACACCCAGTTTCACCACAACGTAGCTCCCACACCCAATTTCACCACATGACATGATATCACTTGATGTGGCATCAATAACATCATTATTTGGCATAAAGTTAACCAAAATAAACAAGATTTTTAATCTTATATAATGAAATATGAAATAATAGCGGCGTTCATAGAAATCGATAAACTTCCGATAAACAAGATAAAATGAAAATTAAATCAGTTTATCACTTTTGATGAAGACCCCTTATATATTGCAATATAATGATGTTTCCATGCGTTTTTTGGTTTTTGGTATCTTATCTTATATACAAATAGGCAGTCATGTTTTCTTTACACCCCTTTTGCGGCTAAACTATCCCTGTAGGGAAAACACGAACTAGTGAACCAGATTTATAGTTCAGTACTAGTTCTTTTTCGCCAAAAACGAACCAGTCCGATAGTAACTAGTTCCGCACCAGTCCAAAAGCAATGAAATGTGGTACTTTCACTAAACTATTTTATTTTAAATTTTAAAAGCAGGGAAGGTAATCATTATGAGTAAAATAATTTAAATCAGCATTTAATCATTATTTTATTAATTACTTCCGCTCAAACGGAAATAATTATTATTTGATTTTTATTTTTGGGATTACAAATAATGACTATTTTATGATTTTATTTTTTCGCGCAAAGATTATCATTAATTTTGAGTTTTATTTTTCCACTTAAAAATAATGATAAATTATAAAATTACGCAGACGCAACCTAATGAAATTTTGACCTGAAAAGTTTGCGTCATATTCCTTTTATAAGGGTGCGGCTACCTCTCAAAAGGATACGTTTGTAATCACACTGGTATAATTTTTAAGAATCATTATACTTAGTGATTCCATAAACAAAGGCCAAAATCAAGAAGGACAATTGAGAAAGGCAATGTTGCAGAAAAAGAGGCATTTAAAAAAAAGGTGTCAAAATAATTACCACTTTCTCACTAAATTTATTTAAAAATGCAAGCCACCAGAGCTCCTTTTTTTAAGAAAAGACAAATTAATCTTTCTTTTATGCATTCCAGCACAGACATCTTAATACAGTCAGTCAATAAAGTTTAGGTACAACGAATTTTTTACAATACGGGCAACTATTTTTTAAATATTTTAGTTTTCGGTAATTTTTTAAAAAATATGGCAAATTCTACAACAAAATCCCCAAAAATCCAAAAAAAAAAATAAGAAAATTCTACAAAATTTCATTAAAAGAATTCACTTTCTATTTACGCTATCTAGAAAAAATTTGAGTTTGCAGTTTTTTAGCCCATTCAATTTTAGTATAATGAAGTTCAAGTATGAGGAAGCTAGGACTTACCAAACAACAAAAAAGAAAAAATTGCTAAATATCAATGGTAAGTGCTAGCTACCTCAAACTTGCACTTCATTACATTGCACATTTAGAATTCATTGTAAACTGGTTTGAGATCGTTAATAACAAATGATTTTATATATACACTTGTGACCAGCTGATTAACCCAAATTGTCCCAGATTAATTTTTTTTTAGCTTTTTTTGGTTTCACCTATATACAGGGTAAAAGTAGCGTTAAAGTAAAGGAAAAAATATGACTAAAACTTTGGGAGTAGTATAGTTCTTCCGATATCAGCCGTTTCCATATGGCATATTCCAGATCGATTGTTAAAGGACAGTATTTGGTTAAAATATAAAATAATAGAAACATTGTGTATAAGTTTTAATACATTTATTGATAATATATGCATATTCTACGTGCAAAGCGGATGAAGAAATTAATGAAAAGTAGCAAAATATTTCAAACATAAACCCACATAAAATTTTGCACAGGCTACTCGTCCTATAGTTTTACAGGAAACACCACGAGTGGACCTGGGGACCTACCAACGGGTGTAGCCGATACCGCGTCAGATACTGAGAGCGACACGAGCTCAGTATCTGCCTACGTAGGGTCGGTATACAGCCGGTGGGCAATGCTGAACGAGGACCAGCTACTGGACTCCGAGCCGGAGGTGGAGGTTAATGACGTCACAGTCAATTCCGCCGCTGAACGAGAGGAGCTAGAAGCGATGGACATCACCGACTCTGAGGATGGTGCAGATCCTACAAATAAATCAGCACCATTCAATAAAGCTGAGGACTTGATTCTAGTTCAAGAGCCTTGGACCGTTAGAAACAAGGTTTTCGGACTGAACTCTGATGCATACCAGATTGTAACAGCTCCAGTAGCAGGTAGGATCAGAGCTTGCATTCTGATTAAAAAAGTATATTCTTATTTTTTACTCTCCCAATACAGCGACGAAGACACTGTCTGCATTAGCGTCCTGCTGAAGGAGACCGTGATCTGGCTGGCAACAACCTACATGGCCCACGACAGCCATGTTTTCCACCCTACAGACTAGAAGAAGCTGTGAAGGAAGCAAATCGCAGGAAACTCCCGGTCAGAATAGGGGCAGATTCTGATTCGCATAACACGATCTGGGGCTCAAGCGACACCAACTCTCGAGGTGAGAGTTTACTTGACTTTGTTCTTTTATATAATCTTACCGTATGTAACCGCGGGCGCGACCCCACTTTTGTGACCTCTGTTAGAAGCGAAGTGCTGGACATCTCCCTTGTTTCGAGCGGTTTGTCTGATCAGATAAGGGACTGGCAGGTTTCCATGGAACACTCTTTCTCTGACCATCTCTACATTAGCTTTAAGCTAAATTT
>NW_023458555.1:95333462-95335364 GCF_013731165.1 Rhagoletis pomonella | reverse complement strand
TAAGGAATATCGCATTTGTTTGTTCATTTTGCTTTCTTTCGCGCTTTACACACACCTTTGTTTATCATCGACAGTCGCTTTCTTGGTGACAGCTGATTTTGCTAACTCAGTGGCTTTAAAACTGTTATCTTCAGCACGGTTTCTAACCATTGAACTTCACTAACTAAGACCACTAACTATTAAACTGTCAATTACTGTGAGCTTGAAACGTTTTCGTACAATACATTCCTAATTTCGCTATTTTTATTCTTTTTTAATAAAATTCGCTGAAAATGTCCTGTCTGTTCGAAAAGTGTAATGTAAAAGCCGGTTCGGACCATTTCGTGGCGTGCTGGCTTTGCGATGATCTGTCTCATTTAAAGTGTGCTGGTATTAATGGGAGAGTTCTGGATATTCCGTCATCCCTTGCCAAATTTGGTTTGGAGACAAACCGGTTTCGGCGTTGTGCCATCTTCAGTGCCATTTTTCGTTCTGGTTATGATTATTGGAGACAATGGACTTCGCTGGTCATGTCCAAAGTGTAAAAAACTGTTGTGGATCTCTGTAAACTATATAGAACCTCTAGAAATGGATTTTCGGAGATAAGCAAAGAGCTAAAACTTTTCAACGAGAAGTTCAAGAAGTACGAGGATGAATTCAAAGAATTTAAATTATGGGAATGCTGAAGATAGTGCCTTACATTTTAGCAATTCCTTACACCATATTTTCATTCAAATCATTCCTCTTGTTAAGGAAGCTAACGTAACGTCTAACGTTCAGTGGTTTACTGGCGAATTAAAACGCTTAAAAAATCAAAAATCCAAAGCATCTAAGCTTTTTAAAAAATCTGGCTTGTCTTCTCACTACTCCGCGTAGTCCATTCTTAGGCATAAATACAATGTATTGAACGAAAAGTGTTACAATATTTATATTAACAGTGTTCGACTCATTATAGTTTCTAATCCCAAATCGTTTTACACCTTTGTGAGACTAACGGTTATCACTCAGCATTGAAGTAAAAAGACTTAGTCTCCAGTGACGAAAATATTATTGCCGATATTTTTGCTGGTTTCTTCGAGTGAAACTACTCTGCCAGTTCTACATCTTCCCAACTAAATTCGAATCTATCTAGCTAAGCACAAGTGTTCTTAAAAGTTGTGCAGAGTATTTGTATAAGCCTCTGACAAATATTTTTAATGCTTCCCTAAAACAGGGTATCTTCGTTCGGGATTCGTTTATTTTGCCACTTTATAAATATGGAAGTAGGACTAACATCGTAAACTATAGAGGAATTGCGAAGCTTTGTGCTATTCCTAAATTTTTTGAGTCAGTCGTTACGGAAGAACTATTACTTCTCCTATTGATCTATCGCAACGCGGTTTTTGCAAAGGTAAATCAACTGTATCCAATCTTCTTGAATTCACTACTTATGTGTCTAATGGTTTTAAAAACAATCTTCAAACGGACATGATTTACACTGATTTCAGCAAGGCATTTGATAAAGTATCTCATTCAACCCTTTAATATAAATTTGATGGAATTGGTTTCCCTCCTATTCTTCTCAGCTGGCTTTCTTCTTACTTAGTGGATTTAAAAATTGTACCTCCCGGCCAATACATGTCACGTCCGGCGTACCTCAGGGCAGCCATCTTGGTCCCGTCTCGTTTATTTTATTTATAAATGATCTTCCTAAAGGGTTGAGTAACTCGAAATGCTTAATGTACGCTGATGATGTTAAGCCCTTTAAGTACATTAGTACTGCAGAAGAAAGGGAGCATTTGCAAGCTGACCTAACCTGCATTTTCGAGTGGTGTGAAGCAAATTCCATGTCCCTCAATTTGAAAAAGTGTAACTTCATGACCTTCTCTAGAAAATTGTTCTACCCAAATTCGTATATGATATCTGACCACAATGTTGAGCAAG
>NW_023458555.1:95330147-95333362 GCF_013731165.1 Rhagoletis pomonella | reverse complement strand
TTTTTTCTCTTATTGTAGTGATTTTTGAACTTTTATTCAAATTTGTGCAATCAAATCAAAAACCGGGACACTAAAGCGAATCCGGGGACATTTTAAAGTTGGACCGGGACACCGGGACAAATAGTCTAAAACCGGGACATGCCCGGAACAGAGCAGAGGAGTTAACATCACGTCCACTATGAATAACATAAAGGCTGCATTTCTTTATTCATTCTGAACGTTTGGAATAAACTTTTTTGTTTACTTATTCTTTAGAACGTTCCTGATGATATGTCAACGTATATTTCAAACGCATTCTGTTTATTCCGGCTGTGAAATGGGATTATCCGGAATGTATAAAGAAACGCAGCCAAAGTTAACATCTCGCCATAAACACACATCGAGATCAGCGTTGCCGCGAGCTTGAAAAAAAATGTATCAGTTGCCAAGCAGAAAAAGTATCGAAAACAAAAAAACTGTTGTTTGTTAAACTATTATTTAAAAAACAAATAATAAATAAAATTTTATAATTAAATCCATAGTTATAAAAAAAATTATATTTCTTGCTTTTGTCTGCTTATTTGCATAATGAAAAACAAACTTATAGAGCCCCTAAACCACACAAAATCCTTGCGCAACCCGAGACTTGTACAAGTCAATATTGTGGAATTTACTACAGCATAAAATTGCGCAAACCTTATTTTGAAGAAACGTTGCTCAAGTAAATATATGCAAGAAATATGAATGTGCGTTGTATATATTGATAGCTTCATCTTTAAAACGTAAAAAAAAACTAAATTAAAAAATTTTTTTTTCGATATTTCGTAATGTTTTTGTGTGGTTTAGAGGTCCTATAACAGTGGCGTGTGCAAAGAAATTCCGGGTTGTTTCACTTATAAGAGTTACCAAATCAACTTATAAATATCTATATATAAATTGTCACATTTCAAATAACAAGAAAAAAAAATATTAGCCTTTAGACTAGTAGTACTATTCATAGTTTTCGAAAATTCATTTCTGTCAGCCGAAAGTATCAAAATACGGCATTTGGGAAGAAAAAAGGATCAGATATTAAAATTCAGAAAAACTGTATTAAAAAATATACAATTGTACCAAAACGGCAACGCTGATCGTGATGGAAAACGTAGTTAACATCTTGTGGTCATAGCGACGATGGAATTAACATCGTCAGCCGAGTGAAAATACTGCTAAAGTAACAGAGGCAGCGCCGCCTGTAATACCCTTGCTTGCCTCACCGCTCGTGCCATAAATTCAAATTGGTTGGATAGTCGACATGCGTCTTCTGTATACTGTTTATTCTGTGGTTCGACCAATGAATCGGCCGATGCCGAGGCTAGTATCGGCCAAAAGAATCTGAATCGGCCGTTTTTGGCCGATTCTTGAATGAGGTATTGTTGTTTGGTTATTTGATTATGTTTTTCCTTTGTTATTAAAAAACTTTATAAAAGCATTTGTCCTTAAAATGCAATCATATTCAGGATATAATCGGCCTGATATTCAAAAAAAAAGCAAAACAATTTTCGTTTTATCCTCCTACGCGTTTCGGCGTTGTTTTTTTTTGCCTTCCTCAGGGAGTCTGTTTTTATTAATTTCTAATTAAGCATAAAAAAACCAGCCCATTAGATACAATATAATATATTACAATATGAAAACAATAGGCCTCTTCAGGATCTTGTACATATGCTCTTGCATTTGTAAATTCACAACAATAAAATGCACACGGTTGCCATGGCAGCAAGCATTAAATTTGAAAATGCAATTCCAACTGAAAATCCATGACCATTTTCACAACATCCTGAACAGCCCTAATTGACTAGCATGCACACATAGATGAATAAAATTGTAAACGATACACGATACAGATGTAAGTGTCATTAACAAGTGTTAATAATTTTATTCATGTACGTGTGTATGTTAACTAGTCGTGTTTATATTGTAATATGTTATATTGAATCTAATGAGTTGTGTTTTCTATGTTTTATTCCAAATTAATAAAAACAGACTCCCATAAGAAGGCGAAAAACCACGCCGAAATGCTTGGGAGAATAAAAGGAAGCTTGTTTTTGCTCTTTTAAAATACCGGCCGGAAAAACTTCTAGAATAGCTAAAAGATATACAGTTTAATCCATAGTTTATGGTATTAAACCAATGCATAACTTTATCTCTCTGTCTTAAATGTAAACTTCTCATTGTGTTTTTTGTTGAATGAGTCTTCTCCAAACTAATTATTACTCAAACAATTTTGTTATCATATATGTATATATATTAAATTAAATGCAACAAATGTTATGCGGATATATTTGGAACTAATTCTCAAAGAATTTGATATTAATCTATTCCTTGCGATCTTTGTTTTGTCAAAGAACAAATAACAGAAACTGTACTAATAAATTGAAAATGTATAAATATGAAAATGTGTAAAATATTACTGATTTTTGTTCTTATTAATGTGATTATTGCATATCAAGCGCCCGTAAAAAATAAATATTTTAGTTTACCTCAAACAAGAAAAAACGCCACGAATATTTTAAAAGCGAAAAGAAGTGGAAAATTTCTATTTGATGCCATTTTTCGCATTAGCGCAGGAATTTCAAATGCATTTGGCTATGAAGGAGATGAGTATTCTGACTATAATGATGAAGTAGATATCAAGGCATGTGAATGCGGTAAGTATTCCAAACGCTTTGCAAATTTTGAATACTTACAGCTGCGAAAACATAAACAAGGACGTGACATATTAACAAGTTGTGGTTATTTTTCTTTTGTTTATTTAAACTTTATTATTTCTTTATGTAAGTATTACCCGTTTTCCAACCAAACCCCTTGTAAATCCAAATTTCAAATTTTGTACAAACATGAGGGAATAGTTTTTAGCCCATTCCATTTAAGTATAATAAAGTGCAAGTTTGAAGCAACTAGGGCTTACCGTTAATTTTTGACAATGTTTTTAAGGTGTCGCTCAGGTGTCATCTATATAAATGTATCTATATGAATCTATATATGGTAAAATGCGTAACATCGTCTACAAACAAACAAATTCCCAAAATCAACAGTAGGGGCTAGCTACTTCAAACTTGCACTATATATAGGGCTGCCAGACGTCCCGGTTTTCCCGGACATGTCCCGGTTTTAGACTATTTGTCCCGGTCCAACCTTAAAATGTCCCGGGTTTCGTTTTAGTGTCCCGGTTTTTGATTTGATTACACAAATTTGAA
>NW_023458555.1:95328267-95330047 GCF_013731165.1 Rhagoletis pomonella | reverse complement strand
CTTGCTCAACATTGTGGTCAGATATCATATACGAATTTGGGTAGAACGATTTTCTAGAGAAGGTCATGAAGTTACACTTTTTCAAATTGAGTGACATGGAATTTGCTTCGCACCACTCGAAAATGCAGGTTAGGTCAGCTTGCAAATGCTCCCTTTCTTCTGCAGTACTAATGTACTTAAAGAGCTTAACATCATCAGCGTACATTAAGCATTTGGAGTTATTCAACCCTTTAGAAAGGTCATTTATAAATAAAATAAACGAGACGGGACCAAGATGGCTGCCCTGAGGTACGCCGGACGTGACATGTATTGGCCGGGAGGTACAATTTTTAAATCCACTAAGTAAGAAGAAAGCCAGCTGAGAAGAATAGGAGGGAAACCAATTCCATCAAGTTTATATTAAAGGGTTGAATGAGATACTTTATCAAATGCCTTGCTGAAATCAGTGTAAATCATGTCCGTTCGAAGATTGTTTTTAAAACCATTAGACACATAAGTAGTGAATTCAAGAAGATTGGATACAGTTGATTTACCTTTGCAAAAACCGCGTTGCGATAGATCAATAGGAGAAGTAATAGAGTGAGATAGTTCTTCCGTAACGTAACAAAGCTTCAGATGCCATCAAATGATGGCAGAAATAATGGGTAGCTAGATAGATTCGAATTTAGTTGGGAAGATGTAGAACTGGCAGAGTAGTTTCACTCGAAGAAACCAGCAAAATATCGGCAATAATATTTTCGTCACTGGAGACTAAGTCATTTAACTTCAATGCTGAGTGATGACCGTTAGTCTTACGCTTTGTGTTCACAAAGGCGTAAAACGATTTGGGATTAGAAACTATATTGAGTCGAACCCTGTAAATATAATTATTGTAACACTTTTTGTTCAATACATTGTGTTTATACCTAAGAATGGACTACGCGGAATAGTGAGAAGACAAGCCAGATTTTTTAAAAAGCTTAAATGATTTGGACTTTTGATTTTTTAAGCGTTTTAATTCGCCAGTAAACCACTGAATGTTAGACGTTACGTTAGCTTCCTTAACAAGAGGAATGATTTGACTGAAAATATGGTGTAAGGAATTGCTAAAATGTAAGGCACTATCTTCAGCATTCCCATAATTTAAATTCTTTGAATTCATCCTCATATTTCTTGAACTTCTCGTTGATAAGTTTTAGCGCTTTGCTTATCTCCGAAAATCCATTTCTAGCGGTTCTAAATAGTTTACAGAGATCCACAACAGTTTTTTTACACTTTGGACATGACCAGCGAAGTCAATTTTCTCCAATAATCATATCCAGAACGAAAAATGACACTGAAGATGGCACAACACCGAAACCGGTTTGTCTCCAAACCAAATTTGACATGGGATGACGGAATATCCAGAACTCTCCCATTAATACCAGCACACTTTAAATGAGACAGTTCATCGCAAAGCCAGCACGCCACAAAACCATCCGAACCGGCTTTTGCATTACATTTTTCGAACAGACAGGACATTTTCAACGAATTTTATTAAAAAAGAATGAAAATAGCGAAATTAGGAATGTATTGTACGAAAACGTTTCAAGCTCACAGTAATTGACAGTTTAATAGTTAGTGGTCTGAGTTAGTGAAGTTCAATGGTTAGAAACCGTGCTGAACTTAACAGTTTTAAATCCACTGAGTTAGCAAAATCAGCTGTCACCAAGAAAGCGACTGTCGATGATAAACAAAGGTGTGTGTAAAGCGCAAAAGAAAGCAAAATGAACAAACAAATGCGATATTCCTTACACTCTCA
>NW_023458555.1:95322048-95328167 GCF_013731165.1 Rhagoletis pomonella | reverse complement strand
AAGCAACAATAATGCACCAAAACAGGCAAATATGCACGAAGGCCGACAAAATAAAACTTTTCAAGCAACGCACTTTATGACTAAGGGCGGGTTGCTCAAAGCCTGATTGACACTAATCACCGATTAACATCATTATCGACGTTTTCGGCTCCATGCAAATAACATGGCGTCGGTAACGTCGATAACGATGTTTAACCGGGGATTAGTGTCAACCAGGCTTTGAGCAACCGGCCCTAAATCAAGTCAATTTATTGGAATTTGACTTCAATCAACTTTTTTGGAGTGAATAACACAAATTATAACTGCTTAGCACTTTGTAAAAGAGATAAACTTTGGAAATTCTTTCAAGCGAATGTTTAAGTGGCCGCACAGTACGGACGTTGCCAAATGTCTATCTCTTATTTAGCCAATGAGTAAACTTAATAAAAGCAAAGCTAAAATTATTTGATCGGAAAGTGCTTTAAGCGACCATAGGGGTCCCTAAATTCTAGGAAAACCATTGATGTTTTTGATATATTTACTTTTAAATCCCCCCTATTATGAATTTGCATACGATAGACGATAAACGCTTGCAAGCGTATCGTACGAAATCAGTTCTCGTATTATCGTTTTCATACGCCCGGTAAATGTATTGTTGTGAATAGCTGTGGTTTTTTTCACTTTTTATTGTGAACCAGCACAAATCAGCTACGCTGACTATCGGATTTCATACGACAACATCGATTCGAAATAGAGAATAACAGAATGCAAGCGTCTGCATCGAAGGTATTTTTTGTTTGTTCACAATGAACTACTCTAAATAGCTAAAATGGTAACATAACCATAGTTTTTATTTCTCATAGTTTTTATGTTTACTACTGCTCTCAACGTGAATAGATGAGTAGCAGAGCCAGACACACAAAACGCAGTACCATCTTTCTTGTTTTACTTCGTGCTACGTTGCGTTGCACCACGAAACAGGTAGCAAAACAAAGAAAACGAACGTATTTCTATTGGTAGCCGGAGGAATAGCAAAAAACACTATAGTAATACGGAGCATAGCAACCAAAATTTTTTACTATTGCTATTTAGTTGCTACCGCTCCGGCTGTTATTGCTCTGCTCTTGCTCCTGGAGTTGCTACTTGTGATTCATTTGGCCAATTGTACAGCTAAGCGAATTCGCCAGCTAATAACTAAACATGTCCTCACGGGAAAACGCATTTAACATTTCGAAATATTTTGATACCTGTGACCATGATACAAAAAATAAGGTAGTTCCATTTAATGGCATTCGTTGTTGTTGCTAACAATTTCACTTTTAATAAAATTATGACATTTCATCAAATTCATGCTACTGGATCACTAGAACAAATATTTCTTTTTAAAGCAGAAGATTTTTTCAGTCCATTCAAAGCTGTGGAATATGGTGGACTTGAAAATTATGCCGGGTACATAATTTCGAGAATAGGGCTGACGGAACGAGGTTTCAGAACGCATGAAGAAAGTGACCAAAATTATTCTTATGTTAATGGTTTATCGTAGGGCGGTCTGTACAAGCCGACTTCAAGTTTTTTGCATATCTATATTAGAAATTTTAATTTAACAATTTGTTGAAGTTAATAGACATACGCTCACCACAAAGGCCAAAGTAAATTTGTACCAAAATATAATAAGGTTTTATTTGGGAAGAACATTCTTCAGAATTTGATTTTTAAATCGCAAGATTGCGTTGAAAATAAGAAAATGAAAAAATAACAGCGCAATGCGCGCGTGGTTTTTATAATAAAATAAAAAGAACAATTACAATGAAACGCCCTTTAGTACATAGTTTATATTTTAAATACTTTTAACAAAAAAAATGCGAACCAGGTAAGTAAAAAAAAATACAAAGCACTGATAATGAATTTTGATTTGAAATATTATGAGGTACATTGATATAAATATGGGAAAGAAAATACTCCGATTTATTGTTTTATTGTTATCAAAGTGGCAAGGCCGTTGATAATACTCCCAATTTATGAATCTTCAAAAAATTTTATTATCCGTCAAAAGTTTATTATTGAAGCTACCTTCTTTTCGTATCATGCCTGTGACGATGGAAACGATAAATGTAAAACTTGTAATAAAGTTTAAAAAACCGGTCGAACATTTAGGAAAACATTTATATAAAATACTAGCAGACCCGGCGAACCCCGCCCCTCCCAAAATTATTATTTTTTTTATTGAAACACTTGGTCCAACGTTGTCGCCAGCAATTCACGTTCACGTTTCGTTTTGTGGTCGACAAAAGGAATATCCTCCATTGTCGTCACAACTAACCAGGAAGAAGTCCTTGCGGCTCGATACTGAATCGTCATTGGAGCTCTATAGTATAGTTGGTGGCAATTTCCAAACTGGTAAGTATCATTGGTTGACATTCTGTTTAGTCACCGTAAAGCAAGGACCGCAATGGGTCTGATGGTTGATTTAACGGAAGTAATTTGACTCTGATCCCTTGTGCCTCCGAATAGAAGGTTTTTAGCAATAACTCGGCTCCAGCGCCACTAAAAATTATCATTAAAATCGTTTCGGTCGTTTAGGAGGAGTTAAGCCACCAGAATAAGTCTTTTACGTATGGACACTCTTCTGCATTTTTCCCCATATAACAAAAAAAAAAACTATCACGCATTTGTTATACGGAGAAAGTGCGCAACATCAACAGCGAAAAAAATTCTCAAAAATCAACGGTAACTTATAGCCATTTAAAACTTCCCCTTTATGATACTGGAATTGGGGGACCTACAAAACTGCATACTCAAAATTAGGGGCCATTTGATGCAAAATGAACTATATTTCTATAAAAAATTAACAAAAAAATTTATTATGAAAAAGGAAAAAAACACTGTATTCTGATATATTTACAGATAGGTATAAGTTTCAATATGTTTTGAAAGCGCCACGCCCCTTTTCTTGTAGCCCCAAAATCTCTATACCAATTTCCAGGACACTACCACAAATACTTCCAGAGATATACGGTATGAAAATTTCAAGATGTATGGGTGATGCCACGCTCCCTTAATATATCGAAAGTCAACAGTAGGTTAGGTAAGGTTAGAGTGGCTGCCGCGCGCAGAGCGCGCAGCACACGTGGCCTGGAAAAGCCCGTTGTGATACCACTGGCCGAAGCCATTTGTTTCTTTCCCTCCCTTAGTAATTGAACCACCAAGTGCGTTTCATATAGCACAAAAAGTCGAGAACGTTCACCGAGTTCAAATCGGGCAAACAATATAGAAAGTACTTGTTGAAGAATTGGTTGCGCATGTTGGCCAGGGCGGGACAATGGCAGAGATAGTGTTCAATGGTCTCCACCTCCTTCTCGTCTCTGCAACTGCGACAGATATCGTTGGTGAGGTATCCTAACCTTTTTCCGTGTGTGCACATCAGGCAGTGCCCGGTGATTACCCCAACTACTAATCTGAGAGAGGAGCGGTCCAGCCTTGTAAAAGATTTACATAAATCTTTGGCCAGATTTGCCTTATAGTATGAAAGGTGGTTTCCACAGCCCACCTTATATTTACCTCCTCAACGATTTTCGCCTTTAGTCTGTGTTTGCAGGAGGTTAGAGGTATGCCCCCATTCCGAGCAGAACTGACTACAGAAATTTCCGTCCCCCTCCTTGCCAGCTCGTCGACTAGATAGTTGTCAGGGATGTCCCTATGTCCATACCTTACCCATACAACAGTCAAGAAGCATTTTGATGCCAGCAGGTTGAGAGTCTTCGAGCATTCGATGGCTACTTTGGACGTTGCTTCGTTAGAATTGAGAGATTTGATAGCAGCCTGGCTGTCAGAATAGATAGAGATAGGCCGCCCTGCAGGGGCGGAGGTTATAAGCCACCGAGCCGCCTCCATTATGGCGTTTCATTCTGCTTGAAAAACGCTACAATGGTCCGGTAAGTTAAAACTGAGGTTTAGCGCGAGTTCGTGAGAGTAGATCCTGCTACCTACTCGTTTGTTAAGCTTGGAATTATCTGTATATATGGCCGTAGACCCTGGGTTCAAGTCTGTGGCCCTTTCCCACTCGTTCCTCTTTGGGATTCTTGTGGAGAATTCGGTTATCTAAACCGAGTAGAGGAGTGGTATAATCTATTTGTCATATATTACCCGGTAGAGTTTCAAGTACTTTAGCGTGTCCGAATCTGAGGTCTCTCCACGGCTGTATTGTATTTAGCCTGGCTGCCCTACAGCCGGCCTGAAATTTGCCGTAGAGATCCACAAGTGGAATATTTAAGATTATTACCAGAGATTTGGTGGGTGTAGTGGGCAGAGATCCCGTGACGAGCATGGCAGCCGTCCTCTGCACACGTTCCACCTTGGCTCTGGATACGGTGTTGTTTAGCGCAGGCCACCAAACGGCGACCCCGTAGAAAAGGATGGGTCTTATCACAGCTGTGTACATCCAGCGTACTATATGTGGTTTTATTACCCATTTTTCGCCTATAGCCGCCTTACAGGCATACAGGGCAGTAGTATTGGCCTTCCTGAAGCGGTCTTCAATGTTTCGCTTCCAGTCCAGCTTCCTGTCCAGAATAACGCCAAGATATTTGACCTTGGTTGAGAGAGTAAGTGCTACCCCGTTTAGGGTGGGAGGTTTTAATAAGGGAGTTTTATACTTCCTTGTGAAAAATACCATTTCTGCCTTGGCAGGATTGACACTAAGTCCACATTCCTTTGACCAGATGTTTACCAGACCGAGTGCGTTTTGCAATAACTCACTCAGGACCTGAAGATATTTGACCGTTGCAACGATTTCTATGTCATCGGCGTACGCTATGACTTGACAGCCGGTGCTCTTTAGGTTTAGAAGTATGGTGTTCAATGTTAGATTCCAAGGTAGAGGGGAGAGGGTGCCCCTGGTCATATACTTTGTAATGGAACCATCCCCCAGTTATGATTGAATAGTTCTCTTTCCGAGAAGGAGCTCAACAAAATCCACCAGACCTCGCTGCACCCCCGCCATGAGAAGGGAGTTAACAACAGACTTCGGGTAGGCGTTGTTGAAGGCACCCTCGATATCGAGAAAAACTCCGAGCGTGTATTCCTTTAAGGCCAATCCTTTTTCAATTGTCGCTACGATTTCATGGAGTGCGGTCTAAAAGGATTTCCCCTTGGAATATGCATGATGATTCGAGGAGAGGTTGTCAGCTTTAATATTCCGTCGATTATATTCGTCGATGAGCCTCTCTAGAGTTTTGAGAAAAAACGAGGTGAGGCTTATAGGCCTAAAATCCTTCGGTCTCACATGAGCGGCCTTGCCTCCTTTTGGTATGAATGCAACCTTTGCCTTTGTCTACTTGTGTGGTATGTGAGTCAATGTCAGGCGGGCTATAAAAATTTGTGAAAGCATGGGACACAGTATGTCCTTAGCTTCCTGTAGTTGAGCGGGAAATAGTCCTCACCTACGATGTCCCCAACGGTATCACCCAGAGACAAGTAGGTCCTGGGACCGGGCGTGTCGTCTGAGCAGCCGGGGAAGTGAGTGCTTATAAGGACCTCCAGCATTTCGCTACATGATGTCGTCCAGTCACCGTTAGGCTTCTGGATAGAGTTCATACTTTAAGAGGATTTCGAGGGAACTTTCCTCAGCCTGTTGGCTTCAGAGTTCTCTTCTATGTTGTTGCAAAAATTTCGCCAAACTTCGGGTTTCGCCCTCTTTATGGCCTTCTTGAAATTTTTGAGTGCGTCTTTGTATGGTTGCCAAAGACCTGTTCGCTTAGCTCGATTGAAGAGCCTCCTGCTGTTCTTCCTCAGTGCTGAAATCCCAGGATTCCACCACGGCGGTTTGTTTTTGCCCTTCGGGAGGGTGCTTCGGCAGGAGGCTTTGAAAGCAGGCATTACATTTGTCACAAAGTTCACTGCTTCATAAATTTTTGACCATGAGTCCAGCTCACCGGAGAAACAACCTTCCTGTTCGAGAGACTCGCTTCATCAGATCTTAACGATAAGCAGGACTTATCGTGAGAAGCGTATCTTTGTAGAGAGACCGACAGCGTATTTTTATACTTTGCCCTGTCGGTTCGCTTCTTGTTCCTGTATGCTGTTAAAGGAGCAGGATTAAAATTTAGCTTAAAGCTAATGTAGAGATGGTCAGAGAAAGAGTG
>NW_023458555.1:95320776-95321948 GCF_013731165.1 Rhagoletis pomonella | reverse complement strand
TCTTTGGAACCTGCCAGTCCCTTATCTGATCAGACAAACTGCTCGAAACAAGGGAGATGTCCAGCACTTCGCTTCTAACAGAGGTCACAAAAGTGGGGTCGCGCCCGCGGTTACATACAGTAAGATTATATAAAAGAACAAAGTCAAGTAAACTCTCACCTCGAGAGTTGGTGTCGCTTGAGCCTCAGATCGTGTTATGCGAATTAGAGTCTGCCCCTATTATGACCGGGAGTTTCTCTCGATTTGCTTCCTTCACAGCTTCTTCTAATCTGTAGGGCGGAAAAACATGGCTGTCGTGGGCCATGTAGGTTGTTGCCATCCAGATCACGCTCTCCTTCAGCTGGACGCTAATGCAGACAGTGTCCTCGTCGCTGTATTGGGAGAGTAAAAAATAAGAATATACTTTTTTAATCAGAATGCAAGGTCTGATCATACCTGCTACTGGAGCTGTTACAACCTGGTAGGCATCAGAGTTCAGTCCGAAAACCTTGTTTCTAACGATCCAAGGCTCTTGAACTAGAATCAAATCCTCAGCTTTATTGAATGGTGCAGATTTATTTGTAGGATCTGCACCATCCTCAGAGTCGGTGATGTCCATCGCTTCTAGCTCCTCCCGTTCAGCGGCGGAATTGACCGTGACGTCATTAGCCTCCTCCTCTGGCTCGGAGTCCAGAAGCTGGTCCTCGTTCAGCATTGCCCACCGGCTGTATACCGACCCTACGTAGGCAGATACTGAGCTCGTGTCGCTCTCAGTATCTGACGCGGTATCCGCTACACCCGTTGGTAGGTCCCCAGGTCCACTCGTGGAGTTTCCTGTGGACCCCGCGGTGTCTGCCACCGATGCCGACTCGGAGGCGCCAGGTCCGCTCGAGGCGTTGCCTGTGTTGTTGGCCCCTTCGTCAGTAGAGTTATCGGGAGGAGCGGATCCGCTCGGGGCGTCGCCTCCTCCCCTTGTTGGTCCATTTTCCAGTGGATTTTTACCGTGATGGAGTAAAAGCCGTAGCTTATTACCACACCAGAACCCTTGAGAACTGGGACGGAAGCATCGTTGATGACAAAGCCAACATCAAACGTCAAAGCCCAAGACAGTCGGGTCTACGTAACCGGAACGACCCAGATTTATATCTGGCCAAGGACTGTCACTCCAGCAACACTCCCCAAAAAGTCTTTGG
>NW_023458555.1:95306594-95320676 GCF_013731165.1 Rhagoletis pomonella | reverse complement strand
CTGGCCAAGGACTGTCACTCCAGCAACACTCCCCAAAAAGTCTTTGGGGAATTTGTATGCTACTACAACAACAACACAAAAGCCAACAAAACGCTGTTTCCCCTTGGTCTCGCCAACTCGGACAATCCTCCAATCACTTGTGGCAGTCCTTCGTTGCCCAGTCGGAGAAAGTCCAGAATCCCTTCCGGCTTTGATGGTTCAGCTGGGACCCAGGCCCATTCTCGCGGACTGTTAGGGATTCCACCCCTATGAACAGCAACTAAATCCCGGATGGTTTGTCCTTACCGCCCTTCCCGGGGGATCGCTTATCGCTGGCGGCGAAGACTTCCGTTGCCCACTTGAGGGTGGCCTCTCTGCACTAGGTGTCCAAAATTTCAAAAAATCGGTGCAGGTGTTCGCGAGGTCACCTCTTATATAAAGAAGGAGCTTCTTTAGTGTAGGTAACACAGGGCAACACAGATTTTTATGCGGCCAATACTAAAGCTGTTTTTGATAGGCTTTTTTATGCTGATTAAAAATCCGTAAGTATAAAGTTTTCATTAGCTCCAGATTTTGAGAAAAAAGTGGTGAAATTGCCAGAAAAATCCCATTTTTTGCAATATTTGAGAAGCTCTGAAACAAAAGGTGATATAGCCTTCCGCTTAGGCTTAAATTAAAGCTGTGTGCTGATCCGAATTTGGTCGTAATTAAATTATATCCCGGGATCCCAGGATACCGAGGGCTTGACTTCTATTTCCCTTAAGAATAACACAAAAAAATTTGTATTTTTACTTCCGACTTTTATATTTACCGAACGATACATTGTAATAAGGGTATTCGGACTATCCTCGTTAATGTATTAAATCGCTATCTGGTAACTCGGTAACACCTACAACTTCGAACGCGCCTTACTCTTTTTCTGGTTAAAATTACTTTCGAATCAGCTGATGTGAAGTTTTTTTACTTATAAACATTTACTAATTCTACGCCAGAAAGATTTGTTGAACTTTTGATAAAACGTATGCAATTTTCGGGCGAGAAAATTCCAGCAAGTGACAGAAAGGAATCAGATAACATTTTAACGCGTGTGTTACCATATTATCAGACTTGTCACCGCGTTAAGTTGGTAATGATATATTCGGCAAATTACAAAAACAAAAGTATTATTGTAGAGAATTGAAATCTCTATAAAAAAAGTCCAAGTTATTTTTCGATAAGTCAACTCGGTCAAAAGTTATTCGAAGTCAAAGTCGAATTGACGATTCTTTCAACTTTGACCCTTCTTTAAATATAAAAGTCAGAATTAAAAAAACATTTGTTCCTTTTATTTTTATGGAAAATCGAAAAGTGCGATGCGGACGTTCCTATTTATAATATAAAGGGCTCCTATTTTCTGAGACTTATTTTGGCGTCTAAACGAAACTTTTGAGCATGGTTCCGAGAAAAAAATGTCTGAATCACCCTAATGTCCAAAAAAAATGCATGATTCGTAATCACCACACAAAAATTCGGCAAAAGTAACGTTACCATGTGCTACATCAAATTTTTTAAATTTTTGTTGGCCTGTGTAATAAGTATTGCCCAATACCCGCATGTTTGCGCCGCCTTCAAAAAGCTTTCGAACTGTAAAACAATGACTCGATTCTATTCTATGCATATTTACATATAATACGGGTATCGAATTTCAAGCAAATCGGACCATAAATAAAATTTTTTGGAATAGATCGGTATCTGGTCCACCTATCAGAAAAAATGGATCCTATGTGCTAATTTAGGCAAAAGACTACCAATGAACCAAATGCTTTTTTTAGCGCAGCTCGACCCTTGCGACGTTGTGCACTCCTTCTTCTATACACCTTATCAAAAAAGCAGCACCCATTCGAATCGGTTATGAAACATAGGAGATTATTGGGCCACGCATGTATTGCTGCTTCTGGGATGAAACAAATTTGCAAATTAAGAAAGTCACACCAATTTAAAACTTTTATGGTGGTTTCTTTTATTCCAAGAAATGTTGTCCTTCCCCGGAGCAAAATGGGTTTGATGTTACACTCAGTGTTGCCAAACATAGGCTTTTTCTACCAAAACAAGAAGGTTTTTTCCATTTGGTAGGTTCCGCGACATTAACAGTTATTTACGAAAAATATTAAATATGTATCTCCAAACATTTCAGGAACCATGTTTACACGAATATTTCATCGGTGTCTTCGTATAACGGCGGCCTGATTGCCTGATAAGTAGAGTGCTGCACGATTACATAAATTTAGCATCGCAGAATCACCGCATCATTGGCATCGTTATGGTAGTAACATGAGTGCAGTGACCTGCACGATTATGCTAGTATCGTACGAGTACGTTATTAACTAACACTTCCTACGATTACCACGATGCCAAAGTAACGAAGTTACTCGGCATCGCCGCATCGTCGCATCGTACGATTACTAACAGCATCGTCGATTAGTAACAGCATAGCAGAGTAATAATTCTGCTAATAAATTGGCAGCATCTGCATCGTCCATAGCAGTGGACCAGATAATCACAAAACCATATTAGCATAGTGAATTTTGTATTAAATTCAGCATAAATTAATTCATAAAGTCATAGAAATTAACCATATTTCAATTTAGCATAAACGATTGCATAAAGTACGAGTGAGAAATAAAAAAATAAATTCAATTAATTAACTTTCAATACCCATTCGTCCTCGTAAACCAAACAATTTTATTTGTTTTAATCCACAGAATTTCCACTTTCATTTGTTACTCTAGATAGCACTGAATTTTTTAAATAGTTTTTTTTGAAGAATCATATCTTTAAAATTACAAGGTCCTTTAAAAAAATAACTGATATAATACCATGTTCGGACCGACATCGAAAACATGTTTTCGTTGCTAAAACTGGTTTTCGACCTAAAACTTGTGTTTTCGTCCATGTAAAAACTGTCAAACCAAAACCAGTTTTCGCTGAAAACTACTTGAAAACTCACGTTCCACTCATTCCAATCGGTCTCTGCACTATTTTTTTTTCGATTATTAATCGAAGTGGAAGCCATATTTTATCATCTTTGATACGCCAATTCGGATTTATTGTTAATTGGCTGGTATAATTAAAATAAGAATAAAAGAAAATGATTGCTAATGAAGAAATAAGGCGGGAAGAGCCTTCAGCCCACAATCCCAAATCTCGTTTTCAAAGTGTTTTCGTTTTCGGTCCGAACATGGTATAAGAGAGAAAATCTACAAACGTAGTTTTACTATAGTTTCGTAAGTACATATGTATATTGATTGCTACCATTTATACCAATTTTTTGTACTGTTCGATATCCATCAAAATAGAGCTGAGATATACTATCGATAGTACCGCCACTCGTTAGTTTTTGAAACGATAGTTGAAAACATCGATAGTACTATCGTCGTGAAAGGTATTGAATTGAAACGCTCAATTGCTTGAAAAATTAATAATTAATAAATTTATAAAATTTATAAATTACTTTGTAAATTAAAGAGATTGTATAATTTTTTTTTTATTTGAGTGCATCAAAAAGAACTACTTATAATAATAAAATAACCTTATTAATTTATGCGTCTGAATTATATAACTTATATATATACCCTTGCATGCCTTGAATAGCGACAGGCAAAATCTGAATTTATTTTTTAAATGGCAAAGTTAAATTCGGATTGGTTTGTCCCGTTTAAAGTGCAAAGAAGTGAAACTGACTATAAAAATACATTTAAAATACTACAAAACAAACAAAATAAAAGATATTCGTTCAAATTGACAACTCATTCTTACTAAAATTCAACTGAGATCAAATACGGAGGCGCATATCAAAATCCGGACAAAGGAAATTATTTACATTTTACCATATTATAAGAAAACGAATAAAGTACTGGTCAAAATAATAGCACCTGAACATTTTTAGCAGTTTTGACTACTTGTTTGTTTATTTAGTGTCAACTAATTTTTTATAAAAATTTTACAAAACATTAAAAACTAAAAAATTATTAAAAATTCTAGCCTTTTAATTCGAATTTCTATAAAAATTTTGTGTAAGCAGTTTTATAGCTTACTAAATTTTACTATAACTCGGTGTAAGCTTATAGTTGCTAAAAATCCCATTGACTTACAATTTTTTTTGCCGACTCTGTTGTTAATTTACTTGCATGAAAAAAAATTAATTTAATGTGTAGAGATGTAAAGAAGAGACATTGTGAAGTCTTGCTAAAACCGATATCGATAGTTTACATCAAAATGCTAAAACTCTATGTAAAGTGGGGAATATATAAAAAACTTATATCTAAAATAGCTCAATCGATTTAAAAAATCTAATAAAATAGGTAATAGCTAAACGCAAATTTCTATTACTAAACTACGACAATAATAGCTACAAAATACTCAACTCGTAATACTGATCTGGGCTCACGAAGGCAGTGCCATTTTGTCGTGGTATTAGTGCGTCACGCTCATGGTTGCCACGTTTTATAAATGTAGTAATAGTGAATATTTTTCGTGCATGGCTTTTTGGCCTCTTTTGCTTATACGTATAGTGAAGCAATGGATGTTAGAACTTTATAGTAACTAATAACTATTAGTTTAGGGGAAATTTTACATAAAAAAAATTGTATGCTTGTAAAAATTTAAAAAAATTTGACTGGTATAATTCAATGGTTTTATACTTGGGTACCATTTTATTGGTATAAAAGCGTTCAATGTTTATGTTCAATTATTTTCATAAAAATGTGCTTTCACATAAATAGGTATATAATTCTAAAAATTAGATTTCCTAATAAATATTATCCATTATTTTTGGGTATAAACCAGCATTAAATTTTTTTATATATTCGTATTGCTAGAATCAAATTATTCTGAAATAAAGCGTGTCATTTGTGTTATTTTTATAAAAATCCTAAAGCAATTTTAACTCATTTACATATATATTACCATCATTTATTAACTCAAAATGTAGTTCTCATTCAGGGTCTGTTATATTGCTGCATATTTGTACCCGGCGAGGCGGCATGCAGGCACGCTTGCATCCCAAGCTGGCTCGTCGGTTGGGGGGGTTGTCATTTCCGCCTGCCTTGGTAATCGCTACACAAACAAAAAGTTAATCGTGCCTGGTGATATGGAGAAATTCTAGTGCGGATGGTCATAAATAACAAAGAAAAATAAGAAGACGAGAAAGAGAAAGCACTATAGTCAGGTGGAGTCATCCCACCCTTCTTCTACGTGAACTCCACGCGAAGCCTTGGGCGTTGTCGTGACTCCTCACCTTCTTACAACACCCCCCAAGCCTGACACAAGTCTGTCTATCATTCAGTCAGTCATTTCTTGTCAGTTGTCTTTGCGTCTTCACACTCTCTCTTCCCCTCTGTTGCACAAGTGCAACACCCACACCGAAAACCTGTGCTTAGCACTCGGTTATGCTCACTACCCCTTCCAAAGACAAAAATAATCAAATCATATTTTCTTTTCTATCTTTGCTCCACAATGAATTAACAACTTTATTATAATTCTTTTCCTCTTATACTTATTCAAGTGTATATCCTAATGCTAACCTTCCCTACAGTACTAATTCCTAGAAATATACTTATATTAAATATTATTAAAATTCAGCTTCCTTCTCTTAAGGCTGATTCACCGTTCGTGTCCGGACAACTTTTTATTTGCTCTCAAAGCATTTTTGCCGGAGATGGTGCTGAAGTACGGTTCACCGTTCAGTTCGGCACATTTTATTTTGTTCTGAAGCGAACAACTGATGATATTGTTGCCTACATACGATTTTGAGGCCAAATAACACATGCAACTCGCTGCAAACGCATATAAAGGAGAACGCGGCAACCCGAATCATCAAGTCGTTCGGACAGAAAATCAAAATCAATTTGATTCGAACAAAGAGTGTTCAGCAAATTTTTGTCGCGCTCTCAGTGACACAAAGTGGGAAAGGAACGCGTAAAATTACTAACAAAAAGCGTTCTAGCAAATTTTTTTTAGTTTCACTTTTATTTCAACTTATTTTGATTAAAAGAAAAATACTGATAAAAATAAAATTTTTCATAAAAACAGGGTTGAAACCTTGAAATTCCTGCCCGTATTTTGTTTGTAAGTCAAATATGAGTGGCATTGTGCTACTATGATAGCACGGCCGAGTAATCATAGCCAACTTATGTACAGTAGTCGAAAAAATTAAAGCCGCACCAAATTTTGACAAGTTATGAAATACTATTTTTGTTATTATTTAATTTCGGTTAGTTTTTTATAGTTCGTTCTTTACTAACATCCGTATAAATACAAGTTTAAAGGCAGTGTCACACGATGGGGTATTTGCCCAAATTTGGTGTAAATCGTATCCCAATTGTTTGAACACCAAAAATATTTTTCACTATCCCAATCACGAAAATTAATTTATTAAAATTTTTCAATAGAACATCGCTGTATTGTACCAATCTTTTGACTACAAAAAAAATTTTCCCATTTTTTTTACCAATAGCCTAATATAAATATTTACAAATTTGCACAAATGTACCAATCGAGTGACACCGCCTTAAAAATTTATGCAATTAAAAAAAAAAATTCTACAAATAGTTGAATTTTTTTTATAAGAACGCTCAAAAGAGTAGTCCACTTGCAAACAGCGTTATGTGATTTTATGTAGTGAGCCATAAATTAATAAAACGTCTACAACAACAAGTAACATCGAAATTGTATATTTCTCTTAATTATCTGAAAATTTGGATAAACAAGAGCCTAATAACATTAAAAAACAATATCGCAGTGTGGTAGTTTTTGAAAATTTTATATATAAAAATTGAACATAGCTAGTTTTGAAACAGTAACTTTTACATAGCTACACGCTTATTTACACCCGCACATTCATATATGTATGTAAGTATATGCATATATGTACATACATATGTATGCCTATATGCGTCTTCGCATATCCATATATGTATGTAAATATATGTTTGTATATATAAAATCTGATAAAAAAAATAAAATAAGGTTCCTAAAAAAATTCACACTAAACGAAAATTATATGAATGTACCTACAATGTTAAATGTTGAGTTGTGGCAAATGATCTGAAGTTGGGGGGGGGTTGTGAATGCTTGTTTGCGTGCTTCCTGCAGCCAGTGGTGTATACTAGCTATGTGTTGGCGACAATATATTTCTTGTACTTTGGTGCGTATGGATATGTGTTGGTGTGTTCATGTAATCTGTTTCTGGTGCACGAGTCTCTCAAACGGGGCAAGCTATGTACATGCCCGTTGCTGGTGGCCAATTCCAGATTTCTGGTTGGTGGAGGTCCTTTTATTCATACGTACGTATATGCAGGCGACCTGAAAGTGGGAGAAAGCTCTGATTTAGCACATTGAATGGTACAGTCACAGATCACCTGCCGCTGTTGTGATAAAACTAAAAAAAAACAAAGTAAGTGCGCCTGGGCCATACTGGAGAAGTGAAACTTACGTTACATATATAGCTATTTTGTCTCATAACCAATATACTATATATTAATATAATATATTATAATATATATTAATATATATATATATATTATTATTAAAATTATTATTAATATATTAATATATATTAATTTTGAGTGAATAAGCTTCAGTAGTTACTAAAATATCGCAGTTTTCGCATTTCTCAAAACTACCGTTGTATGGGAGGTTGGCGTGGTTATCGTCCGATTTTGCCCATTTTCAATACCATCCGTCCAACGCCTAAAGGAAGTACACATACCAAGTTTCGTTAAGATATCTCAATTTGTACTCGAGTTAGGGTGTGCACAGACGGACGGACGGACGGACAGACAGTCAACGCTTAATCGATGTCTCTTTTCATTCTGATCATTTATGTATATATTTGTCCATATCTATCTCGATTCGTTTTGCCTGTTACAAACAACCGTTATGTGAACAAATTTATAATACCCTTGTGCACAAGTGCGCTTGGGTATAAAAATACTTGACATCCGCATTCGCATCCGCATCCGCGGATGTTAGCGTTTAAACATCCGCATCCGCATTCGCATCCGCGGATGTCTAAAAATTCCACATTCGCAACATCCCTGATATGTACATACTTCTGCTTTTGCTTGAGGTTAATTTTTTCTTTTTTCTATCTTATTACATTTATGTTATTCTAATGAAAAACCTCCATAAATATCGATAACAAAAACGATAAATATCGATAACAAAAAAGATAAATATCGATAGCAAAATCGATAATGCATCGATAAAAATATCGATTATTATATCCATAAGCTCCGAATATATCGATAGCAAAATTGATAACAATATCGATAAAATTTCGATAAAAATATCGATAAAAAACCGATAAAAATATCAATCCCTAAATAGGTCCCAGATTGAGTCTCTGTGTCTCTCTCTATATCCTTTCCTCTTTAATTACCTTTATTTTAATCTTTCTTCCCCTATCTTCATCTTTACTTTTATCGGTATCCTCATCCTCCTCCTTGTCTTTAGTTTTACGTTTATCATTTTCTTCATCTGCATATTCCTCTTCACCTTTGCCCTTATATGTATAACTAAATTGTTTAAATTTACCTTGGTCTTCACTTTTGCCTTTATCTTTACGCGTCTTTGTTTTTGTTTTTATTTTTACCTTTGCCTTTATCCTTTTCTTTATCTATTTACGTAGTCACCTTTACTTTTGTTCTTGTATTGGTCTCTTTCTAAGTGTTATTCTTTAACCTTTTATTAGCAAATTTTTGTTAAATTAATAACACATGCATACACACATGAAGCCGTTGTTTTAGCCCCAACCATTTCCGTTGCATCATTCCCGTGTGCAATTTCCTTTGAATTTGCCAATTTACTCCCAACCAACCAACCTCCGCTAAAGAAGTTTCACTTCAATAAATAATTCGTGCCTTGCCTACATACATACATACATATGTGCATACATACATATGCTTTTAGTAAGATGCAGGCTTACGCATGTATACAGATTTGAGGCATAATAATGTGTGGAGCTTACCTCCAGTTCCAGATTTTAGCTCTTTGTGGCGGCTTGAGTACACCGGTACCGCCATATTCCGGTAAAACGGCACAATTCACACAATTATACAGAAAGTCTGTATACTTGACTATATAAACTTTTTTTAACACTTTCTTTTCTTTTTAAATTTCTCTGAAAAGTTGTACTTCCTTCTCTCCTTAAAAGTAAAATAAGTAAAACAAAAACAAAGTCCCTCGTTCAGAAAATGGATTTTCTTCTAATCTGCTCATCATGTTGGAGCAGCTCCGAGTAATGGACCATTGAATGTGCTGGCTGAAGTTATGATCACCTAACTAACGGAGTTTCCAAGCAAACGCATGTGCTGAATTTATACAGTAGAAATTACTATTGTTGGTATGTGTGGTCACTCAAACTTGGGTATGCTTAATGAGCTGTCTGGGCGGATGCGCGGGCAGGAATTGGCGTCTCTATAACTATACAAAACTCGTTTTTTTGGAATAAAGACTTAAATATATTCCGAATTTTAGAATTTTACTTGATCAATTCACAATATAACACAAAATTTACGTTTTTTCATAAAAATATAATTTTATAATGTTAGTTAGTGTTGCCGTGCGTGCAAAACGAAAACGCTGCACACAACCCAAAAATACTCCTCGGGGACCAATTGGTGAAAAACTGCGAAAAGGTTTATTACTGTATATAATGTGCCCGTGGATACAAATGTATGTTTTTCCACTGAATTCAGAAATTTGTAATTTTATCAATGTTTAAGTTATGGCTTTCCTTTTCTATCGTGGACGCCTTAGAGAGAATACAGCGCCTGGGCTTATCGGCGCTCGAATTACTGTCCGGTATATTTAGATTGTGTGCTCCTGCGCACGTTGCAGAAACTAATTGACTTACTTGCCCATTTTCCATTTGCTTGCGCGCCATTTGTATTAGGAATGGAACTTGTGCAATGAAATTACAAACTAGTAATTTTAATATATTACCAAACACAACTAAATCTTTCAGGAGCTAAAAAAGCTCTACATAATTTTGAAAAGAGCTAGAAAAAGGAACAGTCCAACGCCTTCGTCTTGGTCTGCAGGCTGTATCGGAGATACAACTGCTAAATTTAAACCTTGCGGAGTGCTGCCAGCTTTTCGTTTTATCACATCACGATTTAGCGAACAAAGGTGATGCGTTCCACAAACTGCTATTTGGGTTTTGCCTATTCTCAAGTAAATGTAACGCCTCAGAAACTTTATATGAACTGAAATTCACTAATACTTTCACAAATCTCCGATCTTTAACATTTTCTTTTTTAATTCTTTTTATAAATCATATATTTAGCATTCAGAAACAGTTGAAACACGTTTCCTGTCGAAAAATTGAATCCTTCCATTCGGCTTTGTTTACTTTTAAATCTGTTAAAATGCTAAAATCTCATCGCCGCCGGGAATGCGAAATCTTGTATTCTCTCATTCTTGTTATCACATTGTGTTTAGTGTTGGACAATTTTTTTTGTAGTGTATGGGGTTGTTTGTATTAAATTGCACATTTATTGCGCTGAAATCAAAATTATTTTGATATTTTGCTCATGCTTTTGTTATTGTACGATAATTTGTGCTACGTATGGCGACAACTGCGAAATTTTTAGTCTAGTTTTGATTTTGGTGTCGTGCTGTAAAATATGGATAAGAGCGCAGAAAAAAATAATTTTATTTTTTTATTTTCTTTTTTTGCCTTTTAAAGCTGAAGCTATCAAAATATGCCACGCATACTCATATTTCTTGCACATATTTACTTGAGCAACGTTTCTCTTAAATAAGGTTTGCGCAATTTTATTCTGTAGTAATTCCACAATATTGACTTGTACAAGACTCGGGTTGCGCAATGCTTTTGAGTAGTTTAGTTCGTTATGCAAATAAGCATACAGATTCTCTCTTTTTTTTAACGAAAGTAATATACATTTTTCTTCATAAATATGGATTTAATTATAAAATTATATTTATTATTTGTTTTTTAAATAAAAGTTTAACAAACTACAGTTTTGCTTGCTTTTGATACTTTTTCTGCTTGGCATCTGATACTTTGTTTTCAAGCTCGCAGCACCGCTGATCACGTTGTGGGTTTGTGGCGAGATGTTAACTTCATGAATACATAGTGGGCGTGATGTTAACTTCTCTGCTCTGGTCCGGGTTGTAATATTACGTCCGCCGAAGATAAATAAATTTACTCGTGGTGCGTCTTCTGTATACTGTTTATTCTGTGATACGGCTTTGTACCTATATGCATCCATACTGAAGTTTGGGTGTACAGACATATGTATGAATTCATTTCTTGCACGTAGAATGGTTTTAGGCATAGGTTTAGTAGTCTATACATAGTATAAAGGAAAGTCGAGCTTCTTTGTACGCGGTAATCTCGAAAACTACTTAATGCATATTGACTCTGTATCGACAGGAGAGGGCTCTTTTTTACTTAGAATTTCAAAAGGGTTGCCACCTGTCTAAAAAAATAAAAATTCTGCACCGTTCGTTGGATTACAAAAGATGAAGTTTCAAAGGTAAGGGTTTGGCCTGTAGAAAGGCACTAATATATGTTTTTTAATAGGGTTGCCAACTGTTAATAAAATTAATATATTCAATTATAATACCTTTACCGTCACTGTCAAACGAAAAGACTTATCCTCTACATGCTCAATAATGTATTATTTTTCTGAGTAGGGTTGCCACCTATTAAAAAGTTAAAAGATTTTTGCCGTTCATTGGATTACAAATTAAGCTATCAAGTGAAAGAGCATGGCCTTCGCATTCCCAAAAACTTTATTATTTTTTAAGTAGGGTTGCCTCCTATTTAAACTTACTATCTTCTATGCATAGTATAAAGGAACGTTGAGATATTTTGACCACGCCACTGAACGGATTTAGACGAAATTTGTTAAGTATAGTCTATATCAAAAGGAATATTATTTATTTAGTACCTTGAATTCCTATATGGTTGCCACCTGTCTAAAAAATTATAAGACCCACACTGTTCGTTGGGTTACCAGAAATGAGGTGTCAAATAAAATGGCTCTTACATGTTCAATAATGTATTATTTTCTTAGTAGGGTTGCCACATATTTAAAAATTACTATTTCATACGAACATGGTATGAATGCAAAAAGTAAGATGTGAAGTGAAAAGGCTTGGCCCCCAGATGTTCAATAATCTAATATTTTTTGAGTAGGGTTGCCACCTTTCTAAAAATAATAAGATTTTCCAAGTTCATTGGACTGAAAAATGAGGTAATAAGTGGAAGAATATGGTCTCCGGATAAGCTTTTATTTTTTTAATGGGGCTGCCACCTATTTACAAATTAATAACTAACATATAATACGTGAAGACGCTCTTTCTTCAAAATAGTTTTTTTGTTAGGTGCTGCATTCAAAAAAGCATAAGGAGCTGATGCCTTTTTTGTTTGCATATGTGAGCATGTATGTACTTAGGCTACATTTGTTGGGATTTCAGGGAGAGACAGAATTTATAAATCAGCTGTGCCTACTTTGATGTTTTTACTTCATTAGGTTCACGTTCATATGTACAAGTGCTTTACAGCCCTTTTCCGCCCCACTGACAAAACTTACCGCGATGACAATTGATATAATAATGACAACTGCAGCCTTTTGGTATTCGCAGCAAAATTCAAAAGCTCGAATCATGCCAATTGTCATTTTTATTGTCATGACCTTTTGGGCAGGTGACAAGGCAAAAACATATGTTTGTGTTGATATAAAAAGTGCGACGATTTAATAAATTTGTGAAAAAAAAATCAACTAATTTCAATGGCAGAACAAATTTTAGTTATTTGCGCAGCCGTGCTTGTGGAAGACGAGCAGCTCCGGATGCTCCCTACAAAACTGCACATAAAATTGCAGCAGCTCCTGCGACGCCCGCTATTATTTTGTACGTCTAAAAGGTTTATAAATGTTATAAATATACGAATTTATCTATTTCACACAAATACTCACTTTTCTGGTGTTTCACCGCTCATATTTTTTGCAAATAATAGCGTTGACCAGCTGTTTCTACAACAATGAACTTTTCACCATGCATGGTAAGTTGACAAAAGCTTTTCGCTTGTCATTTTTTGTTAGGAATAGCAACGTGCAACGACAATGACAAAATCACGACAATGAAGGATGATCAATTGTCATTCTATTGCAAAACCGGAATAGGGCTGTTAGTATCTACATATGTATGTACGTACACCAACTATAATTGTTCTTAAGTGTTCAGTCAAAAATATTTGAAACACAAAATTCAAATAAAATACGCTTACTTCGATGTTTTTGTTAAGTTTCTTCGCGTAGTTCTTTCCTCTTCTCTCCCTCGCTAATTTGAATGTATGTATCTACATCTATACATAGTATAAAGGAAAGTCGAGATTTCTTGTATGTGGTAATCTGGAAAACGGATTTTGATGATATTTTCTCTAGTATATTCTGTATCGATAGGAGAGTGACCTTTTCAATTTAGAATTTTAATAGGGTTGCCACCTATTAAGAAAATTACTATATTAAATTCTGTAAGCGTAGGCGTCAGTCCTGCACCGTCACTGTCAAATGAGAGAGAGAGGCTACGCCCTCTGGATGTGTAATCTATATATTAATACGGTAAGATAAATTTTGCCTCCGTTCGTTTCGCGATTCTACCGAACCGATTTCAAAACCAAGAACACCGTTGGAAAGGAATTTTTCCGTAGAGCAGAGCTTTTATGGTTTCACAATTGGTTGAAAATTATGGCGAAAACCGTCGTTTAAACATGTTCTAATTGTGTATAGATGTTTCTGCAACATGTTCGATTTGACATGTTTCGCCTGTTGTTTCCCTACACATTTGAAATTAAGCTTTGAAATAAAGATAAATATGAAGATGAAGAAATAAATGATAACGATGAAGTCAAAAAAAAAGAACCCAGAAGTGAAGATAAAGGCGAAAATGGAGACAATGACAGAATTAAGAATTAAGAATTAGGGTAACTGAAAAGGTAAGAACATTTCTTGAATTTATGAAGTGAAACTTCATGACATGACATCCTATCACATCACATAAAATCACGTCACATCTTATCACGTCATCGCA
>NW_023458555.1:95306380-95306584 GCF_013731165.1 Rhagoletis pomonella | reverse complement strand
TTACTGAAATTATCGAATCATCGAAGTTTATAATTATTGAAATTTATCCATGCTTATTAAGTTATCGCAACGTATCGAATTATTCAAACTGATCAATGTTTACTGAGTTGTCGAAATTTATAGACACAGAAATTTAATTGTCCAAATTTACGGATAGCTATCGAGCTATAAAAACGTGTGGGATTAACGAAGCCCCCCCCCCCC
>NW_023458555.1:95304938-95306280 GCF_013731165.1 Rhagoletis pomonella | reverse complement strand
CCCCCCCCCCTAACTTTCAATTTTTCCTTATATATATATAAAATAGTACCCTGAAATGCCAGCTTAATAGGGTCGAGCCCCCCCCCTAAATTCAATTCTGGCTACGCTGATGGAAATACATAAGAATTAGGGTAACAGAGTTGAAATTTTCCGATAGGAATCGAAATAAAACGGGCCATAAAGGTTACTGAAATTTATTGAATCATCGAAGTTTATAATTATCGAAATTTATCCGTGCTTGTTAAGTCGTCGCAACGTATCGAATTATTCAAACTGATCAATGTTTATTGAGTTGTCGAAATTTATAGACACAGAAACTTAGTTGTCCAAATTTACGGATAGTTATCGAGCTATAAAAACGTGTGAGATTAACGTAATTTGTCAAGTCAAAGAAATGTATCAAGTTATCGATATTCATTGAATTATCATCATTTATAGACTTTACGAAAATTATCGAGGTGTCGTAATGCATGGAGTTCTTACAACTTACAGAGTTATCTATAATTATTGATCTACTGAAATTGGTTGGTTCAACGAATCGAAGTTTATGGAATTTTCAAAATATATCGATTTATCGAAATTTCAAGATTATATAAAATTATCGATGTATGACTGCTTATCGAATTTTATCGCCTTAACAGAGTGTAACGAGTTATCAAAATGTTTAGATAGTTTTCGAAAAATGTGGAGCTGTCAAAAGTAAAAATTTATAAAGGTATCCAAAGAATTTACATTTTTGAGTTATCGAATTTTATCGAGCCCTCGAATTTCACAGTTATCGAAATTGGTCGAGTTAACGAATTTTGTTGAGTTATCGGATTTTAGTGTTCTTTAAATTCATCGAACTATCGATATGTATCAACTCATTGAAATTTATCGATAAACTTGAATGTATCAGGTCAAAGCAGAAGATTTTCCGGTTAGTTAATTTTTTACCGTCTAAGTTTTGCTACGTGTTAAGTTAGAAAACCTCTCCAATACTTCTAAAACTAGAAAAACTGTCGAATTTCGACAGTAACTGGCACTCTAGTCTATATATTAATACGCTAACAAAAATTTTGTCTCCGTTCGTTTGGCGATTCTACCGAACCGATTTCAAAACCAAGAACACCGTTGGAAAGCAACTTTTCTGTAGCAGAGTTTGTCTGGTTTCACAATTGGTTGAAAATTGAGGCCAAAACAGTCGTTTAAACATTTTCGTATTTGTGTATAGATGTTGCTGCAACATATTCAATTTGACATGTTTCGCATGTTGTTCCACTTCACATTTGAAATTAAGCTTTGAAATAAAGATAAATATGAAGATGAAGAAATAAATGATAACGATGAAGTCAAAAAAAAA
>NW_023458555.1:95256624-95304928 GCF_013731165.1 Rhagoletis pomonella | reverse complement strand
AAAAACCAAGATGCCTAGGGGTACATGCAAAAACGAAGACCAAGGTAAACTTAAACACTTCAAGGTAAAGGTGAAGAGGAATATGCAGAAATAAAGATAAATATGAAGAAAAGAATGAGGTTGAAGATCGATATTGTTATCGATATAACACTCCATATTTTTATCGATATAATAATGGATATTGCTATCGATAAAACAATCGATATTGTTATCGATACTGTTATTGATTAAATAACCGCTATTGTAATCAATATAATAATCGATATTGTTATCGATATAATAATTTTTATTGAAACAGTTATCGACAGGTTTACCGATTTAATAAGCGGAACATAGAATGCGATCACATTACATGACATCACATCGCATTATATCACATGATATGATGAGACATCACATTACATTCTTCTTCTTCTTCTTTTTTGGCGCTGTAACCGCCTAAGCGATTTTGGCCGAGTTCAGCAAAGCACGCCAGTCGTTTCTCCTCTGTGCCAACTGACGCCAATTGGAAACGCCAAGTGATGCCAAGTCCTTCTCCACCTGATCTTTCCATCGCAGTGGGGGCCTCCCTCTTCCTCTGCTACCACCAGCGGGTCCCGAGTTCAATACTTTCAGAGCTGCAGCGTCGGTGTCCATTCGAACGACATGACCAAGCCAGCGGAGCCGCTGTATTTTAATTCGCTGCACTATGTCCATATCGTTGTAAAGCTCATACAGCTCATCGTTCCATCGTCTGCGGTACATCACATTACATTACATCACATAATATGACATCAAATCACACGATATTACGTGACATGACATCATATGATATGACATCACATTATATAGCATGATATCACATGACATGATATCACACGATATGACATCGTATGACATGACATCGCATTACATAACGTGGTTTGACATCATATGACATGACATCACAGGATATGGCAGCACAAGACATGACATTCTATCATATGACGTAAAATCACGTCGCATCTGATCACGTCATCACACCTCGTCTCATATACGTGAATAGATAAAGAAAAGGATAAAAGCAAAGATATGAAAGATAAAAACAAAGATGAAGACCAAGGTAAATTTACCGATTTCAAAAGCAAGAACACCGTTGGAAAGGTAATTTTCTGTAGATGAGGAGAATTTTTAATAGTGTCAATATTGGTTGAAAATCGTTGTTTAAAAATGTCCATATTTGTGTATGGTTTTTTTTGCAACCTTTTTAATTTAAGCTGTATCGCATTTTGTTTTACTTCGCATTTGAAATTAAACTCTGAAATAAAGATAAGTATGAAGATGAAGAAAGAAGTGATAACGATGAAGACAAAAAAAGAAGGCAAAATGGAGACAATGAGAAATACATAAGAATTAGGGTAACTGAATTTAAATTTTCCATAAAAGTTACTGAAATTTATCGAATCATCGAAGTTTATAAATATCGAAGTTTATCCATGCTTATTAAGTTATCACGACGTATCGAACTATTCAAACTGATCAATGTTTATTGAGTTGTCGAAATTTATAGACACAGAAACTTAGTTGTCGAAATTTACGGAGAGTTATCGAGCTATAAAAACATGTGGGATTATCGAAATTTGTCAAGTTAAAGAAATGTATCAAGTTATCGATATTTATTGAATTATCATTATTTATAGACTTAACGAAATTTTACGATTTGTAGTAATGCATAGAATTGTTTCCACTTACAGAGTTATCGATAATTATTGATCTACTGACATTGGTTGATTCATCGAATCGAAGTTTATGGAATTTTCAAAATATATCCATTAATCGAAATTTCAAGATTATATAAGCTTATCGAATTTTATCGTGCTAACAGAGTGTAATGAGCAGGGAACGGATTTTTAGGACCTAAAAACCTATAAAAAGGGCAAAATAAAATAACGAAATGGGTTGGAAAAGGCAAAATAAGATAGCGAAAAAGGCAGGAAAAGGCACTAGGTATTGCAAAAAAAGCAAAATAAGACACTAAAAAAAGACAGGAAATATGAAGAACAATCAAAAAATACATTTATTTTAGAAATGTTTATATTACAAGTAAAAAGAAAAAAATTATAAACTAGTTTCATTATATGAAAAGGTTGTACTTTGAATCGTTGACTATTTTATCCTTTCGAGTTTCTAGCTAATAAAACTTTAATCTGTATAAATAGTTGTAGTAACATTGAACCACAAGATGCATTTTGAAGTTTTCTGGCAGCGTTTTCATTAGATTTTCGCGAAGAAAAGCCTTGAATGTACTAAATGTGCGCGCGACGTAAGTTGATACAAGTGGAGCCCAATTTAAATATGGAACGTTTGAAACGTTCATATTATCAGGAATAAGGGCGTTTTCCTCGCCCTTTACAATTTTATCTACACCCCTTATTGTCTCCAAGCCTACGTTAGCTGAGAAAACGGCTTTAAATTTTCCCAACACCAAGAGGTCCCTGCGCTTCTATAAGCCGCATGGGCATGTGTATATTTTTTAATCTTAAAAAAAATTTAAATGCTATAATCACTTTTTTTAAAGGTTAAAAAGGCATAAAAAGGCAAATATCTTAAAAAAGGCAAAAAAAGGCAACATCAAATCTGTATATATGGAATCAGGGAAAGCTAAATCGTGGACATTCTTAATCGAATATACTCTATCTCTTTAGCAGAAAAAAAGGCAATTCCCATAAAATCCGTTCTCTGGTAATGAGTTATCAAAATTTTTCGATAGCTTTCGAAAAATGTGGAGCTGTCAAAAGTAACAAGTTTTAAAGGGATCCAAATAATGTACATTTTTAGTTATTTTCAACAATTTTTATGAGCTTGAGGCCGCTTTTAGTGAAAACTTACTGTGGAAAAGCAACAATAATTTGAAAAAATGGTAGAAGTGATAGCTATTTCGGAAATCACCACATTTCCTAATCAGACTTCTTTCAGTAGGATTCGACCCGACGATCACCACTGACTCAGCCAGTTGCCTACGCACTGTGCTAAGTTTGCGTTTTTAATTCTTGTTGCTTATTTGCACTATTTCACTTTGCTAAGCTAACTACAATCAAGCGCATCTGTTCCGCTGAAATTCACTTGATCATGTGGTTGTTGGTTTTTGATAATATTTCTATTATTAGAATGTTTAACTTTTAGGTGTGCTCGTCCTTAAGTTATTTGTTTTTGTTATTTTTATGGCCTAATAACAATTATATTCAACAATTTTTATGACCTTGAGGCCGTTTTCAGTGAAAACTTATTGTGCAAAAGCAACAATAATTTGAAAAAAGGTAGAAGTGATAGCTATTTCGGAAATCACCACATTTCCTCATCAGACTTCTTTCAGTAGGATTCGAACCGACGATCACCACTGACTCAGCCAGTTGCCTACGCACTGTGCTAAGTTTGCCTTGTTAATTCTGGTTGCTTATTTCCACTATTTCCCTTTGCTAAGCCAACTACAATCAAGCGCAACTATTCCGCTGCAATTCACTTGATCATGTGGTTGTTGGTTTTTGTTAACCGTCTAGTAGGCAGAACTGCTTCCAGATCGTCGTTAACTAAACACCTTTTTAGTGCACCTATAATATTTTTTTTCTAAATTCGTAAGGCACGATCTTTAGACAAAACTCGTACCCTTACGGCGAAGTAAATTTTAATCCGTTATGTCAATCCGTTTTATTTTAATCGGCAGTTGAATTACAGATTTTGAAAACACGATTAAAATTAATTATTTCTTGCTATTTAGTAATTTCGTAAAAAAAGAAATTTTTTCTTTTGAACAATTTTTTTATATAAAAAAATTCGGTGGATTTCGCTGTTAAAAGCATCGTATTTTAATATAAGTTACAACGCTTTTATCAACTTGCAATGTTGTGTGTCCAGAATCTTTCAATGTTGTGGATCCAGAAACTTTCAATGTTGTGTGTCCGATAGAGGTATACGCCGCCGGGCCACGCCGCCGCCGCCGGGCCACGCCGCCGCCGCCGCCGTTTTTTGTCATTTCTCACGCGCCGCCGCCGAGTTACGAAAATATCGGCGCGGCGGCGGCGGCGGCGGCGTTCGGCGCCTAGGGAATTTTGTACAAAATTTTCATGTTGTATGCACATTGAAATACATCGTTTGAAGGAACTAAATACTACTCGTATAAAAGCACTATTTTAAGAAATGAAAATTACATTTTTAAAAGATGTTTTTTTGTCATAATTTGGGCCACTGAACATTTAAAAAAAAAGCGTAACTCAGAAAAATATATAGGTACCATGTTTTTCGATCGACAGCGTTTATTACAGTTAAATTAGGGTCGAATAGGGTAGAAAAGTTTTTTTCCTAAGTAGTGGTCAAACCCCAGGAAGGTTTTGCTCCCGCGCATAGCAATATTTTCTACACAGAGTTGAAGTCACCCTTTTTGGTAAAAATTACTATTATTTTGCATTACATTCTGTTCTCCTTAGAAAAATTTGGCACTTAATATATTATTGGAAATTTAACTATTTATAAGCCATTTTTCAAACAGTGGGTCAAAAAGGCCCGTTGTGGTGGGAGTTGATGGGTTAAACTTTTGGAAAAAAGTAGGCCAGCCTTATTTTCAATATATAACCCGCAAAAATTCGTAAGAACTCCGTAATTTAACATAACGGTTGAAAGCTTATTGCAAAACTTTATTGATAGCGACATAAATTACCCCAATAACTTAACCTTTAAATTTTTTTATTTCTTTAAATTGAAATAGTACATACGCATTTTTAGAGTAGATAGAGATGTATGTATATTAGGGTGCCCATCGAAAATCGTTTTTTTGTACCTTAGTACTACATATTTAGAAATTGTGGAAATTATCGATGGTCAAAATTTAAAAAATTCATTGAAATTCAAGCAAAAATAGTCTCTCAAAAACTCATGAATCTAGAAAATCGTATTTTCTGACCTAAATCGACAGGCCGCGACCTCTAAATGGCCTTTAAAAAATCTATAAAAATAGGCAATAATATTTCTCATAAAAACGAATCAAATTAGGGGGTAGGGTCTTTAAATTTTCGAAAAAATTCATTTTCAATGGGAAACCTAATGTATATACTATATAGACTTTCTTCTGTTCGCCCATCCATCAGCAGCAGTCACTCAACATTTGAATTCAATGAATGAATTAAATAGAATTATAATCTGATGACATGATGAGATTAGAAGCCTCATGGCTCTTTGGACTCTACCTTATGGGCAGTAGCGCCGGCGTTTCCAGACGCGCCGGCGTCGCCGCCGCCGCCGATTCTTTTTGAAGTTGAACACGCCGCCGCCGCAAAGCCTGTCGGCGTAAACCTCTAGTGTCCGACACCATAAAAGCTTTGCTTTGAAAAGTTCATATAAAAAAGCATAGTGCATAAGACGACATCTGTAGTGAATAGGGCGAGGTAGATGACATTTAGATGTCGCCCTATGTACTACGTTTGCTACAGCGGAAATAGACGACACGACATTTCTTTAAATAAAATTAATTGGTGCTCGTTTGTATGTACATACATATGTAAATGCATGTGTGTGCACCTTTCTATTAATATCGTTGAATTATTTTAATATCTATTGCAAAATTTTATTCAGATAGGACTAAAAAGTAGAAAATAAATAATATAAAAAAAAACTTTTTAATATGCAACGCTTTTATAAATGGACTAGGTTAGGTTAGGTTGTCGCGGTCGTCTATAAGACACACTTAGGCTCAGGGCCCATTGTGATGCCGCATGTTGGGTCAGCAACTCCCGATCCCTCCTAAAACCATTTTGAACTTTGAACGAATTTTAGAAGATCCCTGATTTCGACGCATCTAAGGTCCTCCAAGTTGTCGAAGAATTGCCTACCGAGAGTGGAGAGTCTTCGTCTAGATAGAGCAGGGCATTGGCACAACAGGTGGAGAATCGTTTCCTCCTCTTCTTCATCTTGACAACTTCTACAGAAGTCATGTGAGCGTAGGCCAAGTCGATAGGCGTGCTTGCCAATTAGGCAGTGTCCTGTTATGACGGATACTAATAATCTAATATTGGACTTATTTAGACTCAGTAGTAGGCCAGTGCGGTTGGCGCTGAGCACCGGCCATAATTGTTTGGCAGTTTTGCAGGTGATTTCGTCCTGCCACCTTTCGTTCGCTACTTTAGTGAGCCTCTCGGAGATAAGTAGCTTACAAGTTTGCAAGGGTATTCCTATTTCGTCATTTATATCCTCAAAAGGAAGTTTCGTGCCAAGTCGCGCCAGTTCGTCGGCTTTACAATTCCCCTCTATGCCGCAGTGTCCCGGAATCCATATTACCTTTGGGCGAAATGACTCAGCCATCTCGTTAAGAGATGCGCGGCATTTCATGGCTACCATGGAGGTTGTCGACTGCTTCGTGAGGGACTTTATTGCCGCCTGGCTGTCAGTGAAGATGTAGATATCAACTTGGGGTGTCATATCACACTTTACCAGTTTCGTGGCCCTGTCGATTGCCATCAGTTCAGCCTGAAAAACGCTACAGTGGTCCGGGAGACGAAAGCTGAGGGAGATTCCCAGGTGATGGGAATATACACCTCCTCGAACCCTACCCTCGAGCTTTGAGCCATCTGTGTATACATGGATGGACTCTCCACTACTTACAACGTCATGCTTCCAATCTTCCCTTGAGGGTAGGAGGGTCGCGAACGCTGTAGCGGGTGCAGGTTCCGGAAGTGCATAGTCCACCAATCCGGGTAGCCCCGGAACCTCCTTTAATATTCTACCGTGACCATAACTGGTATTTGACCACTTATTTAGAATATTCATTCGAATTGCCGCGCCACTTGCGACTTGTTTGGCATGTAGGTCCACCGGAAGAAAATTCAGTAGGGCATACAGTGCCTTGGATGGTGTTGTTCTCATCGCACCAGTTATGAGTGTGGACGCAAGCCTTTGAACCTTGTCCATTTTTTTGAAGTTTACCCCTTTCCCAAGGGCGTTCCACCATACCACTATACCGTGATAGAGAATTGGCCTAACCACCGCCGTGTATAGCCAGTGTATTATTTTGGGTTCCATCCCCCATTTTTTCCCTATTGCTCTGCTGCAGGAATATATTGCCACTGTTGCTTTGCGCACTCCATCTGCAACGTTGGGCCCCCAGTTTAGTTTCCTATCTACTATGAGACCTAGATATTTGGTCTCTTCCTTTATTGCGAGGGTGTTGCCCTCTAGGGTTATGTTCCCGAGATCAGGTATCTTGTGCTCCCTGGAGAACAGCACAAGGACTGCTTTTTCAGGATTCACTCCCAGTCCTCGCCTGTTACACCACAGGGATAGTTTGTTGAGGGATCTTTGGATCAGATCTGTCAATGTTGAAAGATGTTTACCCGAGATAGCTATTACAATATCGTCGGCGTATGCAATTATCTGACCGCCAATGTCTTCAAGTTCCCGAAGAAGGCTGTCTACTGCTATATTCCACAGGAGCGGTGATATTACTCCCCCCTGGGGTGTACCCCTGACGGGGAACCTTTTTATTACTGATTCACCTAATCCTGCGCTTATTTTTCGGCCGATTAACATTCGTTCAATAAATGAGGTTAGTGAATTGCTTACTCCCAGATTTATCAGAGATGAGATAATCGCTGCAGGAGATACATTGTTGAAAGCACCCTCGATGTCCAGGAAGGCCGCGAGGGTGTATTCTTTGTAATAAAGTGATCTTTCAATTGTGTGCACTAAAGAATGGAGTGCTGTTTCGACTGATCTCCCTTTGTTGTAGGCATGCTGGGCTGCCGAAAGTTTGCTGCCCACCTTGTCTCTAATGTGCCCATCTATTAGTCTCTCTAGAGATTTCAACAGGAAAGACGACAGACTAATTGGTCTGAAGTCTTTTGGTCTCGTGTGTGTAGTTTTCCCTGCCTTGGGAATGAAAACTACTCTTACCTCCTCCCATTTGTGGGGTATATAATTCATTCGTAACACTGCTTCAAAGACTGGTACGAGTATGGGTGCAATCATTCCTGCTGTATGCTGTAGGTCAGCGGGAATAATTCCGTCTGGTCCCGGAGATTTGAACGGTTGGAAGCTGCTAATAGCATGCTTTATGTTCTCCTCGGTTATGATATTCGCTGAAATGTCATCATGGTTGCCTATGATTCGGGTATTTGTGACTCTACTGTGGAGGCAACCCGGAAAGTGCGTCTGTACAAGAAGCTCTAGAGTTTCTTCGCTGCTAGTTGTCCAATCACCATCCCCCTTGATGAGATAGCTAATATTGCTGGGACTCATAGATAGTATTCTGCGCAGTCTGCTGGCCTCCGAAGTACTTTCTATCTTCTGACAGAAGTTCCTCCATGAGGAGCGCTTAGCGTCTCTTATTGCATACTTAAATCGGCGTTGCCAGTCTTTAAATTCACTCCAAGAGTTGGATCTCTTAGCTTCATTAAATTTTGATCTGCATTCCCTTCTGAGGGTTGCAATTTCAGTGGACCACCATGGAGGTTTTGGTTTCCTACTTGTTGCCCTGATTGGGCAGGCTAATTTTGCTGCACGATGAAATGCTTTAGTTATATCGTCTACGACGTTATCAAGTTGATGTTCCGAGTTTATTTGATTTGTGAGGCCGGAAATATTATTAGAAAATATTGTTTCAAATTTTTTCCAATTTGTTTTTCTGCGGTTTAAGACCGCTTGTTGTTTTCTTACTGGTACGTATAGGTTATAAACGACGTACATGTGATCCGAAAAGGAGTTGTCTTTTGAGACTCTCCAGTCATTCAAGAGTTCTGCCCCCTGCTCATTGACACATGTAATGTCAAGGACCTCCCTTCTAACAGACGTCACAAAGGTAGGGGTATCACCTACGTTGCTAACCTGTAAGTTATTGCACATAATGAATTCGAATATCGACTCACCGCGTTCATTTGTATCTGAGCTGCCCCATATGTGATGATGGGCATTCGCGTCCGCTCCTATGACCATCGGAGTGCCGCGTCTAGAGGCCTCCATTACCGCGCTCCTTAAGGATTGTGGTGGAGGTAATGTGTCTGCGTCGTGGGCCATATATGTGGAGGCCAGCCAAATAGACATTCCGCCTGATTCCACTGCTATGATGACGTTGTCCGCATCTCTAAACTGTATCAAGAGAAATGCATTAATACACTTTTTTATCAATATGCACGACCTGGGTTTACCTTTGTCAGTTACATAGAACAGCTTGTATCCCTTCATATTCAATCCACAAACCCGATCTTTTATGACCCAAGGCTCCTGGATGAGTGCGATCTCCTCTTCTCTTTCGGCGAGACGGAGGAGAAGTGCGGCTGAGGCCGCCTTGCAGTGGTAAATGGACTAAAAAGTAGAAAATAATATTTCTCAGTCCCATAGAATTTGTTTTGATAACTTTTGATTTTGAAATTTTAGCAAAAGTCATTATAAACAATCTATGAAATTGAAAATGAAAAGCGTGGGGCGCATGTAATACACTATAATTGATATGAAAAGTAATATATGTATGTATGTATGTGGGTATATGAATAACGACCGCTTAAAATCGATTTCAAAGTTCTACTTTCGCTGTAGAAATTTTAGGTCTACGTTATGTAGTTTGACTATTGCCAATTAAATCGAATGCTTTGTATTGCATGCGCTCCACGTTTTTCATTTTCAATTTCATAGATTGTTTATAATGACTTTTGCTAAAATTTCAAAATCAAAAGTTATCAAAACAAATTCTATGGGACTGAGAAATATTATTTTCTACTTTTTAGTCCATTTATAAAAGCGTTGTAACGGGTGATTTTTTAAGAGCTTGATAACTTTTTTTTAAAAAAAAACGCATAAAATTTGCAAAATCTCATCGGTTCTTTATTTGAAACGTTAGATTGGTCCATGACATTTACTTTTTGAAGATAATTTCATTTAAATGTTGACCGCGGCTGCGTCTTAGGCAACTTTTTCGAGCATTTCGGCCGGAATAGCCCGAATTTCTTCGGAAATGTTGTCTTCCAAAGCTGGAATAGTTGCTGGCTTATTTCTGTAGACTTTAGACTTGACGTAGCCCCACAAAAAATAGTCTAAAGGCGTCAAATCGCATGATCTTGGTGGCCAACTTACCGGTCCATTTCTTGAGATGAATTGTTCTCCGAAGTTTTCCCTCAAAATGGCCATAGAATCGCGAGCTGTGTGGCATGTAGCGCCATCTTGTTGAAACCACATGTCAACCAAGTTCAGTTCTTCCATTTTTGGCAACAAAAAGTTTGTTAGCATCGAACGATAGCGATCGCCATTCACCGTAACGTTGCGTCCAACAGCATCTTTGAAAAAATACGGTCCAATGATTCCACCAGCGTACAAACCACACCAAACAGTGCATTTTTCGGGATGCATGGGCAGTTCTTGAACGGCTTCTGGTTGCTCTTCACTCCAAATGCGGCAATTTTGCTTATTTACGAAGCCATTCAACCAGAAATGAGCCTCATCGCTGAACAAAATTTGTCGATAAAAAAGCGGATTTTCTGCCAACTTTTCTAGGGCCCATTCACTGAAAATTCGACGTTGTGGCAGATCGTTCGGCTTCAGTTCTTGCACGAGCTGTATTTTATACGGTTTTACACCAAGATCTTTGCGTAAAATCTTCCATGTGGTCGAATAACACAAACCCAATTGCTGCGAACGGCGACGAATCGACATTTCACGGTCTTCAGCAACACTCTCAGAAACAGACGCAATATTCTCTTCTGTACGCACTGTACGCATTCGTGTGGTTGGTTTAATGTCCAATAAAGTAAACTGAGTGCGAAACTTGGTCACAATCGCATTAATTGTTTGCTCACTTGGTCGATTATGTAGACCATAAATCGGACGTAAAGCGCGAAACACATTTCGAACCGAACACTGATTTTGGTAATAAAATTCAATGATTTGCAAGCGTTGCTCGTTAGTAAGTCTATTCATGATGAAATTTCAAAGCATACTGAGCATCTTTCTCTTTGACACCATGTCTGAAATCCCACGTGATCTGTCAAATACTAATGCATGAAAATCCTAACCTCAAAAAAATCACCCGTTATATTAAAAAGTTTTTTTTATATTATTTTTTTTTTATAATTATGTCACCATTCGAAATGGAGAAAATTGCTTTCAAACACAGACCGTCTACAGACCGGCTTGCCGACATATAAAACCCTAGTTTTGCATTTTTGACCATCTGCAGACAGCACTGCCGGTTCGTAGGTCAACATTGTGTAAGAGAAAGCTGAAAATATGTGTAAGTATATCGGCGAGCCCGTCTCCAGACGGTCTTGGTTTTTGTCCCCTATAGGAAAAAGTTACTGTCACAGATCGAAATGGACATCAGTTTTGGATTTCTTGTGCTAAAATCACCCATTCCTCAATTTTTCAACTCATAAAAATTGGCCTACTAGGGGGTTAGTATTTCTATAATAAGAATGTTTAACTTTTAAGTGTGCTCGTCCTTAAGTTATTCGTTTTTGTTATTTTTATAAGCTTATAACAATTATATTCAACAATTTTTATGAGCTTGAGGCCGTTTTTAGTGAAAACTTATTGTGGAAAAGCAACAATAATTTGAAAAAAATGGTAGAAGTGATAGCTATTTCGGAAATCACCACATCTCCTCATCAGACTTCTTTCAGTAGGATTCGAACCAACGACCACCACTGACTCAGTCAGTTGCCTACGCACTGTGCTAAGTTTGCCTTGTTATATCTTGTTGCTTATTTCCGCTATTTTTGTTATCGAAATTTATCGAGCTCTCGGATTTCACAGTTATTGAAATTGGTTGAGTTAACGAATTTTGTTGAGTTATCGGATTTTAGTGTTTTTTAAATTCATCGAACTATCGATAAGTCGATCACCACTGACTCAGCCAGTTGCCTACGCACTGTGCTAAGTTTTCCTTCTTAATTCTTGTTGCTTATTTCTCCTATTTCACTTTGCTAAGCCAACTACAATCAAGCGCAGCTATTCCGCTGCAATTTACTTGATCATGTGGTTGTTGGTTTTTGTTAATATTTCTATTATTAGAATGTTTAACTTTTAGCTGTGCTCGGCCTTAAGTTATTTGTTTTCGTTATTTTTAGGGCCTTATAACAATTATATTCAACAATTTTTATGAGCTTGAGGCTGTTTTTAGTGAAAACTTATTGTGGAAAAGCAACAATAATTTGAAAAAAATGGTAGAAGTGATAGCTATTTCGGAAATCACCACATCTCCTCATCAGACTTCATTCAGTAGGATTCGAACCGACGATCACCACTGACTCAGCCAGTTGCCTACCCACTCTGCTAAGCTTGCCTTGTTAATTCTTGTTGCTAATTTCCACTATTTTTGTTATCGAAATTTATGGAGCCCTCGAATTTCACAGTTATTGAAATTGGTTGAATTAACGAATTTTGTTGAGTTATCGGATTTTAGTGTTTTTGAAATTCATCGAACTATCGATATGTATCGAATCATTAATATTTATCGATAAAGTGGAATGTATCGTGTCAATTCTAAGTCCTGCTGAAGTTTAAAGACCTTCTAAGATAAACAAATTTTAGTTTCGTTTTAGTTCCAAAGCAGAAGATGTTCCGGTAAGTTAATTTGTACCGTATAAGTTTTGCTGCGTGTTAAGTTAGAAACCCTCTCCAAGGCTCCTAAAAACTAGAAAATCTGTCGAATTTCGACAGTAACTGGCACTCTAGTAATGTATTATTTTTCTGAGTAGGGTTGCCACTCTTTAAAAGCTATCAGATCTCCACCGTTCGTTGGATAAAAAAATTAGATACCAAAAGAAAGTGCATGGCCTTCGCATGTACAAAACATTTAAGTTTTTTGAGTAGGGTTGCTACTTATTTAAAATTACTGTCTTCTATACATAGTATAAAGGAAAGGCGGGATATTTTAATCACTCTACTTAACGGATTTAGACAAGATTTTTTTTGTATATAATAAACGAAGTACATGATGAAATATGATTTCTCTCTCCGAATAAGTAAATGTAAATTCATATGCATACATTCAGCGCGTGACGAAGCCTCGCGCATCCGTGGCGGGCTAGTTCTATCATCATTCATTTTAACTGGGACCGTTGAAAACTGACGAACACACGTGAATATATATAGGTATATACACATATGTATGGATGATATAATAGCTCTGATCTAATAAGTTTCGTGTAAAATCCTGTATAAATTTCAAACAGCGATTTTCCTCTCCGAAGTGGGAGTAAAAAGTGAGTAACAGCAAAAAGTACGCGAACAAGAAAATCCAAAAATCGCCCTCATTTACATGATTTTGGAGAACGGAGTCATTTTTCCTGTAACTTCCTGCAAGTTCGTGTAAAAAACTGTCAGTTAATTGAGTACTGGATCTGAGCTAATACAAGATTGCACAAAGAGAAGACGAGAGTAAGAGGAAATGCCAAACAAATGAATTTAGCTTCCTATTTTAAAAACAAAGGTGGTGAATTATATGTATTCATGACATTAACGTAAACCCAGCGACAGATGATCCGCCACTGTCACGCTCTTTTTATACACTCTAAAAACTGCACCTAAAACTGCTACTGAAATGTGTTTGTTTTCAAACAAAATCTGCGTAAGTATACGCATAAGATGTTCAAGACTGGATATGTGAACAAGAGATGTTTAAAATATATAACGCAAACATACATTCCCTACTAAAAATAAAAATTAAGTACATTTTATGTGTACGCGACAAATCTGGTATGTAAAAGTAAACAGGCAGTGTTTAATTTTATTAACACGGTGTCTAAATTTGCACACATTAGGACAGGAAAATGGTGATCTCTCTTAATATGCTTTTATTTAAACAAAACACTTTTAGAGCAAATTTTAAACATTTTATATGTAAGCTGTGTATTTGTAAACACTAAGAAAATTCTATAGAAATTTTTTTAGTTAAGTTTAACTAATGATTTAACTATACTTTAAAATAGTTAAATTAACGGCCCTAATGGCCAAATTCACAGTGCTGTACTGAAAATCTGTAGGTAATAGCCGATTCTGAGTTAACTGCGCACTGTGAATTTGGCCTTAAGTGTTTAGAATTCAACAACCAAATTTCAAATTTGTTCTACGCCACATATATGGTAAGTAAAAGATAAAAAGCAGTATTTAAGTTGATTAGCATGGTGTGCAAATTTGCATACATTAAAAGAGGAAAATGGTTACCTTTTTTAATATGCTTGAACTTAACAAAAATTTTTTAGAGCGAAGTTAATTCGGCAAAAATTTGTTTGTGTATTTCACTGACGATCTGACGGTATTCCATTGCAAGTTTTGTTTGATATGGATGGAAAATTAATCGAGTGGGTACGGAATTATCCAGAATTATATAATTTGGCAATAATTGCCAATTGACCATTAGTAAAATAAGCCATCTTGGTTTCAATGAACTTCATTTTACTGAAAGTACCGGGCGACATAATACGGATTTGTGTGAATTGGTATCACTGATCGATGATGATTGGCAATGATACTGAACTGATACGGCACTGATTTGTGAAGATAGATATTAACTTTTATTATTATTACAAATCGATTACAACACATTATATATACATACATATGTACTAGGGTTACAATTGCCGGCTAGATGAATTATGGATACTAATGAAGGCAAAATTCTTCCCCTGAGAGGTTTCCCCATTTGAGTTTGAGCACGCCGGGTATTTGCTAGTATATAATAAAACTTGTGCCAGCTGCAACTCGAACCGGGGTTCTCAGATTTTCTAAGCGAATACTCTCTCTACATGCCAACGCCGCACATGGAAATTTGATGACTAAGTGCCTACATATCAGTATATCTTTAAATGTACTCGGTCTCCGCTACTGCATGACATTATAAGCAATTTAGATCAAAACTCATACCTTATGCATTACATTCAGGCCACTTTTAGTACGATTTACCTGTTTCACATTATATTGCTTTGAATTTTGAACTATCTTTAGTCTAGATACAAAATTACTTTACCTGAGACAATATTTTTCGAGCAATTGGACAAATCTTTCCTTTAGGGGATTTTTTGGTAACTAGGCTTTGGAGACGAGTAGGTATTCAGTCTGAAACCAGTTGGGAAACAGTTTGGGTCTATTCCGAACCTAGGTACTTTCGTACAATTTTGGTTGATTTCTCCAGTGGCCGTTATGAGGTGTTTGAAAGCCTTTTAAGTGTTTTAACGTGTTTTTGGATGCTCCCGGCACTCCAGTATTAATATGTGTAAGTACCAATCTATTAATATCGTTGAATTATTTTAATATCTATTGCAAAATTTTATACAGACATGACTGAAAAGTTAAAAAAAAAAAGGCGTGAGTGCTAGGTACTCATGAAATTTGATGTGTAAACATATGCGAACTGCTACACATATTGTGCCATTTAAATATATTTTAACTGAATATTTTATTAAAAATACCATTACAAACCTCTTTTCCTTCCTAGCGTAAATTTTGTTTACTTTTACATTTGACATTCCTCCTCTTCGCAAGTATAATTGATAAAACTAGGTTGGACACCAAAAAGTTATGTAAATCCATTGAGCTAATTTTATAATTATAATTTTGTATGGCTAATCTCTTTTTCTAATTACAGATTAGGGAGTTAAGCTCGAAAATGTGGATATCTTTTTATATGTAAGGCTATTCTTAGGCGATTCAGTTACATACATACACATGTAAGTTAGAAATTAAACATTAATCTCACTAAATTTTATTAATTTAGCTGATTTCATTTTCATTTTTAATTTTTTTAATACATGAAATTATCATTATGATTGATAAAATATGATATTGTACATACTTGTGACTCAGGGCGTTAAAATATCTTGAAAACATCGCATCAATTATTGTTTTTGAGCTTATAGTTCGAGCGTCTCTATTTGTATATATTCCTAAATTTAGCTCAACAATTTTTATTGAGCTTGCGGCTGTTTTTAATGAAAAACTTATTAAAAATGGCCTCAAGCTCAGTAAAAATTGTTCAATATAATTGTTATAAGGCCAAAAAATAACAAAAACAAATTCCTAAATTTAGTTTTCTTTTCGGAATGGAACGCAAACGTTAAAGCTGTGTAGCTGTGTTTTTTTGTGATCTGATAAAAATTCAAATTTATAAAGTTGTTAACTTTAGTAAAGTAAATATTACAATAGAAGTGTTAATAAACGTTTGGTGCACAATTGAAGAGACGGTGAATATCATAGTTTCCTGTGAATTTGATCAATTTAACTTAATATTCTTAATTACATGTGCCGAGTCTTTGGTTTCATATGATATATTGTTGTTGTCAATTGTTTTGGTTTATCCATAACTACCAAGGTTCATAGAATAGAAGTTACGACATGGTGCTGTCAAAAATTTGTTTTCCTCCAATGAGGTAGTTGCGAAGTGAGTTCTGATTGGCTGAAATATTTTACGAAGAAGGAGAGTACACAAAACGCAGAAAATATAGTGCCGTATAGCATATTTTAGGAATCCTAATCAAATGGGCATTTTTGATATAAAATTGTGGCAAAGCTTATTATAACAACATAAAATGTTATAACTTAACGTGAAACTGGTTTAACATAATAATAGTGATAAATGATATGTAAATCGAATTCAAATTGAAATTTGCTGGTGATTTTACTTTTGAAAATGAGCGGAACGCACTCGCGCATTTTTAAATAAAAAGCGTTCATAACATTAGCAAAATTTCGCTACCGAAATTGCAATTCATCTTTAGACATACGGTAAAAACTAAATTGCCTTTTTCAGTGTAATTTTTGCGATAAAAAACAGCGCACTTAAATTTTTAATAACTTAAATAAAGTCGAAGACGCAGAAAAAACCACAAACGCAAAGTGTCAAACGGTAAATATATGGGTTACATATATTTGAAATAAAATTTGATGTATTTTTAACTAAAATAGTGTATTTTTATAAGATAATTTTTTAGGAATCTGGCAACTAAAAAAATCGAGCCATCTAAGTCATCAAGATGGCGGCCATGGCTGATATCGTAACCTTGAAATCTATTGACACTGTATAACTACAATTGTTGTTGTTTGTGCACATTGATTTTGCTCTTTTTGTCATTTCTGCTGTTTCATCCTTGTCACAGCTGTTTGCGTTGTGTTTATTAACAGGTCTATTCTGCGCTGGTAATAAATATTTTGTTACCGGCAATTAAAGTTCCTGTCAATTTTTAAACCCTTTTCCCATTCTGTGGACTCTTGAAACCGGTAAATTTTGTTACCATCTCATAAGTTTATAACAAAGTATTGCCCTGCGAAATATGCAATGCCAAAATTTCCAAAATTCTTAATAGCTGAATTGCTGAATATTTCAGCTACATAACCAACGCGCCTTGGATTGCGGTGACCTGAGGTCATAAAATTTTCCGGTTACAAAATCTTCGGTAACATGCAGAATAGACCTATAACAGGACCTATAACAGGTCTATTCTGCGCTGGTAATAAAAAGTTTGTAAACGGTAAATAAAGTTCCCGTCAATTTTTAAACCCTTTTCGCATTCTGTATACTCTTGTAACCGGTAAATTTTGTTACCATCTCATAAGCTGGTAATAAATGATTGCCCCGTGAAATATGCAATGCCAGGATTTGCACAATTCTTCATAGCTGAATTGCTGAATATTTTAACTGCATTACCAACGTACCTAGAATCGCGGGGACAAGAACTGGTAACATTTTTTGGTAATACAATTTTCCGGTTACAAAATCTTCGGTAACGTGCAGAATAGACCTGTAAGTGTCAATATAAAGTGTATATAAAACTATTCGCTACATAGCATTCAAATTGTTATTTACCAGCTGATTGCTTTTCTCATACATCGCCTTCAAAACTGTTTTGGACATTTTGCTTCTAATATTTTATATCTAAACTAAAATTTTTGCATACATAAATATCATTTTAAACATGTCGTGTATTTACGCCAATTGCCACGTTAAAAGCGACTCCTATGTATCATGCTGGCTCTGCGATGGGTTTGTCCATATAAAATGTGCTGGTTTGAGCGGTAATAATGAGGGAAACGGTCTTTGCTGGTCTTGTCAAAAATGTAGATCAACCGAAGCTGATTTATTTAAATTCTTTAGGCAGTCCAGAAATGGTTTTTCTGAAATTGGGAAGGATTTGTCGGTACTTGTTGAGAAATTTAAGTATTATGAAAAATTGTTTAAGTCTTTCACATGTCTCGACAACTCTCCACACTCTGAGGATAGCCGAGAAAATAAAGGTAGACGTGTTTTTATTCCACCTAGACAGATAGTCACTGAATCTAGTCAGAAAAATCATCCATCTCAGTCCTTGGAACTTATTAATCTTTCTTCTCCATGCCCTCATGCATTGGGGCCTCCGCTATCAAAAGCCATATCCTATACTAGGTCTGCCTTTAATAATAATAACGTCAATCAAACCGTTGATTTAACAGTTTGCCATCAACATCTGAAGATGCACTGTCTAACTTAGTTCCTCCGAATAACTCGGAGTTCTGCCTATCAGACATTATTACCAAAAATTTGGTTGCAATGTCCCGAAATGATCATCTTTGTTTCTATATTTGCTAAAGACACTTTTTCGGATGATATAAAGTCGTACATATCGACTAAGATTAAAACTAAAGATGTATTTATTCTCATCTTTTAATCCCAATTGTCCCAGACTAATTTGTTTTAGATTTTTTTGGTTTCACCTACATACAGGGTAAAAGTAGGGTTAAAGGAAAGGAAAAAATATGATTAAAACTTTGGGAGTAGTACAGTTCTTCCGATATCGGCCGTTGCCATATGGCAACACGGGGCGTATTCCAGATGGATTGTTAGAGGACAGTATTTGGTTAAAATATTAAATAATAGAAATATTGTGTATAAGTTTTAATACTTTTGTTGATAATATATGCATATCCTACGTGCAAAGCGGATGAAGAAGTTAATAAAAAGTAGCAAAACATTTCAAACATAAACCCACATCACATTTTGTACAGGCTACTCGTCCTATAGTTATACATGCTTCACCAGCACAAAGAAGTTTTTTTGTCAATTTGTATGGGTCAGTGGTGTAGTCACAAAAAGATATAAGGTCCCAGTGTGGAGACCCCGAGGCTAGGTATTTAGCATCGAGCTGTCAATTAAAGACCATATAAAGTATTTGGGAGTAGTCGTGGAGAGTAAGCTGCTGTGGATGAGCAATGTTGAAGAATGAGAGAACGCCCTTCATGCATGTAAAAGAATGCTGGGAGTCACTTGGGGTTTGTCACTTGCTCTGATGCATTTGTGCTGCATAGCAATAGTCAGCCCAATACTGCTCTATGGCACTTTGGTGTGCTGGAATGCCGCACAAAAGTCCTTATGACTCGGGCCAATGGAGAAGGTACAGCGCCTAGCGGAACTGTGCATCGCGGGAGCGCTGAGGTCCACTTCGACGGCTGCTCTTTAAAAACCCTGCTGCGAAATCCGCACGTAGATTGACGGTCATAGGGAAATTAAATTCAGAACCTTTGGGAACCACTTAATTGGGGCGGGAAGCATAAGCAGCACGGCTTCATGCCACCTAGCTTTAAGTGGAAATGAACTTTTTGCACAACGATTGAGGAAGAGGGATGGAAATGAAACCTAGCGTAAGATCCCTAAACATTTTCACGGACGGCTCTAAAATGGTTACGGGAGTGGGTGCCGGGATTTACTGCCGGGAACTGAACGTCAGGCGGACATTAATGCTACCATTGCAGCATATTTCAAGCAGAGGTTTTCGCAATGGGGATAACTACAGAGCTAGCCCTCACCGAAACGACAATCGATTCAAACTTAAACCTATTCCAGGCGGCAATCAAGGCAGTCTCCTCATATAGTATTTCATCCATAAACGTCCCCCGCAGCCGGGAAGCCATTGACAAGCTAGACGCTGATAAAAGGCTACATATCTATGGGGGCCCGGTTACAAGGGAATCTAGGATAATGAAGTAGCAGATGAGAATGCAAAAAACCCCACCAGTTTTCCCTGGAACAGACAAACTACATTTGCATACCACTTCAACACTTGTACAATAAAATATACGATAATATGATTAGGCAGTTCAGAGCTAGATGGAATGAGTTAACCACCTGCAAAACTGCAAAAGTACATACAAGCGCTTTTTGTTTACACCGTTTCATACATGATGGTATTTTGCGTTGCCATATGGCAACACGGGGTCAATTTGGGTTAGCGAACATATCAAAATTTGGTAAAAAGAGGAACAGTTCACATTACGCCCCGTATTGCCACATGGAAACGGACTTAAAAAACACTTTAATTATATAGCATGCACGATTGTTTTTTATTCTTACTTGTTACCAATAGAGTCACTAATGTTTTAACTAATATTTTGTCACTATCATATTTTGTAAATAAAAAACGCTTTCTATAAATTCATGCTTACTTCTTCATATATGACATTTTGCATTACGCTCGATAGACAGCAAGGATCTGATGGAAGTGTAAGCGTTTCGAAAGATACACCTTTTAGGAATTAGTTAACGTACATATAAGCATTTTGAAGTAAGCGATTTTTGTTTTACACCCTCTTAAACATGATGTATTATGCGTTGCCATATGGCAACACGGGGTCAATTTGGGTTAAAATAGATGTGGCTGCCAAATATTTTGATGCACTACTAAATAAAATTAATAACAACGTAGCTTAAATTTCTAATCTTAATTCTGTTTCAAAACACTAACTCGCAAGTCTAATTTAAGTATTTACTATCAAAACGTTAGAGTTTGAATACCAAATTAACTGAATTATATTTAAAGGTTTTGACTGCAATTACTATGTTATTTCCTTGACCGAAACATGGCTCAAACCTAGTATTTTTAATTCCTACTTTCATATGATGGCAAATTTAGAAACTGCGAAAAATGTGCTTCTTCGGTTACTAATGAAACCATTCCGCACCAATTTCCAAGACTCCATAAATGTACTTAAAATGGGCGTTTCTCACCCTAATTTTATTATGTATTATGTAAATTTATGAAACTACTATTAACTTATCAAACGACTCCTAATCTTTTATAATACATGTTTGACTACATTCACCACGATCTTGAAAATTGAGCAAATTGGCGTGACCAAGATCATGGTCCTTTTAATGTTATATGAACATCCGAAATCCTTAAAACGTTTAAAATAAATCTCGCCTCACTTTTTAGTATTTTTCACTTAGTTGCTGAATAGCGTGGGCCGAAAACCCGCTTTTTTAAAATTTTGATTGGTAATAGCAAAAATATAGTTCATTATGCTCTAAAAACAACCTGTGTGAAAGATGGCAATTTTTGGTCAATATCGCCCAGGTCCATCAAAGTTCAATGTGCTCAAAAAATAAAAATTAATAAATACATTAATTAATAAATTTTTTTACTAAAGTTGCAATTAGCTTTGTAGTATTAGTCCTACATAATTTGGTATATGGACCTCTTTTGTAGAGAAACGCTAGATGGACTACGGCGAGCCTAAGATATTGACCAAAAATTGTAATCTTTCACACAGATAGATTTTAGAGCATAATGAACCATATTTTTGCTAATAAGTACCACTCCAAGTTCTAAAAAAGTGGATTTTCGGCCCCCCGCTATTGCTGAAGTAATGAAGAATTGAAAATTCATAAGGGAAAATTATAGTTTTTGTAAGTTTTGTCTTAATATCTTAAAAACTTGTAGACTTATTGAAAAATGATAAATGAACTTAAGGTACTAAATTTAGTAAACGCCTAATTTGATATATCGTCCTGTTTATAACAATTAACGCCAAAGTTTCATTTTAAAAATTCGTACACTTTGATTTAATTGCGCGGGCTAAATATAGGTTTTAAATTAACACTTTTGCACCCTATTGAATGGTAGCAGCGCTGGAAGTGGTGGAGAAGACGAACCTGAGCCCCCAGTCGATGGCGACGGAGTCCTTGACCTACCGCCTGAATATGAATAGGTACGAATAGCGATTACGCGGCTGAAAACAACAAAGCTGCTGAAGCTGACAGACTGCCAACCGAGCTATTCAAGTACGGCGACGAGGAGCTGATGAGGTGCATGCATCAGCTCCTATCCAGAATGTGGTCAGATGAACGCATGCCCGACGACTGGAATTTAAGTGTGCTTTGCCCAACCATGAAGAAAGGCGCTCCCGAAATTCGCGCCAACTTCAGCGGAATCAGCATTCTAAGCATAGGTTATAACAGACATGGGCACTTTTTTGCCCGCGCAGCAGCGAAAGTGCGAGCGCGGGCTCTAGAAAGGGAAAAACAGTTTACGGGAAGGGTATGAAAAGTTGCGAAAAAATTATTTATATCTCAACCGACATCATGTTCATCGCAGTACGGCTGACTTTGTGCACCAAACAAAGAGCGTAAATTTTCCTCATATACACAATAAGCCATCGTTCGGACTTTACTCCGATAGGAATGGATTTGTTCCGTTTTGTAGAGATAATTTGAAACCTAGTCCTCTGCTCCGCTCAACTGAAAATCTGCTCCGTTTTGTTGCATCAACAAATTTACTCTTCAAATAGAAAGGCGGTGGCGTTTTTAATAGCAAATTAAAAGTTATATTTACCTTTTTATCAACACGACTGTTACATTGATGAGCTACAGCACTTTTGTAAATACACTTGAATTCGTGAATAGGCCCTCACAATCGCCCGATTTGAACTCTGTCGAAAAAGATTGCTCTGTCTAAAGTTCTGTAATTGCGTCGTTGCCCACCGATGTAACAATTGTCCCGGTAAAGCAAGAATGAAATAACTTTTTATTAATTTTAACCAAGGCATTTTAACTTTAATGATAATTGCTCGCTGGATTAAGGCGCCTTTACGCGGGTAAAATTTGTAGTAGATTTTTGTCGTTCAACCAAAATCGATCCGCGTAAATGACATCTCAATCGTAAAATGTAAATGCTTTGGCTAGTCGATTTTCCAGTCTACAGAAATCGACCCTTCTAAACTTTAGCCCCTTATTTAGTCCCAGAATACAGTGATACGAGGAGAAATTAATTGTTTTTTATAAAGACAAGAAATGCACATCTACTACGAAAACCTGATTTTTACTGCCATTTTTCGTCCGAACTCAGCAAAGAGCTCTCGATGAAGGTCAGCTTGTGATCTATATTGCCAAGTTTTTTATTTAAAAAACCACCAAAACACTGAAAACAGCGTAATTTTCCCAAAAAAAACCCAAATTTGTGTTGCTGTGTTTAATGGTATTTTTCAGACACCGCAAATAACGATTATCCTTTGAAATTTCAACTCAAAATATCACGCGGAAAGAGAAATGCTACGTGCACAAGGAGTAAACCAATATATTTCTTATTACTCGGATTACCTTCAGCGGCATTGATTTTTATTTTTTAATTTTTACTTATAAAAATCAAGTTTAATCATTATATTTTGAGTTTTATTTTTTACTCAGAAAATAATCGTTATGTTTTGAGTTTTATTTTTTGCTCAGAAAATAATAGTTAGGTTTTAAGTTTTATTTTTTGCTCGGAAAATAACTTAAACTTAATTTTTGCGTATGCGTATGCGCTTGTTTGCACTTTTTCTTTAGAAATGTGGTTCTTTTTTTTTCTGCCCTGGTATCTGTATTTTCATTACCCACTCCACAGTGGCGTTAAAGGTTCAATGCAGCCGCCCCCTGTCTATTCACGCATGCGCATGCGCATACGCACAAATTAAGTTTTATTTTCTGAGCAAAAAATAAAACTCAAGAAATAACGATTATTTTCCGAGCAAAAAATAAAACTTAAAACGTAACGATTATTTTCCGAGCAAAAAATAAAACTTAAAACGTAACCATTATTTTCCGAGCAAAAAATAAAACTCAAAACGTAACCATTAGCAAAAAATAAAACTTAAAACGTAACCATTATTTTCCGAGTAAAAAATAAAACTTAAAACGTAACCATTATTTTCCGAGCAAAAAATAAAACTTAAAACGTAGCGATTATTTTCCGGGCAAAAAATAAAACTCAGTTAATAACGATTAAAAAGTGATTTTTATAATAAAACTTATAACCGTTACGGTCCCTGGCATAAAGCTGTATGTACAAATATTTTAAGTCTTCACGCTATGTCACTTGTAAATATTTCCAACTATGCGCAGTTAATTAATTTAATTTGCAAAATATTTTTTTATTCGTAAAACAATTTGCAAAACTTTACTTGGTTTCGATAAATCTGTATCTGTTTATACTGCGACCTTTTTGATTTTAATCAAATAATCCTTTTTAATGCCGGCTTGATGTCAGGGTGTTAATGGTATTAAAACAAATCCAAATACATTATTTCCCAATATATTTCAATCTCCTCCGGAGATCGTCTTCAGGGGCTACAACAATTACATGAGTTTTTTTTTATTAACATACAAGAAAAAACTAACACATCAAAAACATACATAAATACATACATACATTTAGTCTGTTCCAATTGCAGTCCGGTTTACAGGATTTAGTCAGAACTTACAGGAAGTCATTCCTATTGACATAAAACCTGTAAGTGGGAACACTCTTGAGAGAGTAACAGAGCAACTGTCCCTAGTCAGAAGTTACAGGATTTAGTCCGGAGTTATTTTTTATACCCGAGCGCACTTGTGCACAAGGGTATTATAACTTTGTTCACATAACGGTTGTTTGTAACAGGCAAAACGAATCGAGATAGAAATAGACAAATGTATACATAAATGATCAGAATGAAAAGAGAAATCGATTAAGGGGTGACTGTCTGTCCGTCCGTCCGTCCGTCTGTGCACACGATAACTCGAGTAAAAATTGAGATATCTTAACGAAACTTCGTACATGCACTTCTTTTGGGCGTAGGACGGATGGTATTGAAAGTGGGCGAAATCGGACAATAACCACGCCTACCTCCCATATAACGGTAATTTTCAGAAATACGAAAACAGCGATATTTTAGTAACTACTGAAGATTATTCACTCAAAATTGATATTTACAATAATTTTTAGACGAAAAATAAGAATATTATAAATTTTTGAAAAATGGGCGTAGCCACGCCCACTTATAGTTACATGTGTATATTTTGGTAACCGCTGCACCAATTTCTTCCAAACTTGGCACAGTTGTTGACCCTGGTACAGCATACCAAATGGCCAAAATTTTTAAAATCGGACAATAACCACGCCCACATCCCATATAACGGTAATTTCGAGAAATACGAAATCCTCGATAAATCAGTAAATATTAAAGCTAATTTATTCAAAATTGATGGTTGCAACAATTCTTTATCAGGAAATACGCTTATGATAAAATTTTGGAAAATGGGCGTGGCACCGCCCACTTATGATCACATATATGTATATCGTTAACCGTTTTAGCAATTTGTACCAAACTCTGTATGGTTATTGTGCTTGCCACATATAAGCAAAACGTTGAAAATTATTGAAATCGGACTCAAATAACGGCCGCTTTTCATATAACGGTAAATTTCAGAAATGCTTGAAATTTCAATATTTCGAAATTCAAGGATGCAAGTTTACTTAATATTTATACACCCGCTTATCATGTAGCGGTAGCTTTCGGAAAGGTGGAAAACATATATTTAATACTCGCGCCGGGTATTTAATGTTCGGCTCCGCCCGAACTTAGACTTTCTTACTTGTTTCTTATAAGCTCATGAAAAGTGTCAAACGATCAGCTGATTTGCATGTTCAAACAAAAACAGAAAACGGTGTAAGCAAAGAACCTTATATTTGCAAAAAATGGAAGTAAACAACGAAATATTTGAAGACGTATAGATTTTAATAATTAGTTGGTAATATTTCAGCCAAATCATTGTTGTCCAAATGACATGTTAACAAACCGACTGACGTTTTTACAGGAAATAGTGCTTTTTGCGTTCCCGTGCACTTCTGCAACTGTTCTCCTTTTACTCTCACTTGACAGAGTAAAATTGTTGTTTGACCGTTCCACAGGTTTTAGTCCGAAGTTCAAAGAAACAGACTAATCAATTAAATTTAGGCTCCACGACGTCCGTCTCGTTTGTCGTTCAGTTTAGAACTAATATTACAAGTGTCAAGTAGGTGCCTGTATATGTGGGCGCAGTTTTCTCTGTCCGTTTTGTAGTTTAGTCTCTTGTTTGGTGGTGTGTTAATTATGTGGAGCATTTCTAATGTGAAACGTTTATTACAAGAATGATAGAATACAAGGTTGCGCCAATCGCAGCAGAATTCGTGAGAGTAATTTTGGCGTGACGTCACCGCAGAGTTGACAACCGAGAGCGGCAAATAAAACTGCTGCCTAGTGATGTGCTGAATTGTCGGTACTCAATACTTAAAACAGGTTTCAGTACCCAATGCTTCCTTATCGGTAGCCGATACTGATTCTTTACATTAAACCTTCGCCATTATATGCATTTCAAGTTTAGAAAAAACTTTCATTACTAATTTATATAATATCGGCTAAAACACTTGAACTTATCGCAACAGAGAAATATTATTTTATCAGTTTTAACTCTAGTCGATCCAAGGCTCAAGAAAAATACTTTGATGGATGAAGAAGCCTTTCAGGGGTGAGAGCTTCTGTAACCAGTTAGCGACAAGTTTCGGATCGATATCGCACTTGTTGACGTCAGCAAAACCGATACCGATTCGAAAATTGTCGCTACCTGATTACAGAATTTGTCGCTAACTGGTTACAAGATCTGCCTACAAAAATGATATCGTCCCATTCAGCTCGAACAAAATGTTTTAAACAAGTAAGAGTTTCTCTGTATTATGGCCTCGAACCACATATATACATCTTTCATTTGAATCAGTATTAAACCCTACAACACAGCTGAGTATCATATGAGTGCTCATATTATCATTATCAGTAATTACAAAAGTGCTTATCAAACTACTCATTTTTTTCAGCCCATGGGATAAAATTGAGTACTTTCCCCTAAATGTTGCCATCAGAAAGTCCTCAGTACTAATAGTCAAACTACTTATTTATGCCAAACTACAAAAATAAAAGCATAAGGGTGTTAGAATTTTTGCCTAAAGTTCTCAGCAATGTCTTGTAGGAAAAAGCTCTATTGGTTCCTACATTCGGATTTTGATAGGCGAGTCTCCCCAGAACCGCATTTTCCATATTTTTGGCCTATGTACGTTTTTATTCGAAATCTAAATGTTTCGGTACCGAATATCGAGAGTATTGGATACTTAAATCTATTGACTCAGCACATCACTACTGCTGTCATCTCGACTGTGACGTCAGCAAAACAGCTAAATTCACTGAGAGCCGATTAGCGGTATTGCCATGGGCGCCACCTTCTGTATTCTCTCCACCGTGCGTTTATTATAGTGTTGTTCTTGCTGTAATATGCTCACGGCTTCAAAATCGGGATTGTGTCCGCTCTCTGCACAGTGGGCCGCTAATGCAGTTTTTTGTGTGTTAATGGATGCTCTAAATTTTATGTCCGATCGGCGTCCTGTTCTAGGTTTGTTCTTTGTTGTTCCTACATACTCTTTTTCACATTTGTTATTTTCATCACCAGCACATGAAATCCTGTATATAATATTGTTTCTGTCCATTTTAGCAATATGAAGAGCAAAGTGACAACTATGGACAGAAACAATATTATATACAGGATTCCATGTGCTGGTGATGAAAATAACAAATGTGAAAAAGAGTATGGAGGAACAACGAAGCACAAACTTAGAACAAGAATAGCAGGACACCGATCGGACATAAAATTAACACACAAAAAACTGCACTAGCGGCCCACTGTGTAGAGAGCGGATACAATCCCGATTTTGAAGCTGTGAGCATATTACAGCAAGAACAACACTTTATTAAGCGTTTCACATTAGAAATGCTCCACATAATTAACACACCACCAAACAAGAGACTAAACCACAAAACGGACACAGAAAACTGCGCCCACATATACAGGCACCTGCTTGAAACTTGTAATATAAGTTCTAAACTGCACGACAAACGAGACGGACGTCGTGGAGCCAAAATTTAATTAATGTATGTATGTATTTATGTATGTTTTTGATGTGTTAGCTTTTTCTTGTATGTTAATAAAAAAAATTGTGTAATTGTTGTAGCCCCTGAAGACGATCTCCGGAGGAGATTTAAATATATTGGGAAATAATGTATTTGCATGTGTTTTAATACCATTAACACCCTGACCTCAAGCCGGCATTAAAATGGATTATTCTATTTACTTGGTTTCTCTAGCGGGTTTATTTTCATGCAATTGGTTACTTTTGAACAAATGCTAGCTAATTAGCAGAGTATTCTATGAATTCCCTGATAGAGACTGTGTGAAAATATTGCGTTTGGATTATCTGGGAGCATATTATCCAGAGGAGAAGCTCGGCCAAACACTAACATATTTGTAAGGCAGTGGTGCACAGCCAGGGTTGCCACTTCCGAAAATAAATATTTACCATCCACTTGAAAAAAATCTACCAAATCTGGAAAATATCTGCCAATGGGCACGTTCAGAAGGCGCAACAGCTCAGTAACTGTTGCGATTGCACCTTCTGAACGCGTTTGTTTGCACTTCTGATCAACTGAACAGTTGCGTGTTAGATGATCGTAATATTTTTATGATCATTTGAGACAACATGTTGTGTGTTTTGAATTTGACAGCTAATGTATGAAGCCGTTCAGAAGGCGCATTATGATCACTGATTTTTTTTTAGCAACGGTTGCGCTCAACTTCTGCGCCTTCTGAACCTACCCAATAACTTTGTTTAATTATTTTAACAAAAGTTATAGTTTTGTTAAATTTTGTTTAGTTATTTCTATAAAAATTAAAATTATTTATTAATGAACTTTGTATTTAACTAATGATATGGTATTTGAGATCATATTAATGGCATCTTCTCGGTTTTATTTTACCGAAAGCGAAAGTGATGAAACTTAAGGCAACCACGAAGCACCATCATTTGAAAAAACTTCAACTGGAGTTATTATAGACAAATATGTACATTGACTCAAACAGCCGCTTGGTATTTTTCTAATACATATTTACAATGTTCTTCAAGTAAATTTTTTTTCTTTTTTTTTTTCGTGTAAGAATATTGTATTATTAGCCAAACCCATACAAATCAAGGATTCAAGCTATATCCAACATTTATAAAAATTAAAAAAAAAAATCCTCTAAATTTCGAACTTTTTACTCTGAATTTTTACAACAATTTTGGGTATGCAGTTTTATCGTCGCCGGTCTTTTGTGTTTTTTTTTTTTTTCATTTAATAATTGCCATTTATAAAAACTGCTGTTGATATTTAAATTTTGTTGTGAGACCCCCACTGGAAAAACTAGGTGGAGAGGGACTTGACTTCACTTGGCAGAAAAGAACCGACTGGCGTGCTTTGTTGAACTCACCCAAAATCGCGCCACATAAGAAGAAGAAGATGTATGTACATATATAAAAAGTGTGCATTAAACCGTTAGAAAATTAATGCAATAACGTAGACAACACTTTTGGAAAATAATTTATAATATACATAAAGCTAACTTAAAGCTATTCTGTTTATGCTTTAAGACAAATAAAACGGGAACTAAACTTTTATTTGTTTTTCAAACAAATTACTTTAAGAAAAATCTACCAAAATGAGAAAAAATTTACATTTTGACCAACCCAAATTTTTTCTACCAATTTTGGTAATAATTAACCAAAGTGGCAACACTGTGCACAGCGTTGGCAGAGCTCCCAATACAAGCGCAATATTTTTGTATCTGTATGTGTGTACTCAGCAAAACAGCTCGCGCATGTGATGCTTACAGCATGAAGTACAAGCGCAAACTGACCGGTTGCTAACGGCGCATAAAGGGCTAACTAACTATAATATGAATAAGCAAGCGTATGCAAACGTGCGAATACACATAAATCCTATTTATTTATTTATTTATTTATTTAGTCTATGAAACAATATTTCTTACAGACTAGTAGATAAATGGTTTTGCTAATGCTAGTACAATATTAACATTACAAAGTATTGTGAAGGAGATTTAAAAAAGCTTGTTTTGTCGTAGAGCAATCAATTATGATTCTTTCCGATAATATATTAAGTTCTCGCATAGATCTCGCCAAAGGAGCATTACTGGAAAATCTTGTCTTGACTTTTGCCAAGTAAAATGGATAAGAGACTCGAAGATTGCGCCTGGGTACATTGAAGCTTATCCGTTCCAAGAGATAGGGGCAATCGACGACACCTTGAATAACATTATATGTAAAGGTTAAAGAAAGGATAGATCTCCGGCTTTCTAAAGATTGTAAGTTTATCAGCTTGAGCCGCGAAGCGTACGAAGGAACAGGACTTTCAAATTTCAGTGACCGAAGAGCATACTTAAGAAAAACTTTTTGTATACGTTCCAGTCTTTTTATAAAAAGTTGGCTATGTGGTCTCCAAACGAATACGGCATATACGAGATGAGAACGCACTAAACTTATAAATGACGCTTTGAAAGTATACGGGTCAGAGAAATTAGTGCTATTACGACGTACAAAACCAAGTACTGAGTATGCTTTCGCAATTACATAGTTAACATGGTTGTTAAATGAAATTTTCGGGTCAAATATAACCCCTAGATCTGTAATTTCGCCGAAATTATTGAGAATATGATTCGATATGCAAAATCTTCGCAAACGTCATCTTGAAGCATTTATTTATGTTTAGAGATAAACGAGATTTCAGGCACCAGCGATGGAGAGCGCCAATATCGCATTGAAGCCTTACCTCGTCAAATGAATCTTTAATTATAGTGTATACCTTAAGATCATCTGCATAGAGTAAAAAATTTGCGAATGAGAAACAGCTACTAATGTCATTTATAAAAAGGACAAAACACTTCCTCGCGGCACCCCAGAGGAAGCCACAAAAGAGTCAGAAGACACACCATCTATGGTTACAACACAGGGTCTGTTGGATAAGTAGGATCTTATCCATTCCAAGAAGCATGAATGAAAACCTAGGCAGGCAAGTTTTTCGACTAGTATACTATGAGGGACTTTATCAAAGGCTTTCGAGAAGTCCGTATATATACAGTCCACTTGTAATCCAAAAGAAAACGCCTTTACGCAGTAGTCGGTGAAAACTGCTAAGTTTGAAACTGTAGACCGCCCAGAAACAAAGCCATGCTGGTTATGACAAATAAAAGATTTAGTAGCAAAGTACAGTTTATCTTTAACTACACACTCGAACAGTTTAGAAATAGTTGAGAGTTTAGAGATGGGCCTATAGTTTCTAGCATCGTTTTTCTTACCACCTTTCAGAATAGGGGTTATGGAAGCAACTTTCCATTCATCAATAAATATACCTGAAGCAAGAGACTTATTAAAAATGATTTTTAGTGGTTGAATTAGGGCAGAACATTTTTTCAATAGCAGGGCAGACAGACCATCAATATCAGTTTGAGAAGAGGGTTTAAGGGAAGCTACCCCCTTTGTAATATCTTCAGTTGATAATGTCAGGGAGCCAAAATTAAGGCTCGAATTGATATCAGAAGAAGTGTTAGCTGTGGTGTTACTATCAGCGGAAACAAAATTCGACCCAAAAAAGTCGGCGAACAGATTAACCACATCTTCTGGATTCTGAAACTATAATGCGCTTAACATCAAGTTTCGTCAAGTTTCGCCAAACGTCATTTGCTTAAGGAAAGAGCGAAACTGATTGCACCTTCCGTACGGAATCAGCTGTTTGTCCTCGTACGTATGTATGTACATATGTAACACATGCAGTGTTGCCGCATTGGCCTTTGTTTACCGAAATTGGTAATTGTTTTCTTTATTTATCATATTTGGTAATTTTGTAACTTATTTTTTAACTTTTTCGATTCAGTCCTACATGTAACACAGGTCAAAAGAAGTTCTGGTTGCACATTAGGAAGTGGGCCGTAAGCGTTTCCTTTTACAGAAACACCAGGTTATCCTGAAAGTTTCGCAAGGCGAATAGTTCTTCAGCGTTTCTAGGTTACTATAATTGTGTGATCTACAACAAACTGCTTGATTGTGGCTATTGTTATATCTAATTAAATGTGGCAACACTGAACTCATGTAAGTAAAATATAGCCACCTAAAAGTCTACACTACGTTGCTTATGCATTTGACAGACTTTTCGTTCATTTTCTGAAAGTCAGTTACGGCAGCTTATTCATATTATAGTTAGCCCTTAAGTTCGATAGTTGCGCACACACGACTTTTATGTGAAAGCCGAGTAGCTCCCGGAGACTCCCGTGTGCACCACTGGTGTAAGTCAACGGATAAAGTTTTCCGTACGTTTGGAATGAATAAATGAATGAACAAAATAAATACAATGTCCCCATAGAATCACGTTTTTAATCAAGGTTCATAGAATACAAGGTTACGACATCAGCCATGGGCGCCATTTTGATGACGTAGATGTCTCAATTTTTGCAGTTGCCAGATTCCTAAAAAATTATTTTATAAAAATACATCACGTTTTATTTACCGTTTGACAATTTGCGTTGAAGTTTGTGCATTTTTCTGCGTCTTTGAGTTTATTTAAATTATTACAAGTTTAAGTACGCTGTTTTTCATTGCAGAAATTACGCTGAAAAAGGTAATGATAGGGTTTACCGTATGTCTAAAAATGAATTGCAATTTCGGAACCGAAATTTTGCCAATATTATGACTTTTTATTTAAAAATGTGCGAGTGCCTTCTGCTCACTTTCAAGAATAAAATCACCAGCAAATTTCAACAAGCATTCGATTTACATTTCATTTGTCACTATTGTACGAATATTATTATGTTATCAAAAACGTCGCCTTGTTTTAAGAAAAATTTTTTTCGTCTTTGTATAATAATTATTTACGAGAAATATCTTTTTTAGTTTCGCGTGACGATTATTTCAAGACGAATATTATTTACGTCCCAATTTTTATACCTTTCATGAGCATGAAATGGTATTATAACTTTGGTCCGATGTTTGTAAGTACCAGAATAAGAAGAGATAGACCCATCAAAATGTATACTTAAATAATCAGAACATCGAGCTGAGTCGATTTAGCCATGTCCGTCTGTCCGTCTGTCTGGTTCTGTCTGTCTGTCTGTCCGTCCGTCTGTCTGTATGCAATCTAGTCTCTTAGTTTTCGAGATATCCGTAAGAAATTCGGTAGGTGGGTATATTTTTATAATGTATTAATCATTTGTCGGAACCGGAAGAATCGGACCACTATAAGATATAACTCCCATACAACTGATTGTTCAGATATGAGATTTTTCGTTATAACTTCTACATTTATGCAGCTAGGAACATGATATTTTGCAATACTTCCACCCATTATCAATAGAAAACTTAGAGTAAAAATTACAAAGATCGGGTCACTATAACCTATAGCTCCCATACAACTGATTGTTCAGATATAAGATTTTTCGTTATAACTCCTCCATTTAAGTAGCTAGGAACATTAAATTTTGTTGTCACTAATTATCAAAACAATACTTTCAGTGAAAATGGCAAAGGGAGGGTCGCTATAACCTATAGCCTCCATACAACTGATTGTTCAGATATGAGATTTTTTGCCATAACTTCTCCATTTATGCAGCTAGAAACATGAAATTTTGCAATACTTCCACCCATGATCAACAAAATACTTACAGTGAAAATAACAAAGATAGGGCCACTTTTACATATAGTTCCCACACAACTAATTGTTCAGATATGCGATTTTTTGTTATAACTTCTCCATATATGCAGCTAGAAACATGAAATTCCGCACTATTTTCACTCCTTAAGAACAGAAAGTTTACAGTAAAATTAACAAAGATCGATTCACTATATCATATTTATTGCCTCCATAAAACTGATTATTCAGATATAGGGCTTTACTGTAAAACTCCTTTATTTGGACAGCTAAAATCGATAAATTTCGTAAGCTATTTTATAAATAATAATACAAAGTCTACTGAGAAAATACATTTACATACCGATCACACAGCAGTGAAAATCACTTAGATTGGTGCTATATACTCCATACCTCTGATTGTTTAAATATGATATTTTATATATGTATGTATCTCCTCTATCTATAGCAGTAATCTGCTAAGGTAAAATTTTCAGGTGTTCATGAAAGGTATGAAGCCTTAGTAGAATTCGTACACTTACAGCCGATTTGAATTTAATTTCTAATATGTGGCAACGCTTTTCTGAAAAAAAACGTAATGCACTTCTACATACCAATCTCTTCAATTCTCGGTGCAGATCTGGTGACGGGGGGTTAAATATTTTACGTAAACGTCTCCGAACTCGATTATTTGCATTTGATTTTCTAACATCTGGCAACCATTTTCAAAGAACCAAAACCGCGTATAAGCAAAGCCCTTTGATATATATATTTATAAATAAATATATTTAACGCTTTAAGGGTGGTTAACGTATCTGTGGTAAGCTATAGTTTATTTATTTATTTCATTCATTAGTTAAACTTAACTACAGAAAATTCCATAGAATTACTTGAAAATAGATAAGTTAACGGCCCTAAGTCTCCGAACTCGATAAAGAAGTTTTAGTTCAATAAGTCCCATATAATTATTATGAGAAGACGTAAATCATATTCGTCTTGAAATAAGCGTCCCAAGAGACGGAAAAAAAAATAAAAAAACCTATATAATTATTATGAGAAGACGTAAATAATATTCGTCTTGAAGTAAACGTTCCGTGAGACGAAAAATATAAATAAAAGTCCCATATAATTATTATGAGAGTACGTAAATAATATTCGCCATGAAAAAAACGTCCCGAGAGACGAAAAAAAATAAAAAGCCTATATAATGATTATGAGAAGACGTAAATAATATTCGTCTTGAAATAGTCGTCCCGTGAGACGAAAACAACTCTTCCATTGTTCAATAATATGATATGAATGATTCCAATGGTTGCCTTTCGCACTCACCTCTTTTGTACGCACTTTCCGCTTAAAGGAAACACTCAAAGTTCAATTTTTAAAATTCACAAAGGGTTTTATATTTACAACTTAAAGGCCGGGCACGTCCTGAGCGCGTGATACTTGTGGCAGAGCCGACATTGTAGGCAGTTCTCCGTCTCTGCCGTTGGAACCAGGGGGCATGCCTTCCGCGGTGCCATGATGTCTTCAATCTGAAAGTAGAAGCAAAGGCAGAGAAACTAGGAGTACTTGGGTACAATATTTAAACGGGAAGTTAAGACCCTTAATATACAAAAGGAAAAGATGTATAGAATTATTTATTGTGCTTTTGGAAGGAAGCACAGTTTGACAAGTGGCCGCGTGATAACTCCATTTTGTGCACGGACTTCCACGACACGTATGTGGTTATCATCGCCGTGGCGAACGTTTTCCATTCGTCCCAATCGCCACTCGGTGGGGGGGAGCGAATCTTCTTTGATCGCGACGATGTCGCCTGGCAGATGATCGCGTTGTGGGGTTTTCCACTTGTATCTCTTCTGAAGTTCTTTGAGGTAATCTTCTTTCCAGCGGCGACTAAATTGGTGGTGAAGTGCTTTGACTTTCTCCCACCGGTTTAATAGAAAGAGGTCTTCCGTATTAGGCTCGGGAATGGCCAATAGCGGTGCACCTCGAAGGAAGTGACCCGGAGTAAGTGCTGTCATATAAGCTGGGTCTTGAGAAAGTGCGGATAGAGGCCTCGAGTTGAGGACTGCTTCAATTCGCACCAGAAGCGTCGTGAATTTTTCGAAAGTTAACTTGTGGGTTGCAGCGGTTTTCTTTAAATGGATTTTAAAGCTTTTCACTGCAGATTCCCACAAGCCGCCCATGTGGGGGGCGCTGGGTGGTATATATTGCCAGTTGATGCCTTGAGGGGACTATTTTTTGACAATGTCTGCGGAACATTCGTTAAGGAATTTAACGAAGTCGCGTTCTGTTGCGCGCTGGGCGCCAATGAGCGTTTTTCGATTGTCACTCATCATTTTTGAGGGGAACTTCGTCTGCCAACGAAGCGGGCGAATGCTACTCGAAAAGCCTCAGTTGTAAGATCCGAGCATAGCTCGAGATGCACTGCCTTCGTGGAAAAACAGACAAAAACTGCAACGTATCTCTTGATAAGGGTTGTAGATCTTAGCACCGATGCTTTAATTTGGAATGGCCCAGCAAAATCTACTCCCGTTGTGGAAAATGGGAGTGAGAAACTGCAGCTCTCAGGGGGTAGAGCGGTCATTATTTGGGTGCGTGTTTGTTGCTTGTAAAGCATGCACAATTTGCATTGAAAGATGCATTTTTTAATTAGAGGTTTTAGATTTGGTACGTAGTACCAGCATTAATCGTGTTTCTGCGTGAAGAAGCAACGAGTGTAAAAACTCCAAATATAGCTGGCAGAACCTCGATTCGGTAGGGCGAATTATTGGGTGCCTTTCATTATAGCTCAATGTGGAATATGCTAATCGGCCATTAACCCGTAGAAGTCCGTCTTTGTCCAATGAAGGATTGAGAACAAGAGGACTTTTTTTGTTAAGTGGCTTTTTATCTTGCAAAGCGCTTTTTTCGCTCGGAAAATGGCGTGATTGCGCTGCGTTGATACGCCGTATCTTTGTATACTGAAATTCGTTATTCGTCAGATGTGGATTCGTGATTGTAGCTAGCCTCTTTGATTTGTTGCGTGCATTGCTCACGAAGCGGAACATGTACACAGTCACGCGAAGTGCTCGAGAGAAGGAAGAAAAGCGATCAAGAAAATCGACCTCTTCTTCGATCGCGTGATATACCTCCACCTTGCGCTTTTCTGGTGGATATGCACTGCACGCCTTTCACCTAGGCCATGAGTCCATGTGGCAAGAGAGACATTTTGGTCCGTGCCACCAGATTGGGGAATTCACCAAATCCTGCGGTTTGCACCCGCGGGTGCCGTGGTCGGCTGGGTTATCTTGCCTGGCAACATGCCGCCATGTACCGGTTGGAAGATATTCCCGGATTTGGGAGGTACGATTGGATACATACGTCTTCCATGTACATGGTCGCTTTTCAAGTCAAGCTAGCACAATCTCTGAATCTGACCATAAGAATGTGTTGCATGATTCCAATCTGAGCTATTTTCGAACAGTTGCGACCAGTTTTGTGAGTAAGACTGCACACACAGCTCCAGGCGTGGCAAGCTTACCGTCTGCAATGGTGCGACTTTGCTTTTGGCAACCAAGACAGTGGAATATCTTTTGTTACTAGCATCTACGCGGATGTAAATCGCAGCGCAATATGCTTTTTCCGAGGCATCGCAAAACCCGTGGATTGGGGTGTCTTGCCCTGGAGTGAAGTTAACCCGTCGAGGGATTTCGATGTGGCATATGGCTGGCAAATTTTCTGCGAAATGTTGCCATGTTGCCAAAGCTATGGGTTTGGCACTTTCGTCCCAATCAACGTCATCCAGCCAAAGTTCTTGAAGCAGAATCTTTGCTTGAGTCATCACTGGCGACAGCCACCCTGCCGGGTCAAAAAGTTTTGCGTTAGAAGATAAAATTTGTCGCTTTGTGACGGCATTCGATGTCTATGCAGGCAGAATGGTGTGTGAAAATTTATCTGTGAGTGCGTTCCATTGTATACCAAGAGTTTTGGTTGTGGAAGCGCTCTCAAATTTCAAAAATTTGGAGTCGAGAAGATCCTCCTTTGGAAATTTTCTATTTCTTCGTTTTCTATGGCCGGATGATTGGCCGTTAGTTTCTTGAGTATGAAACCAGCTGACTTAAGCGCTTTGATCACTTGAAGAAGTGTTCAAGTTGTCAATGTCATGACTTCCGGATAGGATGTCATCCACATACGTTCCGGTTTTAAGTATTGTAGCAGCCAAGGGAAATGTCGCTATCGTATCATCTGCTAATTGATGCAGGGTACGGATAGCGAGATATGGTGCACAATTAACGCCGAACGTTACAGTTTTAAGATTATAATCGGTGACAGGAGAGTCAGCCGACGGGCGAAACAAGATTAGCTGAAAATCTTTATCGCCCTTATGGACGAGTATTTGACGATACATTTTTTCAATGTCGCCATTGAACACGAATCTGTGCATTCGCCACTACAAACTGAGCAGCATGAGATCTGGCTGGAGTCTGGGACCAGTGTGCAACACGTCGTTCAGGGATTTTCCTGAATCAGATGTTTTTGAGGCGTTGAATACCACGCGAACATAGGAGGTTACCTTATCTGGTTTGACGACCGCATGATGCGGCAAGTAGAATGAGAAGTATTTGCCATTAGCTATTATCTCGCATGGCTTCGTGTGCTCCATATGACCGAGGTCGAGATATTCTTGCAACACATTATTGTACATTGTGGCTAAGTCTCCTTTTTTCTGAAGCGATCGCTCCATACTGAAAAACTGCTGGAGTGCAGCTGACCGAGAGTGGCCTAGAGACAGCTTTTTTGGAAATTCTTCCTTGAATGGAAGTCGCACAATGTATCGACCGTTTGGGGCACGAGTCGTTGTTGTTGCATATATATGCTTACATGCCTGATCTTCAGGTGAAATTTGTGGAGGTTGTGGAATCTCCTCCTCTTCCCAAAACTTTCTAAGCTGAGAGCTGAGAGTTGTATTCGAGCGCTCTTCTACTTGTGTCGAGAATGACACCACATTTTGTGTTATTGGACCACTGAGAATCCAGCCAAATATTTTTTTTTGCGCAAGTATAGTATCGCAAATCTTTTGTATTCCTTGCAGCAGAATTTGTGGAAGTATATCGCTGCCGATTACCATATCAGTTTGAGCTGGTATGTGGCAACTTGGGTCAGCAAGTTCAAGGATCTTGAATCGCTGCCAGTTTTCACGGCTAATGGTGAATGTAGGCATGTGCCTCGTGTGTTTATCCGTTGCATGGTTTTGGGTGCAACCAATGTTAATTTGACAAAGCTTTGGGGAGCTTTGTACTACATGTCCACCCATGCCGGAAATTTCGAACTTGGAATGTTCGAATGGTAGTTTCAACCATTTTGAACTTTAGAGGAAATGAAAGTTCTTTGTGAGCCTTGATCAATCAGGGCTCTAAGTTGAAACCATTCATGCTCGTGCTCAACTGCGACTATGGCAGTTGGAAGGAGAATTTTGCTATGATTGTCGGTGTGCAATGATTGTATTTGTGCTTGTTTGGAACAGCACGGTTGCTCGCTGGAATTGAAGCTTGACTGCGCTTGTCGAGCGGGAGGTGTCGACTGGGCAGTAGTGTGTTGTGCGGCGGTTTCAGTCGCTCGCGCACTGGAGTGTCGAGATTGTGGTTTGGGATTCATGTGCAGCAGGGAGTGGTGCCGTTGATGGCAATGTGTACATGACCACTTGCACGGACACTCATTAGTGCTATGGGTATTACCAAGGCAGTTTTTGCACAGCTTGGCTTGGTTTGCAAATTTTACTCGGTTTAGTACTGAAATTCGCTTAAATTGGGGGCAGACTCTAATGGGATGAGGGGACTTGCAGTAAGAGCAAGTTGTTTCCCTCTTAGGTTCTGCCACAAAGGTTTACGTCCTGTCAAAGGACCTGTTTGCGCAGCATTTTGATGAGCGACTGTTTTTTGTTTATTTTGGCTTGGATGAAGCCTGTTTAGTCTTTCGACTACTTCGTATCTTGAAGTAAGAAAATCGTCCATTTGTGACCATGAGGGTAAATCTCTTCGAGAAGAGAGATTGTTCCCAAAGTGACAGTATGGTTTCGGGCAACTTGTATGAGCATATGTACACCAATATGGGATCCCAACTGTCTGTCTGGACGTCTTGTGAATTAAGAACGGACACTGTTGTTAATTGATGTTTGCAGCCTTTGAAGTTGCTCGCTATTCTCGGATTGAAAAGTCGGAAAAGTCATCAAAATTTTAATTTGGTTGTCAACCAGGATACGTTTGTTTTCGTATCGTGACCGTAAAGCTTCCCAGGCCAGCTCGAAGTTATCATCGCTGAGCGGGTATTGCTTGACGATGGAGCCGGCTTTCCCTTGGGTTTTGTAACGGAGGTGATACAATTTTTGAGCACGGGAGAGCTTCGGGTAGTTGATGTACACCGCTGTGAACATGTCACGAAAAGCGGGCCATTCTTCGTAACCGCCGTAAAATGTCTCCGTTTCGCAAGGTGGGACTTGTAGAAAAACGTTTGTCTCTGCCGAGGTGTGTTCCACGCGGGGTGGTGGACCCGGTGCAGCGATTGCTCTATTCAACGACAGTTGATCGGCAATTTTAGCTTTGGTCACCTCATATAATTCAAGGCAAGTGAAGTATTTGCCTTCTACCGAATTCTTAAAGTTTTCGGGTAGGCTGTCATCTGGCTTTGAAAATACCAAATCGTAAGCCGACTGCAGCCGTGCCCAACAATCATCTAGTGATTTGTCTTTTATCATGAGATACGATTCAGTGTGGTCTTGGATTGGCGCACGGCTGAATTTTGCACAGTATCTCATGATACTGTCACTTTCCGCTATAAACTTTGGAGCGGATGGGCCAAAAGTTTTAGATTTCGGGTGCGGAAGCAGTTTTTGACCTTGTCTCGATTTCAGACATTTTTGGTGGACTGTGTCCAAGTGGCATTTTAACTCTCGTGGAAGGTCAAACGTATAAAAATTGATTTGATCAATTCTTATCAAATTTTACTGAGTACCACCCAGATAACGTTCGCAAAAAATTAGAAAAATATGTGTCAACCGAGTAAAAATTGCACTTTGTGCCACAGAAAATCAAGAAAAAAGATTATAAGATCTTGTAACGGTGTGTGTGTTTTTGTTTCTTGCAAATTACGTGAAGTTGTATTTGCTTTAATCTTTGGTTCAGCACTTTTTAACGTGGAAAACGGAGCGTCCCAATTAAATCCGCGGAATATGGATTTGAAAAAAAAATGTTTTGTAAGAGAAAAAAAATCACAAACACTTTCCACTGTTATATACGTGGTTGAAATATACGTAGGTATTAATATTGAATGTGATACAAATAATATGTAAATACTGAAAAAATATAGGTTATTTATCACTATCTAGACAAATGCAATTTGTAAATTTTCCCTACTGGGTTGCATGTATCTAAATATCTTAAACTCACTTCATATCGCGTTATAATCAGTGTTGCCATTTTTGCCGTTTTCCGGCTAGATTTAGCCGGTTGCGATAGCAAGCAGCCGGAAAAATTTCGATTTAGCCGGAAGCCGATTTGTTAGCCGTTTTGCAGAAAAAAATTAGCCGTTTTTAGCCGATTTTGCTATTTGCCTTGTTTTCTTAAATTTCAAATATGTATATATGTTTCCATTTTTGACTAAGCGACCCAAAATCTGTTAGAAATGGCTACTAGCCTTATCGTGGAGAAAATTTTCATGTCAGGCAGGGTTGTATGAAATTGGGCCGATTTCGCTTATTTTTATTTTAAACGAAGAAGGGATTTTCTTCATAAAATGTTTGTTATAAATGTCTTAATTTTAAGTGTGAAGTTTTATTCGCACACTTAGAAAATAAGAAATTGTTTCACTGTTAAGACACTTAAGCTGCGTTTCTGTTTGGATATAATGCCAACAAACAGAATAAATATTACATGTAGATATTGTCTTCCCAGATAGCGCATATTCAATTCTGCCTAAATTACAAAACATCATTTTTGCCCACTCCCAATGGTTTAAGGTAAGGGAAAAATTGATATTTTCAAGCACTATGTACACATATGTATTTTTTTAAACAAACTTTTTTGCTGAGAACTTATTTAAATTCCAAAAACCGAATGCCAACTTGAATTCATGGAACCAACACTGAAGTGAACTCTCTGGGAATCCTACGAGACATCTGCCGGTCATATGACCGGTCATCCAAATGGGGGATCTGCATTCTTTTGGCATCGTATTTTACATCAGAATTGAAGGGATTTCTGAAAAATCTGACCAGTTCTTTTGTGTAACTGTGATTTTGCATCCCTTGTCAACATATGGCCTGGTAACTTAAGGTCGTTGTTTTACTGCCTTAAAATTGAAGGAAAATTTTTACAGCGTTTTTTATATGTTTTGGTTTCTATTTGAGTGTATTGAGAATCGGTCAGTCTGAAAGGGCCTTGTAGGGAAGACAATAGGTTTGCTCGTCGAAAATCCAGCGAGAATTATCTCTCAAAATATCAGACAGTAAGAAAAAATGCTCCCAAATTCTCTCTCATGTAGAGAAACTTGCAATTTTCTGTACGAACGCAAATTTGCAAGTTTTTCTGCCAGCTAGTGTCCACGAAAATTTGTATAGAATTTTTAAAATTCTTGTCAGTCCGACTTTCTTCAACATACATTTTAGCCGTTTTTGGCCAGTTTTATTTGCCAATTTAGCCGATTCATCCAAAAAGTTCTGGCAACACTGGTTATAATATGCGTTGGATAATATTTTTTGCTGGCACTTATGCACAAATGTGCAGAATATGTAGAATGTAAAAAATGTACGTACGTATGTACAAATATTTACGTATGAAGCCGAGTATATGGCTACCCTCCAGTACTGCTGGAGTCAATCGCTACTTTTGAACCGCTACTGCACCGACTCCTAGGTAAGTAGCTACTCTATTAACCCGTGGTAGTGCACATGGTAGTGCAGAGTCGAATCAGTCGTAAGCAGAATAGCGAAAAACTACGACAGAGGGCGCCCATAAATCACGCCAGTGACTACTTTAGTAACTCCCGGTAGTGCAGAGAGAGCCGATGGTGACTACCGCCTAGGACATTGCCTTGTAAAAGTAATCGATGAAATACACTGCAAGTAGTCGGTCGGTAATTGACGGACTTTACCGGGTAGCTACCGACTCCTCAGTCCAGTTGGCGCTCCCCCGTACTGCAGGGTAAGCTATGCCTTGTCACAGCAGTGGTGAGTTAAGAAACGAAAACAACAGAGAATTTGTTTTGATTATAGTGCGTATGTATGTATGTGTGCGGGAATGCACATGTGGGTGGGTATCAGTGTTGGCGCGCATAATTTTTAGTGGTAGCTAAATTTCTTTAAAAAAGGGGCTAAAAAAGAGCTAAGAAGAGTCGTTGTGGCTAAAAATGGTAGCTAAAATTTTTTACTTACATATACATATATAAGAATCCACGTAAACATGTTCAATAAGTAATGGTATATAAAAACAATGAACTCTGGAAAAAAAGCTAATATTTTATCCAACCAAAATCCTTTTTGTATAAAGGGGAAATATACGACACCAGCTTGCTGGTTCCAGCAAGTGATTGTACCATTAGGCTTGAAGCATATAACTTACCAGCATGCTGGTACAATATTTATTTCTTTAAAAATGAGGTCGAGGAAAGATCGAAATGATTAGAGCCGAAATTTCATAATTATTCTAGCATTTTGTTAAGCATTGTTTTCTTTGTAATTCACAACTGCAATATCGTGAACGTAATCTTCCACAAACACGGCTTTGACTCATATGGTGCAAGAAATAACCGCCAAAATACTTTTTACTTAGAAAATTGAGCTAATTTCACCACTTACGACATCAGTATGCTGGTACAATCACACCACAAGAACATACACGGTCAATCGACTTGATGGGTCGTTTAACAAATTTAGCATATTAAGGGCCATGAACTTATCTATTTTAAACTATAGTTAAATCGTTAACAGATAAGTTAACAGCCCCAACACTTTTACAGTATGTATGGATAAAAGCGTAAGGAGCATACAATACATATATTTATATATATCAGTCTTTCTTAATTTAAAAATTTATCTCTTACATAAATGCAAAAAAAAACAAATTAAGCATATACAACTTTTTCATGCCAAGTATGAATAAATTCTAAAAAGGGCTAAAAAAAGGGCTATGGGCAATTTTAAATTTATGTGGCCAAAAAATATATATGGTAGCTAAATCTAGCCACCAAAGGGCTGAAACGGCAACACTGGTGGGTATAATAATACGTAAAGAGCCGCTCACCGCTGAGGTGAGTTCTAGGTGCCGAACGTATTTAAGTCGGATAGCGGGCCTTGATTTAAAGTCTCTTAGCTTGGTGAGTGCAACAGAGAAAAGCAAAATGGAAAGAAATTAAAATAAGCTGGAGTGTGCTTGGTACATGTGGACTGTATTGTTGGATGAATAACAGCGACTCTCTTAGCTATTATGTGAATAGTTGCAGAAAATGCAACTGGTTAAATGCTTATATGTGCTAACGTATGTACATATGGTATATGGGAAAAAATGCACTTATATTTTTCGGCAATTTGTTTAGCCAAGTTCAATGAACTATGCGACCAACGGCAAAAAATTGGTAAGCAGAGAAAAGTATGTATTTTATTGTGCTGATATTTTGTTCTTGCACAGTGGGACACAATAGGCATATAAACTGCAACGGAATTTTATTTGGATTACGTATACAATTTTGCATATATGTACATATGCGGTATGTGGAGATATACCGTTTCCGGAAAACGGAATTTTTCTACCAAAATTTTAATAGCGGCAAATTGCCGGTGTGGAATTTTTGTGCGGCAGGAAAATATCCGCAATTTTAATAGAACCGTTTTTGGCGAGAATAAATACGTCTTTTATGAAAATATATACATATATGTATATTAGACTGCATCACCAAGAAAAGTTGCGGTTTTTCCGCCGGGATTATAAAATCTATTATATTTTAAGACGTTCACCAAAATATTTGGGAAAAATATTAAGATTTAAGTGAGCTGGACCGATTTGAAAATACATCCAAAAATGAAGTTTTTTATGAATAAAAATAGTTTCGTAAAGAACTTTTTGAAAAAAGTCCCCTCAGATGACAAATTAGATTAAGCTTAAAAAATCTGCATACAAATATTTAAAAATCTTTTCAAAGGAATCGTAAGAATGAGATTTTTGATGCTGTTTTTTTTCTTTTTTCAAAGATTGATTTACGAAAAACTTGAATAACTGGCCTAAAACTATTCTGATTTAGACTTATGGGATCTCAGTAGATAGGTATTTTCACACTGTTTTTATTTCTGTCAAAAAAAAATCATTCGTGTCCCAATTTTTTTTTTCAAATACCAACACATCTTAACTCATCTTTGAATGACGTTCGTTCATCCTACCTTTCTCTTTCATCCTTTGAATGAGTTTATTAGCAAAGAAATAAAAAGCGTGAGAAAATACCTTTCCACCGACAGCTCTTAAGTCTAAATCTGAAGTTTTTAGGCTCAGTTATTCAAGTTTTTCTTATACCAATCTTTGAAAAAAGTTAAAAAAAGCAGCATCAAAATCTCATCATTACGATTCCGTAAAATTTTTTTTAAATATTTTTATGCAAATTTTTTAAGCTTAACCCGTTTTGTCATTTGAGGCGATTTTTTCAAAAAAAAATTTTAAGAAACTATTTTTATTCAAAAAAAACTCCAGATTTGGAGGTATTTTGAAATTGGTCCAGCTCACTTAAACCTTAATATTTTTTCGAAATATTTTGGTGGACGTCTTAAAATATAATAGATTTTATAATTCCAATGGAAAAATGGTACCGATTTTTTTTTGTATGGGGAGTGATGCAGTCTAATGTATATGTATGTATATATTCGTTGGCAGTTTATATTTGATAATATAACTTTTATGAAACTAAAAGTTATATTATTTTATTTTTTAAGAAAATTAAAATTTGCCTACTCACTACTTTCTTTTATTTATGTAGCTGCGTGTATGCAAGCTTCTTGGTATTGTGCCTGGTGTTGTTGTCGTAGCAGACGACGGCTACTGATGCTGTTCATGGCCGCTGGCGCTGCTGCTGATGTCCCTCTAATGTTGGCCGATGGATTGGTTGGGTGATGGCTGCTGATAACGCTTTGTTGTTGTGCTTGTTGCACAAAAGTATCGGCACAGAGAGCTTTTATTTTTTCAAAGAATTTTTAATGTGTGCACTTTTCTCACTTGGGTGATTTTTTATTATTTTTTTTTCGAAATGTATGTGTATATGTATGTATACGTGCACTTTTAATACAATACTTGCACTTGTTTGCACTTTAGCTTATGGTTTTTATATGTGTATGTGTTTTTGCGGACGTTGCGACCGGATTTTTTTTTTTTAAGTTTTTATAATATTTTTTCCCTTTAGGAGCTGGGCCACGGTTGGCTGCGAAGAACCATGATTGATTCCAATGGTTGCATTTCGCACTCACCTCTTTTGTACGCACTTTCCGCTTAAAGGAAACACTCAAGGTTAAATTTTTAAAATTCACAAAGGGTTTTATATTTACAACTTCGAGTTGTATGTATATGTATATGTATTTATACACAGGGTTTATGTTAACAAGGATTTGAATACCAAGAACTATTTTGGAAGGGCGCGGGCGCGTTGTTTGCTGATTTCGGCCGTGCGCGCTCGGTAATCATATTTTCGGAGTTGACGTCGGTCAACTGTCCAACTGCTGCGGCCAAGGATTGCGCGCACGGCCGTCGTATTGCGCTTTAAGCGGCGGCTTAAACAATAATAGAGCAATATTTAATTTTATTTCTTATAATCGTTATGGTCTCTGGCAGAGACTGGAAACAATTATTATCCTAATAAACAAAAACGTCGCCTTGTTTTAAGAAATTTTTTTCCATCTCGCGTGACGTTTATTTCAAGACGAATATTATTTATGTCTTCTCATAATAATTATATAGGCCTTTTATGTTTCTTCGTCTCTCGGGACGCTTCTTTCAAAATGAATATGATTTACGTCTTATCATAATAATTATATAAGCTTTTTTATTTTTTTCGTCTCTCGGGACGTTTATTTCAAGACGAATATTATTTACGTTTTCTCATAATAATTATATAGGCCTTTTATTTTTTTTTTGTTTTAGTTTTTTTTGTTTTATTTCAAGACGAATATGATTTACGTCCCACTTTTTTCTTAGTAGAATTGGTACACTTACAGCCGATTTTAATTTAATTTCTAATATGTCGCAACCCTTTTCTGAAAAATAAAACAGTATTGCACTTCTACATAAAAATATCGTCAATTCTCGGTGCAGATCTGGCGGGTTAAATATTTTACGTAAACGTCTCCGAACTCGATTATTTGCATTTGATTTTCTAACATCTGCCAACCATTTTCAAAGAACCAAAACCACGTAAAAGCAAAGCCTTTGATATATATATTTATAAATAAATATATTTAACGCTTTAAGGGCCGTTAACGTATCTGGGTTAAGCTATAGTTTATTTATTTGTTTCATCCATTAGTTAAACTTAACTACAGAACATTTCATAGAATTACTTGAAAATAGATAAGTTAACGGCCCTGAGTCTCCGGACTCGATAAAGAAGTTTTAATTCAATAAAAGTCCCATATGATTATTATGAGAAGACGTAAATCATATTCGTCTTGAAATAAACGTCCCAAGTGACGAAAAATAATAAAAAAGCCCATATAATTATTATGAGAAGACGTAAATAATATTCGCCATGAAGTAAACGTCCCGAGAGACGAAAAAAAATAAAAATCCCATATAATTATTATGAGAGTACGTAAATAATATTCGCCATGAAAAAAACGTCCCGAGAGACGAAAAAAAATAAAAAGTCTATATAATTATTATGAGAAGACGTAAATAATATTCGTCTTGCAAACATCGTCCCGCGAGACGAAAACAACTTTTCCATTGTTCAATAATAATTATAGAGCAATATTTAATTGTATTTCTTATAATCGTCATGGTCCCTGGTATTTACAGTTTTTCTTTTGCTTATTTAAAATAAATTTTTTTTTAAATATGGCATATTCTACGGGTAAATGTAATTTTTAAATTTTTTACAAATTAAAACTTAAATGAAAAGTTCTTTCCCATTTCTTGGGCAGCATTTTATATGATTTTTTCGTTTTCTGGAGAGCTGGAAACAGTTCTTAAAAAAGGTCAACATTGGAGTGTGCCATCCTAATGACCTGCAGTGAATAAGTTAATAATATTTTTATGAAAATTTCGGACATGCAGTTTTGTAGCCCATTCAATTATAGTGTAATTAAGTTCAAGTTTCAATTGACTCTAAAATAACCCCGATTTTAAATTTTTTTAATTTTTTATTGACGGTGCTGCGCATTTATTCTATATAAAAATTTTGTCGAGCGTACTTTGTACGCGAGAAAATGCGCAGCACCATCACCAAAAAAAAATTACCAAAAATCACCGCTATTTTATAGACACTTGAAACTTGCACTTTGTTGTACCCCTTTGTTTACATTTATTAACGCTGTATAAAGGTTTAAAATCGGATGTAATGAATATTAAATAAACAAAATTAAAAATGTAAATACTAAGGATTATACGGTTGAGCTATTCAAATGAGGTGGAGTGTATGTGGCGTATGATTGGGAGAGTGGGCCTTAATACTCCAGAGTGCGTGTGCAGTGGCTCTCATTGGTATACTATGAGGATCACAAGGAACCGATTTTACTGCTGGGACATTTATGACG
>NW_023458555.1:95245663-95246624 GCF_013731165.1 Rhagoletis pomonella | reverse complement strand
CTTTAGTTTTTAGTTTTCAAGCAGCCTCTTAGGAGATAGCCGTTACAATACGTGGATCAGTAAGATTCGTTGCCCCCTTCATGTTTGCCCATGATTTTCTCTTGATCAAGCCCGCGAAATGGGCTCGCTTGCCCGTACCGGCAAAAAAGCCCATACGGGCAAAAGTGCCCATGTCTGGGTTATAAGGTCTTATCGAGTGAATTTTGGAAAGACTGAAGCCCACCGTCAACGAACTGATTGGACCTTATCAGTGTGGCTTTAGGCCTGGCAAATCAACCATAGATCTGGTATTCACAATAAGTAAAATCTTGAAAAATACCCGTGAGAATAGGAGCAACACACATCATCTATTTGTTGATTTCAAAGCCGCTTTCGACAGTACGAAGAGAAGTTGCCTTAATGCCGCGATGTCTCAATTTGGTATCTCCGCGAAACTAATACGGCTGTGTAAAATGACGATGAGTAATACCACTAGCTCCGTCAGAATAGGGAAGTACCTCTCCGAGCCGTTTGATAACAAACGAGGTTTCAGACAAGGTGACTCCCTTTCGTGTGATTTCTTTAATCTGATGTAGGAGAAGATATTAAGAACCACAGAACTGAACCGCTGAGGCACAATACTTTACAAGAGCGTACAATTGCGATTGAGTGCAGCGAATTAGGATTCAGCAGCTCCGCTGGCTTGGCGTCGTTCGAATGGACAGAAACGCTCCAGCTCTAAAATTATTCAACGCGGGCCGCGATGCTGGTAACAGAAGAAGAATACCTCTCTGCGTTGGAAAAACCAGATGGAGAAGAACTTGTCTTCACTTGGCATTTCCGATTGGCGTCAGTTAGCACAGAAGAGAAATGACTGGCGTGCTGTTTTGGACTCGGCAAAAATCGCTTAGGCAGTTACAGCGCCAAAAAATAAGAAGACTCGAAGTTCTGAACACTTTGTAAAAATAATTCCATCCTTCAA
>NW_023458555.1:95200481-95245653 GCF_013731165.1 Rhagoletis pomonella | reverse complement strand
TAAATACGCTTATGATAAAATTTTGGAAAATGGGCGTGGCACCGCCCTCTTATGATCACATATATGTATCTCGGTAACCGTTATACCAATTTGTACCAAGCTCGGTACGGTTATTGTGCTTGCCACACAAAAGAAAAATGTTGAAAATTATTGAAATCGGACTAAAATTACGGCCGCTTTTCATATAACGGTAAATTTCAGAAATTTTTGAAACTGCAATATTTCGAAATTTAAGGACGCTAATTTACTCAAAATTGATACACCCCGGCTTACCATCTAGCGGTAGGTTTCGGAAAGGTGAAAAAACGTATACTTAATACTTGGGTATTTAATGTTCGGCTCCGCCCGAACTTAGATTTTCTTACTTGTTAATTTAACTTTATTTGACAAGGGGTCATATCGCCCCAACCAAAAATTCTGTATCAGCCACTGATGCCAACGAAGTGAAATAGTGATTGAAAAATTTGTACAAATTAGCACACATTTCCGAAAATTAAGGACATTTGTGTACTGAATTGGTTATTGAAGATTTTGTGTTCAGCGTGTGAAAATTCAGTTAACTTAGATACATATGTTTCCACAGAATGCTATATACTTAGGTCTTTTTTTATGCGGTATACTCGTTCCTAAAAAGTTCTTTACTTTCATACAAACACGGGGATTCGTTCACGAATTTGCAAAAACCGCATAAATTCAGATGCACTATACAAAAAATCCTGAAAAACCATATAAAAATATCCAGTGATGCAATTTTTAGCAACATTAATAGCAAAGAGTTAAACTTTAAATTAAATTTTATAAAAAAATACTTCATATTTTCCGTTGTACCTTGACCTAATTAACACCCACGTCGTAATGAAGCCAACATAAACATCAGATAGAAAACGTGTCCTCTCTTGTACGTGTACATTTTTATACCCGAGCGCACTTGTGCACAAGGGTATTATAACTTTGTTCAGATAACGGTTGTTTGTAACAGGTAAAACGAATCGAGATAGATATAGACAAATGTATACACAAATGATCAGAATGAAAAGAGAAATCGATTAAGCGGTGACTGTCTGTCCGTCCGTCCGTCTGTGCACACGATAACTCGAGTAAGATATCTTAACGAAACTTTGTACGTGCACTTCTGTCGGGCGTAGGACGGATGGTATTGAAAATGGGCGAAATCGGACTGTAACCACACCCACTTCCCATATAACGGTAATTTTCAGAAATACGAAAACTGTGATATTTTAGTAACTACTGAAGATTATTCACTCAAAATTGGCATTTACAATAAGTTTTAGACGAAAAATAAGAATATTATAAATTTTTGGAAAATGGGCGTAGCCACGGCCCATTATGGTTACATGTGTATATCTTCGTAACCGCAGCACCAATTTCTTTCAACCTTGGCACAGTTGTTCGTCTTGCTACAGCTACCAAATGGCCAAAAATTTTAAAAATCGGAGAATAACCACGCCCACATCCCATAAAACGGTAATTTAGAGAAGTACAAAATCTTCAGTATTAAAGCTAATTTATTCAAAATTGATGCTTGCAACAATTTTTTACAAAAAATTCGTTTATGATAAAATTTTGGAAAATGGGCACCGCCCACTTATGATCACATATATGTATCTCGGTAACCGTTATACCAATTTGTACCAAACTCGTTATGGTTATTGTGCTTGCCACATAAAAGCAAAATGTTGAAAATTATTGAAATCGGACTAAAATTGAGGCCTCCTTTCATATAACGGTAAATTTCAGAAATGCTTGATACTTCAATATTTCGAAATTTAAGGACGCTAATTTACCCAAAATTGTAGCGGTAGCTTTCGGAAAGGTGAAAATCATATATTTAATACTTGCGCCGGGTATTTAATGTTCGGCTCCGCCCGAACTTAGACTTTCTTACTTTTTTTATCTGTCTCTTTCAAGCTGAAAAAGAGCCAAATTGCTACAGCGAAAAAACGGTTTGAGAAATCCGCACAAAATCAAATCCGCATAAAAAAGACCAAGTGTATATATATCTATTCTTGTAACATTAGGCTGACTTCCAAAACGTCAATTGCATTGGAAACGTACAAAGTATAATGTTCAAGAACGTCGCACTACAAAATGTTGACAATGCAAACATTTCCTAAAGGCATCCGAAAAGTTATTAAAACGCATTGTGATAATGGAAAATTACGAAAAGTTCGTTGTTATACTGAATATTCAAAATATGAAATGTATGTGATTGCAATGTTTCGCAACTCTGCATATACAAACAATTTAAATGCCGGAGTAAAACGGTATAAAAACATTGTATTGGTACGTTTTGGAAGTCAGCCCTACATAGATATACTTCGTTCGAAAACAGGTATGTAGGTGTGTATAAATTTCCAAATAATTTCCAAAACCCTCCCCCTCTACTTGTTAGTGAAGTAGCCTTGGACTTTGCCGTGACTCCCACTATTCGCAAAGCTATTCCTGACATACGGCTGTCTTTTCTACGTCCGCACTAGTCCGAGTCAGTCCGTCATCATGCCGTCATATCTTCTTCCCCCCTTGTTGCTCTAGTGTAGGTATGCACCGCAGAGGTGCACGCAGTCGACGTCGCGGGCAAACTGCGCGCACGCGAGCGTGCTAGGCGAGGTGAAGTGAGCTGTACGGAGATGGCATCGTGTACATATTAAACACTACACACTTATTTTCAAGTAAAAATGCGTGTATGTATGTGTTCTTTTGCGACAACTGAGCCTGTGTGGCATCAGGCCACCAGAAAAAGCCAATTTTTCCAAAACAAAAGCGCCAAGTTTTTATTATCATGTTTAATAATTTTTTTGATTCTGTAAAAAGTGTATATACATATCCATTTCCTCACGTTTTTATTAATAAATTAATTTCAATACATTTATAACAACGCAAAATATATTTAATTTACCTATTCCTCACATTTTATTCAGTAAATGAATTCCATCTTAATGTAGAATATTAGTGTATAGTGTATCAAATAAAACACCTCTTTGAGGTAAAGCTTTCGAGTGACGAAAGCTGAACTAGAAACACAAAATTTATGATATCAATTTCGTGATGAAAGTTATACGTATTTTTTTAACTGCCTTCGACACATAGGGAAAATCTTTTCTATTCATACGAATCGTTGCAATTCGTCGTGCACAATTTAATTTTGTTCACATAACGGTTGTTTGTAACAGCCAAAACGAATCGAGATAGATATAGACAAATGTATACATAAATGATCAGGATGAAAAAAGAAATCGATTAAGCCATGTCTGTCTGTCCGTCCGTCGGTCCGCCTGTCCGTCCGTCCGTGTACACGATAACTCGAGCAAAAATTGAGATATCTCAACGAAATTTTGTATGTGGGTTTCCCTTAATCCAAGGTATTGAAAATGGGCGAAATCGGACTGTAACCACGCCCACTTCCCATATAACGGTAATTTCCAGAAATACGAAAACTGCGATTTTTTAGTAACTACTGAAGATAATTCACTCAAAATTGATATTTACAATAACTTTTAGACGAAAAATAAGAATATTATAAATTTTTGGAAAATGGGCGTAGCCACGCCCACTTATGGTTACATGTGTATATCTCGGTAACCGCTGCACTAATTTCTTCGAAACTTGGCACAGTTGTTGGCCTTGGTACAGCATAAAAAATTGCCGAAATTTTTAAAAGCGGACGATAACCACGCCCACATCCCATATAACGGTAATTTAGAGAAATACCAAATCTTCGATAAATCAGTAAATATTGAAGCTAATTTATTCAAAATTGATGCCTGCAACAATTCTTTACCAAGAAATACGCTAATGGTAAAATTTTGGAAAATGGGCGTGGCACCACCCACTTATTGTCACATATATGTATATCGGTAACCGTTCTACCAATTTGTACCAAACTCGGTATGGTTATTGTGCTTGCCACATATAAGCAAAATGTTGAAAATTATTGAAGTCGGACTAAAACTACGGCCGCTTTTCATATAACGGTAAATTTCAGAAATGCTTGAAATTTCAATATTTCGAAGTTTAAGGACGCTAATTTACTCAAAATTGATACACCCCGACTTACCATCTAGCGGTAGGTTTCGGAAAGGTGAAAAAACATATATTTAATACTTGCGCCGGGTATTTAATGTTCGGCTCCGCCCGAACTTAGACTTTCTTACTTGTTTATGTTGTGTTTCTAGCAGAAGACGGAATTCCGCACCGTTCCGAATAAATAATAAAAGATTTTCCGTACGTTTCCAAGGCAGTTAAAAAATACGTATAATTTTCGTCACGAAATCGATATCATAAATTGAGTGTTTCTAGTTCAGCTTTCGTCACTCGAAAACTTTACCTCAAAGAGGTGTTTTATTTGATATCAATTATTTTTGGGTAGCAAATTTAAAATCGAACAAAATACAAACAGTGATCTAAATGTATTATTTTTCTCAAATAAATTACTAAAAATGTTATCTAAATCTAAATTATGTATTCATATCGATGTGTTTATTGAAACATATAATTTTTCGAATACGGAATAAAGCGAAAATGAATGATCATATCCTTTGTATTCGAAAAAATTAAAATTTAAAAATTATGAGAAATGAAAACTTATCAACTTGGTACCAACTCTGGATACAATAAAACACCGGATCTCGTCTGAGTGTCTCGCAGTTAATTTTGGTTAAGATTTCTACCAGGTGTTGGGGGCACACATGTGCTTTTTTAAGAAGTTTTACTTCTATCACGTGTACGATGTTGCACTCGTGCTATTAAACTAATGATTTTTTTCTCAAAAAGTTTTGCTCAGTGGCAATTTATACATATGTATGTAAGTAGTAGCGGCGCATTGGGTGAACTAAATGCATTTATACATACATAGTTATGTACAACTGTAGGTAATACTGTACGCGTCCTTCCAGGAAGGTCAAGTGCGGGTGATAAACCCATGTAGCATAGGTAAATATTGTGTAAATACACATAAATTGTGGTTTCCAAGACATGTACGAAGTGATTAGCACAGCTGTATCCTTCAACTTGTCAACTCGCGGGAAATTCCCCGATTTTCAAGGAATTTCGGTTTAAGTGGAAATCGGGGAATGGGCGATTTTTTCCGGGGAACTGCATATGTTATTTTTATATCTTAAAGTAACCAAATTAGACGGATATTTTAATTTTTAACTATTTGACCCTTTTTGGAGCGAAATTTTTTCAATTCGAATCGCAATATCACCGCAACAAGAGTTTTCCCAGATATAAGCTATATAGAAGATGTAAACTAAGATTTTGGGCTAGATTTATGGAAACTTAGAATAAAATCGACTAACCAGTTTTTGAGAAAATGCCCGAAATCTATATTTTCAGCAGCCCGATTTTCAGTTTTCAGGCGATAATGTTATGACATATTTATATTTTAAAAACACGAAAGATATCGTTAAATAGCTTGTTTGAAGACCCTTCTACTGATATTCACATCAATGTCATGGACTCATTAGTTTGGCCTCAGTGGTATTTTAAAAAATTGCTTTTTTTCGAATTTCAGGCAGCAGCCACGCCCACAAAGGCATACATCCTGGAACAAAACCTTCTTAGTTTTTTTTTGTACTTTAATTCCTGAAAGTTTGAAAAAAAATTAAATGATGGTACGTACAGACGCCACATACATACCAAAGCATCTCGTAGTGGAGACACGAGCCAAAACACGTTTACCTCTATATCTTTCCAACTAGTAGCCGGAACTTAATATATATATATAATATAATATATATAATAATATTGAAAGGTATTAGCCTATAAAATAACACTAAATATAAACTTAAACCGGCAAAGGCAAAAAAACGTTTTTTGTTTCGCAATACTTTAGCCTAATTTTTAAGGATCCGGTTAATCGTTTATGAAGCTTGAATACATTTTCTAAACACAATCTGCAAGACCTTTCCAACGATATCTCAAACATGTCGATTGGATGTCGGGATAAAAACTTCCGAATCTCGTGTATATATAAGCGAGTCATTTCAGCATGCTACTGTGGATGCTTTCGTCACTCGCGCGCACTGCCGTGCGCTGTGATACATACATACATATGTTCCTATGCATTCGGTGTACTTAAATCAAAAAAGCATCACTAAATACCGCACCAAGCATTGAATTCCAATTATTTTGGCTTTTTGGTTTCCCAAAACCACTAAATTTAGTGCAAAATACACGGCCTTGGCAACAGTGAGCTGAGCACATCAATGCTCAAACAGTGATGCCAGACCAAGTATTGAGTAAATGCGCTATGTATATTTTTCTTTTAAAGCAAAAGTTCTAATTGGCGAGGGTATTGATTTTTGGTTCTTACATTGAACACTGATAAGATTCACAAACTTATCTTAGGACTTAATTAAAATAATCAACATTATTTGTTGATGAATTTATTTGTGTTCGTATGAAATAGTAGCTTATGTCGGGAGGCTGGCTTTAGTAAAATATACCATTTCCTATATTCTTTAAACCACAAGGAATTTTTCTATGAAACTTTATACGAATATTGACTTGCTAGCATCGCCATTAACATTACCGTCTTTTACGTTTATTTTCCAAGAGTTCTTCAACGACTCGGCGCCAGTGAGTCTTTCGCCATCGAATGCTGCGAATGGTTCATTATACTAAAGCCAGTCTTCCGACATAACCTACTATTCTATACGAACACAGATATGTATACTTCCTAATAGTCTTGTAAAATGCCCAACACCCAAATCCCTCGCTTGAGTTATTATCGGTAAAAAATTGGGTACGCTCAAATCTGGCATCGCTGCAGCAAGTACAGTGCCAGTGAAACAATGTTGATATTTTAAGTACAATTGTACTTTTTTCAGTACAATTAATTTTAATATGTACAAAAGTACAATTTGCCGATTTTAAGTACAATTTCAACATCAAAAATACTTTTTGTACCAAACGCTCAAATCACTTCTAGCACTTTGATTCTTAATCCGTTTACATTTAAGTAAATTGATATACCTATATTTCATATTTGCTACAAAACCAAATTACGAATTGTAATTTTGAATGTAAACGTGATTGTGAACAGTAATATTAGTGATGTGCGTTATGGTGATTGAGATTTCTTATCACCGGCGGGTGAAATATCCCTCATCGCTATTTATTTTGAAAAAATCTTTGGAAATGCAATTTACCTAATGGCGATCCTGCAGAAATAGAAGTAATTGAGCAATTCGGGGGTTGAGAGTAAGAAAATGTATGTAAATTCCATGTGTTGAAATTATAAATTTCCCTTGAGGATTTCCATTTTATCGATAGTGATCTCATTTTGTGTTCATTAATATGAACTGACCTATACCTATAAAGTGTATTAATGTTTTATCATCATCTTTGACAAAATTACACGGTCACCCGGTATTTATTTTATTTTTTTAAATAATTTTAATTATTTTTTTTTATAAAATTGTAGCTTATTATCAAACAAAAACCTTGCAAATAAATCGAAACTTGAAAGAATGAAAAAAATCAATAAAGTTTCATCAAATTTTCACAGTTTTTGTTCAGAATTTGTAGACATGTTTTGGGTTAACAATGTGCAAGTTTGAAGCGCCTAGAAAATACCATTGATTTTTTAATTTTTCTGTTTGCGGTGTTGCGCACTTTCTTCCATATAACGAACGTTCGCATTTTATGTTATATGGATGAATGCGCGTGTAGCGTTGTTGTTTTTTGTTCCAATATTTTAAATTAAACTTTATTTTATAGTTTTTCTTAGACAATGATAAATGATGTACACAAATTTCAGTACGGAAAAAAAGTGCAACACCTTCAACGAAAAAAGTTCTCAAAAATCTACGCGAATTGAATGTACTATCTCGATCATTTAAACATCTCGGACTCGCCCACCACTAGAAATGGTTATTTAAATCTAAAGTATATATTAAATGATATTCAATATTTGCTTTAGAGACGAAATTTCGACAAATTTGTTTAAGCAAAAATGTTAAGCGCATATGCAGAATGTGGAAGCGAGATTCTTCTGCTTGCGTTTCTATGTTTATATCATTTATCAGTTTAAGCACATACGATTAAATGTACAAAAATATTTTTAATTGCGGATCCGAAAGAAATATTTATTAGTTGCATTGAGTTACTCAAAAATAGTGCCGAAAATCAATCGATTGTGCTGCTTCCGAAAGGGCCGAAAATGGCACAATGCACATTCATTTTCCATCACTGTCACACATACAATCTCGCTATTCTGTTGACTTCGTTTTCCCCTTCCGATAACTTTTTACTTCAGCGCTTGCCCAGCACCGCTGTGCAAAGCTTTGCACGGGCAGTCGCCCGCGACACATATGAGCTGATTTGGGCATCCTTACTCTAGTGGAACACCCACACCAACCTGAAAAATTTAGCAACTCATATTTCACCACTAAACCGCGATTAAAAATTGTTTAGTTCATTCTTCTTTCTGGTATAAATGTATATTTCACTAATATATCGCTATATCAATATCATGAATTAAAAGTCTACTCTTATTCGGCCACGACTGTGAGCTATGCACTATTTAACTACGCCACTCTCACAGCTCGTAAAACAAAAAAAATCCAAATTGCAATAAATATGTGTGTGCATTGATATTCATATGTATACATACATTTATTTAGACGAACTAGAAAGCAAATAAAAGGCAATATTTCCACTTACCATTCTCTCCCGCGATGAAGGCGCCTGCATCTAAGGTGGTAGGTGAGCTGAAAGCAAAATAAAACCAACATGCCTTGCCTTCCAATAATTAAACCGATGGGCTGAGGGGGGCTATTGAGTCTAATAATTCTCAATGGGTAAGTTCAGAAGCCGCAGCAGTTGAGCGCAACCGTTGCTAGAAAAATCAATGATCGTTATGCGTCTTCTGAACGGCTCGATGCATTAACTGTCAAATTCATCTCTCAAAGGTACACACCAACATGTTGTCTCAAATGATCAGACAAATATTACGATCATCTAACGCGCATTTGTTCAGTTGATCAGAAGTACACAACAACTCTTTCAGAAGGTGCAATCCCAACAGTTACTGAGCTGTTGCGCATTATGAACGTGTCCAATGTTGCTTTAATTTGGACAAAATAATCACCGCCTGCGGAAGGGACAGAAATCTTCTTAATTAATAAACAATCTCTGAAAAAAATGTCAACTATCTGTGGGCGCTATAATAAAGTTAATCAACTACAACTAAGGAGAATTGGAAATATATAAGAAAAACTAATTCATAAAAATAAAATTAGTAAGAAAGCGATAAACCAAACTTTTGCCAAAGCAAATAAAGAAACCGAAAAATTTACTTAGTGCTGGAGCTCATCCGCACTAGTATGCGTATACAAACCACCAAGAAAATATCGCAGAAGAAAAAAAATTCGGTAAAAAGAAAACGAGTAAGAATATTTTTTAAACCTATTAAAATAACAAAAAATTAAATTGCGAGAATTTCTAGATTATAGAGAACAAGTAGAAAGTCTAAGTTCGGGCGGAGCCGAACATTAAATACCCGGCGCAAGTATTAAATATATGGTTTTTCACCGTTCCGAAACCTACTGCTAGAAGGTAAGCCGGGGTGTATCAATTTTGAGTAAATTAGCGTCCTTAAATTTCGAAATATTGCAAATATATATATATATATATATATATTTCGTTATATTGCAGTTTCAAGAATTTCTGAAATTTACCGTTATATGAAAAGCGGCCGTAAGTTTAGCCCGATTTCAATAATTTTCAACGTTTTGCTTTTATGTGGCAAGCACAATAAAAATACCGAGTTCGGTACAAATCGGTAGAACGGTTACTGAGATACATATATGTGATCATAAATGGGCGGTGCCACGCTCATTTTCCAAAAATTTATAATATTCTTATTTTTTGTCTGAAACCATAAACGTATTTCTTGGTAAAGAATTGTTGCAAGCATCAATTTTGAATAAATTAGCTTCAATATTTACTGATTTATCGAAGATTTTGTATTTCCCTAAATTACCCTTATATGGGATGTGGGCGTTGTTATTGTCCGATTTTTAAAATTTTCAGCCATTAGGTATGCCGTACTAAGGCCAACAGCTGTGCCAAGTTTGGTGCAGCGGTTACCAAGATATACACATGTACATATTCTTATTTTTCGTCTGAAAATTATTGTAGATATAAATTTTCAGCGAATTATCTTCAGTAGTTACTAAAATATCGCAGTTTTCGTATTTCTGGAAATTACCGTTATATGGGATTTCGCCCATTTTCAATACCAACCTGCATTGGTTTAATGGAAACCTACTTACCAAATTCGTTGAGATATCTCAATTTTTGCTCGAGTTATCGTGACCACGGACGGACGCACAAACGGACAGACAGATATGGCTTAGTTGACCTCTCTATCCATTCTGGGCATTTATGTGTACATTTGTCTATATCTATCTCGATTCGTTTTGTGAACAAAGTTAATATACCCTTGTGCACAGCTGCACGGGTATAAAAATATATGCGGGCGGAATAAGTAAAAAAAGCAAACACAAAAAATGCAAAATAAAAAAACCAAAGGCAGAGGTAAAAACAAAATCAGTTGATCCAGTACGCTGGAAATCGAGAGAGTGTGGGCGACGAGAGCGCGTGGAAGTCTTTGTCTCACCGCTTCCCGCGCTGAGTCTACTGCTCTAGACGTGTCTGTATGTATGCTCCTTTTCAACTTCCAATGCTCCCTTATTTATTGCAGTTTTCCTCCTATTTTGCAGCTTCTTGCGTTTTAAAGTCCTTAGTACATTGGTGTCGATGCATAAAATTTCGGTCATAGACCCTCTTCTAAATTCAGCTTATGTATATATAGTTAAGCTCGGAACACCTTGACTACTGCAACTTCACGACATAACGACAGCGACATCTTTTCGTCGACAAATGTCGCCTAGAAGCCAGCTGCTTAAACGGTTTGAAGACCTCAGCGACATAGCAAACAGCTGATTTTAGAGTTTGACATTTTGGTATATTTATTTCACTTGGGAAAATTTTGTATTTTTATTTAAATAAATAATAAAAACATGAACAATCAAGAATATGTGATTAATTTTGCGACAACGGTTGCTAAAATTGCGCGTATTACCAACTTAGCTCATGAAGCGTATAACGAGCTCCACGGAAGCAACTGAAGATGGTGGGTCCGTCCAGTTAACAGTACATGCGAGGAAGAAGGATTTTTTAAAACATGTATTCAACAGCTGAAAGAAAAGGATGAGGAGCATTTTTTAAAGCAACTCGGATGAAGGTTTCTAGCTTAAATTTATTGTTGTCCACTGCTAAAAGAAAGAATGGAGCGATTTTCTAATAGGAAGGCAGTTGATCCTGAGACGCGTTTGGCGGTAACACTTAAGTATGTAAGCAAATGTGAAATAATTATTACATTTTTATACTTAACCAGTTAACAATTTCAGTTTCCTAGCACAAGGGTGAAATTTCCATGTGATTTCTTGGGCTTACAAGCTTGGAATTTCAACTGTTCGGAAAATCATATATGAAACATGTGACGCTATTTGGGATGAGTTACAGGTTGCCTATTTGTCACCTCCAAACGTAAGCGAACTTAAAGCCATTGCAAACAAGTTATACGTAAAGACTGGCATGCCTAATTGCTTAAGAGCTATAGATGGGAAGCACATCCTTATAGCCAGTTTAGCATTGTACTAATGGCGGCTTGCGATGTTAATTATGTGTTTACATATGTAGATGTCGGAGCACTAAACAGCCAAAGCGACGGAGGAGTACTTGCCCGTAGTGCCTTTGGAAGAAAATTGTTGAATGGCACTCTAGAAGTTCCTTTCGACACAAATTTACCAGGTACATCAACTAACTTTCCGCATTATTACGTTGGCGACAGTGCGTTTCCACTGAAACAAATTAGACAATTAAAGACAAATTTAACATGATGTTGTCTAACTGGCCGTCTCCACAGGATAAAATTTATTGCTGCCCAGCTGTCATTTTGGTCGCTAGATATAAGTTATATCAGTGGCAGTATTTGTGTGGGCTTTTTATGTCTTGATATAAGCATTTGTAAGATAGCTTAGAAAACCTATTTTTGCCGGATTTAATCGCTTAACAAATTTAGAAAATAGGTTATTTTACATCCAAATACATAATTACAAATATTTTAACAGGAAATAGCTGAATTTTTGCTTTTATATTAAAATAATAATGATGTTACAGCCAAGAAGTTTTCATGCAAATGAAAATGTAGCTGTCAAACTACCAAATTACCGGGAATAGATAGCAAGATATAAGCTCTGATATATATTGCTCTTAAAGAGCAATGAGCGGTCTCCATTGGATATTTATATTCTAACATATGTATCAAGATTTAGACTTTATCCTGTGGAGACGGGCAGTAAAGCCCGAGTGCACATAGAAAATGCTTTCGGAATTTTGGCCAACCGATGAAGAGTACTACATACAACCATACATGCCAGCCCAAAGAATGCAGACAAAATTGTTTTAGCTGCGGTACTTCTTCATAACTTTTTGATGTTACAAAATGACAGGAACTACTTTACCCTGGAACTTGCTGACCACTCAGTTGGAAACGAAGAAATTCACGGCCGTTGGAGAGAGGAAGTAAATGCCCTGGATTCATATCAACCAAGATCTGTCAATCGCTCATCCACAAATGCATATCAGTTACATGAATTATTAAAAGATTTTCTTTCAAGTAATGCTTTGTGAAATGCATTTCAATGCCGGACAAATTAATAGAGTCGCGACATTTTGACAAGTTTTGAGTATTTCTTTTTGTATGCTTAATGTTTATTAATTTTTATAAAAGTACTAGCAGACCCGGCGAACTTCGTCCTGCCCAAAATAAAATTTTTGTACACGGTCAAAAGTTTGGGTTAAATTTTTAAACCGAAAAATAGAAAATGTTTGCACACAGCGAAATGTGGTGTTGATTCAAACTCAACATATGAAAGCACATTTACATGCGTGGCTGTAGCTGAGTGTGCAAAGCTGCTTGATACAATTGGCTGCTACTAAGGCTGTCTGGGTTCTATCCCCATCAGACGGAGCATGAAATTTTATTTTTATTTTTTATTCTTAATTATGAAAATGTTTGGGTTTAAAATTTAAACCGAACTGTTTAAATTCTAAACCCAATATATCTGCCCTCTATTTTTTAATTTAGAAGGTTTGTTTTTGAAACTATGTAGTTTGGTCCTATATGTAGTCCAAAAAGCTTAAAATTAAAATCGAAATTTTTAACCGTGTATTGAAACATTTTGGTCCAACATTTTCAGCAAGAGTTCAAATTCATGCTTTTTAGTGACGCATTTGTCTTCTAATATTACGGTTTGGTGGTGTCAGAACCCTGAGGCAAACGAACTAGTGCGGAACTGGTTACTAGTACGCGTTAATTCTTTTTTGCATGCTAGCGACAGGCGAATTTAACATTGCGATGTCCTAGGAAGTGTGAATTATCCCCGTTGTATCCCTTTGGCTCTAGTTCCGAACCAGTTCTAAATTCGACAGATAAGATCTAGTTCGTTTTGCATCCCTTTTTCTATAGTTCCGAACCAGTTCCAAATTCGACAGATAAGATGTAGTTCGTGCTGCATCCCCTTTTCTTTAGTTCCAAACCAGTTCCTAATTCGACAGATGAGATCTAGTTCGATCTGCATCCATTTTTTATACTTCCCAACCTGTTATAAATTCGTCACCTTAGATCTACATTTCTAATCAGGCTTGTCGAAACATTTCCCTTCTATATTAAATACGATCGGTTGAAGGAAGGACAATACAATCACAAATGTTTAAACGCATTTAATAAAAATTTAAAAACCACATTAGTAGTAGTAGTAGTATTAAATTTAAGTAGTAAGTAAAAAACAAAAATGCGTTCTGCTTAAAAGTAAAAATATTAGTTCACTTTGTCTTAGTTGTCTAAATTTAAGCATACTGATTTTTAAGTAAATTCAGTTCTTTTTAAGCTTATATGTATGTATATTGAAATACTTCGAAAGTTTTTGTCGTACTTAACTTAAATAAGATATACCGTCAGTCAATAAAGTTTAGGTACAGTGAATTTTTTACAATACCGGCAACTATTTTTTTAATATTTTATTTTTCCCTAATTTTTTATAAAAATATGGTTAATTCTACACCAAAAACCCCAAAAATTAGAGTTCCAAACCTTATGCAAAGTTAAAGAAAACTATGCGAATTTCCATCCAAGTATTGCAATTTACACTCTTTAGAAAAATATTAAGTACTCAGTTATTAGCCCATTCAATTTTAGTATAACAAAGTGCAAGTTTGAGGTAGGTAGGACTTACCATTGATATGTAGCAATTTTTTTGTTGTTGTTTGGTAAGTCCTAGCTTCCTCACACTTGCACTTCATTATACTAAAATTGAATGGACTAAAAAACTTTTTCTAGAGAGCGTAAATAGAAAGTGAATTATTTTAATGAAATTTTGAAGAATTTTCTTGAATTTTGCACAAGGTTTGAAACTCTGATTTTTGGGGATTTTGTTGTAGAATTGACCATATTTTTATAAAAAATACCGAAAACTAAAATATTTAAAAAAATAGTTGCCCGTATTGTAAAAAATTCGTTGTACCTTAACTTTATTGACTGACTGTATTAAGGTAGCTGTGCTGGATTGCATAAAAAAATAATAATTTGCCTTTTCTTAAAAAAAATGTAGCTCTGGTGGCTTGCATTTTTAAATAAATTTAGTAAGAAAGTGATAACTATTTTGTCAACTTTTTTTTTAAATGCCTCTTTTTCTGCAACTGCATTGCCTTTCTCAATTGTCCTTCAGGATCTTGGCCTTTGTTTATGGAATCACTAAGTATAATGATTATTAACCAGCTCAAAAACTATACCAGCGTGATTACCGACGTATCCTTTTGAGAGGTAGCCGCACCCTTATAAGAGGAAGAGGAAGGAAGAGGAAGGTCAAAATTTCAGTAGGTTGCGTCTGTATGGCCTTTTCAATTTTATAAATTATCATTATTTTTAAGTGGAAAAATAAAACTCAAAGTTAATGATAATCTCTGCGCGAAAAAATAAAAACCATAAAATAATCATTATTTGTAATCCCAAAAATAAAAATCAAATAATAATTATTTCTGTTTGAGCGAAAAAATAACACTCAATAATAATTCATAAAATAGTGATTAAATGCTGATTTAAATTATTTTTCTCGTATTCAATTCAATTCAATTCAATCTTTATAAAGTAAAAAGTTGTACATACTTTGTGTATAAGTTTAGGAGTAATATATATTCAATCATAGATTTGAATAAGGACCTAGAAGTCGAGAACTCAATATTCAACCTTCCTGAGATACAGTTGAATTCCGAAAGAGCTCTAAAAACCGGAGCCAGATAAAAATAATTCGCTTTGACTGGTTGCAAGTAAAATGGTAATTGAAAACGCAATACTCTGTGGGGAACATTAAAGCTTATCAGTTCAAGCAAGTTAGGGCAGTCTATATTTTCTTTAATTAAGTCATAGACAAACATTAGCGACTGGACAATTCTCCTCCCTTCCAGAGATTTCAAATTAATTAGTTTGCACCTAGCACCATATGAAGGAAGAGGATCCGAAAAATTAAGCGGCTGAAGAGCAAAGCGAATAAATTTTCGTTGAACACGTTCAATTCTACAAGCGTGAGAACTGTAAATTGGGTTCCAAATTACTGAAGCATACTCTAATTTCGAGCGAACAAGTGCATTAAAAAGAGATTTTCTGGTATACGGATCTTTAAAATCTTTCCCATATCTACGCAAAAACGCTAAATTGCTAAACGCCTTTGGAAGTAAATAGCACACATGGTTCACAAAAGAAAAAGCCGAGTCAAACGCAACACCCAAATCCACGAAATCATTAACTTCACTCTATTAATATTAGTAGGAGTTAAAACACCGTTCCCTTGCAGGTCTGACCATATTATATCCTTAAGATTAAAGTCGCCAAGAATGCAGAAATTACAATCAATATTTTTATCATATAAATCAACAATATTATTAACATGTGAGCAATATAAGTCTTCAGCACTATGAGGCGGGATATATGAGACACAAATAAATAATTTTTTAAATTAGCTAAATAGACAAACACACAGCTGATCAAGTAGAGGGTCGTGATTATTAAGCTGATACCAAGATGACCGTAGGCTACGCTTGACAGCAATTAAAACACACCACCCTTAAGGTGGCCTGTTTTCACTGCATCTCTACCCTTGCGGTATACTTGAAATAAGTCCGAATCGAAAAACTCCTCATTAAATAAATTATTATTTAACCAGGTTTCAACGAAAACGTAGACATCAAATTCCCCTCGAGACGTTTGCAAATGAATTTCCTTTGCTTTAGTACGCATTCCAGACATGTTTTGGAAGTAAAGTTTAAGGCCAATGCTTTTTTGCACGTCTAAGGCTGCTTGCTGGGAAGACCCTCTTTTTGAAAAAATTTGAAAGGCCGGACTTTAACATCCGCAGACCAGAGCGTCGGGTTCAAAATGGCATCCAACAAAGATGCAGCAACGCCCAGTTTAAAATTAACCTTTTTTAAGACACTAGCATCCACACCTTTTTTTTAATTTATAACAAGCCAACTGACTACGGTCTATTTTGGCGTTTTTAGCAACATATTCAATAATATTTTCTTCAGTGACTGAAGGTTTGAATGACGCAATGTGAACCCATTTTTTTATAGCAACAACCTCCAAGTCTTTGCTTTGGTTGCGGCCGATCACTAACTCATTCGACTTTTTTGTTTTTTGGGTATTTTGTTTTGCACAGTTGTCCACTGTGCATCAGGCAGTGTATGAGCAGCACCTGAAAATAACGAAGAGATGGGCGACAAAGCAGCAACAATATTAGGCAAAGCAGTGTTGGCGTTAGCCGAGGCGGCGGCGGCAGCGGCAGCATAGGTCCGGGAGCTCAAAGAAGAATTAAAAGCAACTGGTGTAGTGCATGTTTGATCAAAAGTAGCGGCTAGTAAGGCAGTAACGGCTGGTAAGGCAGTAACGACTGGTAAGGCAGGTGAAGCGCAAGAAGGTAACGAAGGGTTGGCCGGCAAGGCAGCAATAATATTAGGCGACGCACCGTTGGCGTTAGAGTAGTCAGAGGCCACAGCAGAAGATGAACAAGAAGAACAGAAATCCGAAGTTATTGCGCAGTTAGATTTTTGCTTTACGCTTGAAACAAAATTGTTGTTAGCTGAGAAGCACATATTATCGTGGAGAGATTTAATTTCATTAGTTAGCGATTTAATAGCCCAAGACGTCTCATCACAACGAATTTTTTCTCGTAAAGAATGAAGTTCAGATTGTAGAGACTCCGTTTTCATTTTTAGCTGATTTTTGTCTTCAAGCAGGGCACTAAGCAAAGATAAAATATGCGCATTTTCCTCTCTAAGAGCGACAAGCTCTTTTAGAATAGATTCCATATTAATTTGCTGCTTCAAACCACTTGCATTTACGTTAGGTACGATTTCTTTCTCCATTGGTTGTGATGTCGAAACTAATTTGGGCATATTTTGCTGCTGACAGAGATTAGCATTGTTGTTACTTGGTTTGTGTATAACATCCGAATTGAACGAACAACTAGCAACAACACCGTTCTCAGGAATGAAGGTCAATGGAGGCGAAAAAAGCGAGTCACGACGATCAGCAGCACAACCATTACAAAGAAATGGCTTATTGGCTTTTACTAAGAACTCAGCATCAGCCGGCAAAATGTTTACGCAGCTTAAGTGAAAAAAGTCATTACACTTAGCACATTGAATTTTCTTTTTAGATTGCGCGCGTTCTACTCTTTGACCACACACACATGTCATAATGAACTCTTTTGTCGAATAACAATATTATTTTGTTTTGAAAAGTGTCACTGTCACATTTGACTAGGCATTAGGCAAATAGCCACTTCAGTTAATAGATTTAATAATACAGCATACAGATACCAAAAGAGCACAGAGCGAAGAAAAACACGTCCGCACAGTACAACGTTCGTATTGATTACCTTCCCTGCGTTTAAAATTTGAAATAAAATAGTTTAGTGAAAGTACCACATTTCACTGCTTTTGGACTGGTGCGGGACTAGTTACTATCGGACTGGTTTGCTTTTGGCGAAAAAGAACTACTACTGAACTAGAAATTTGGTTCACTAGTTCGTGTTTTCCCTACAGGGAAGCCATATTTGCCGTCTTAAATAACTTAGCAAAACTGTACATGCATACAAAGATACGCAATAGTTTCAGTGCGTTTGAAAGGCGCCACGTCCCCTTTTCAAATAACCCCAATTTTCTCTAAGAGCAAGGGATTGATTTCATATATCTCTATACCATTTTCGAGTAATTTATCATGGGAGGTGCCACGTCCCTTTTTCCAATAGCCCCAACTTTTCTTCATGACAAGTCGCGTTTTATATATCTTGTACATACCAGGTTCCAGTACTCTCCATGAACACATTCAGAGATATGCAGTATGAAAAATTCGATGTGTATGGGATGTGCCACCCCTCCTTTTCCGATAACCACAATTTATCTCCATGAGTAAGCGATTGCTTTCATATATCTCCATACCAAGTTCGAGACCTCATCTATGAACATTTTCCGGGATATGCAGTATGAATGCATGTAACTTTTTCCAATAACCGCAATTTTTATCCGTGAATATGCAAATGTTTTCATATATCTATATATAGCGGTATGAAATATACTTTACATCCGATTCTCATACCTACCATATATAACACAAAAAATTTCATAAAATTTAATCCGAACTGTTTAAATTCTAAACCCGACATATGTGCCCTCTTTTTTTTTAGATTTAGAAGGTTTGTATTTGAAACTGAAACTATGTAGTTTGGTCATATATGTAGTCCACAAAGTTTAAAATTAAAACCGAAATTTTTAACCGTGTATTGAAACATTTTGGTCCAACTTTTTCACCAAGAGTTCACGTTCATGATTTTTAGTGGCGCATTTGTCTTCTAATATTACGGTTTGGTGGTTGTCAGAAGGCGTATTTGCCGTCTTAAATAACTTAGCAAAACTGTACATGCATACAAAGATACGTAATAGTTTCAGTGCGTTTGAAAGGCGCCACGTACCCTTTTCAAATAACCCCAATTTTCTCTAATAGTATGGGATTGATTTCATATATCTCTATACCATTTTCGAGTAATTTACCATGGGAGGTGCCACGTCCCTTTTTCCAAAAGCCCCAACTTTTCTTCATGACAAGTTGCGTTTTATATATCTTGTACATACCAGGTTCCAGTACTCTTCCGAGAACACTTTCAGAGATATGCAGTATGAAAAATGCGATGTGTATGGGAAGTGCGATGCCTCCATTTCCGATAACCACAATTAATCTCCGTGAGTATGCGATTGCTTTCATTTATCTCAATACCAAGTTCCAAAACTCTTCCATGAACATTTTCCGGGATATGCAGTATGAAAAATTCGGTTTGTACGGGAGGTGCCATGTAACTTTTTCCAATAACCGTAATTTTTATCCATGAATATGCAAATGTTTTCATATATCTCCATACTATATTCGAGTAGTGTACCATGAACACTTCCAGAGATGTGCAATATGAAAAATTCGGTTTGTATGGGAGGTGCCACGTAACTTTTTCCAATAACCGCAATTTTTATCCATGAATATGCAAATGTTTTCATATATCTCCATCAGTGTTGCCGCGAACCATTTTTAGTGGTAGACAAATTCCTTTAAAAAAGGTCTAAAAAGTAGCTAAAAAAAGTCATTGTGTCTAAAAATGGCAGCTAAAATGTTTTACTTACATATACATATATAAGTATACACACAAACATTTTCAATAAGTAATGGTATAGAAAAACAATGAACTCTGGAAAAAAGCTAATATTTTATCCAACCAAAAACTCTTTGTAAATATACGACACCAGCTTGCTGGCCGCATCAATTGCTTGTACCACTAGGCTCGAAGCAAATAACTTAGCAGCATGCTGGTACAATATTTATTTCTTTACAAATGAGGTCGAGGAAAGATCGAATGATTAGAGCCGAAACTTCATTTTTTTTTTAATTGAAAACTGCAATATAGTGAACTTAATATTCCACAAACACGGCTTTGATTCATATGGGGCAAGAAAAATGTCTTTTACATAGAAAATTGAGCTAATTTCACCACTCACGACGACAGCATGCTGGTACAATCATAAAATATAAACAAAAATAGTTTTTGAAGTCGCACCGCCAGCTGGTACAATCACAGTACAAGAACATACACGCAGTGTTGCCGTTTTAGCCCATTGGTGGCTAGATTTAGCTACCACATTCTTTTTTTGGCCACATAAATTTAAAATTGCCCCTAGCCCTTTTTTTAGCCCTTTGGAGAATTTATTCATACTGGGCATGAAAAAGTTGTATATGCTTAATTTGATCTCATTTGTTTTTCAATTATGTAAGAGATGTATTTTTAAACTAAGAAAGACTTATATACAGATGTATATACATATTCGAGTAGTCTACCATGAACACTTCCAGGGATGTGCAATATGAAAAATTCGGTTTGTATGGGAGGTGCCACGCCCGCTGCACCTAGCGGTATGAAATATACTTTACATCCGATTCCATACCTACCATATATAACACAAAAAATTTCATAAAGATCGAACGAGCCGTTTAGAAAGAGTTCGATTTTTATTTGTATATTAGAAAGGCACGATGCGAGAAGCATAGAAAAAATTTCGATGAAAAAAAAACATTTTTTCTCGGGTTCACAACTAATTTATCTTTTAAATTTTAACCAACAATACACACCCACAAAATTTCATTGAAACCGGTTAAGCGGCTTCGGAGATTAGCGTAAACTAACACAGTGACACGGGATATTTATATATTAAGATACTCTACTATAAGCACCTACCATAGATACGTTTGCGTACCAAATTTCAATTTCATTTGACTTATGGTTTTGAAATTATCCCACGCCTATGGGATGTGCCACGCCCGCTTTTACAAACCCATTTATATATAAGCACCTACCATTGATATATCTGCATACTAAATTTCAAGTTAGTGGGACTTATAGTTCCGAAGTTATAGGTGATAAAAAATTACATGCCTATTAGATGTGCAATGCACTCTTTTCCAAACTCATTTATATATACCCTAATATAAGTTCCTACCTGCGTACGAAATTTCAAGTTCAAGCGACTTATAGCTCCGGAGTTATAGCTGATAAAACATTACAGATCCATGGGACGTGCCGCTCCCCTTTTACAAACTCACTTATATATAGCCTACTATAAGAACCTACTATAGATACGTCTGCGTACCAAATTTCAATTTCACGTGACATATGATTCCGAATTTTCCACGCCTATGGGATGTTCCACTCAGTTATATATGCCTTACTTAAAGCGCCTACCGTACAAATGCCTGCACACCGAATTTCAAGTTCTTGGGACTTATGGTTCCTAAGTTATAGTTGATAAAAGGGTATGGGATGTACCAAGCCCCTTTTTACAAACTCATGTATATATAGCCTACTGTAAGCACCTATGTACCGCAGATATGTCAGCATACCTAATTTCAATTTCATGTGACTGATGGTTGTGAAATTGTAACTGATAAAAATTTCCACGTCTAAGGGATGTGCCACCTTTATGTATACTTTACTGTAAGCACCTACCATAGTTATGTCTGCATACCAAATTTCAAGTTCATGTGGCTTATAGTTCCGGAATTATAGCTGATAAAATATTCCTATTGGATATGCCACGCCCACTTTTACAACCTCATTCATATATACCATACTATAAGCACCTACCAAATGTATGACTGAATAACAAATTTCAAGTTCATATGACTTATAGTTTCGGATTTATAGCTGATAGAATACTCAACGCCTATTGGATGTGCCACGCCCACTTCTAGAAACTCATTTATTTATACCATACTATAAGCACCTACCATATATATGACTGTATACCAAATTTCAAGTTCATGTGACTTATGGTTCCGAAGTTATGATTGATAACAAATTTCACGCCTATGGGATGTGCCACGCCCACTTTTACAAAGTCATTTATATATACTCTACTGTAAGCACTTGCCATATATATGACTGCATGCCAAATTTCAAGTTCATGTGACTTATAGGTTCGAAGTTATGGCTGATTAAAAATTTCACTCCTATGGGAGGAGCAACGCCCCCTTGTCGAATCCCGCTTTTCTTGCCCTATTATAGGCCTAGGTGTCATGGCAATACTCTGTAAAAATTGTGTTCGATTCTGTCCGACCATTTAGGCTGCAACCTGGCACATACATACATACATACTTCCACAAATATATAGTAGAATATATCCTTCTCTTAGCGTAAAGTAATTTTTGGGGATGTCTCTGCCACAGAGCAGCCTATCGTGTAAGTTCCAAGTCCAAATATTTCTTTAAATTGGCTAAATTGTTTTCTAAATATGAGCCAAATCAGCAAGTAAATGCAATTTTTATGAATATCCCAACCCAGCGCCACCTAGCGATTAAATTTTTAGTCGAAATATTTCCCTTCAAGGTGCTGAAATATGTTCCAAATATGAACGAAATCGGTCCAGCCGTTTAGTAGTTTAGTGACATTCAATATATGGAAAACTCTTTGAAATTGTGAAATCGTGACGTCTCAACTTTCTTCATTTTTTGGCAACAACAACAACAAATTTCAATTTTTTTTGAATCAAAGAACCTTCCACACAGAAGGTCCAAAAATGTGCTTTTTACAGAATTGAAATTGGTTCAACCGTTTGATCAGGAATCGCCGTCATACGAAAGACATTTCATTTTTATATATATAGATACCTCTTTATCCAACAAAAGCCATATAAATCTAATTTTAAAACTTTGTACAAAAATTAAAAAGCAGTGAACAAATACTCACCAAAACTTAACACTTTTTAACCAGAATTTTTAGAATAATGTTTAGCAAGTAGTTTCGTGGGCCATACAATTTTAAAATAATAAAGTGCAAGTTTCAAGTTGTTTAAAAATCCCGTTGATTTTTGGTAATTTTTTCGCTAACAGTTCATACTTTGTATTGTAAAAACGCCAAACACCTTCAACGAAATAAATTCTCAAAATCAATGGAATTTTTATCAACTTTAAACTTGCACTTTATTATTTTCAATTTAATGGCCCACGAAAATGTCGCGACTCTATTAATTTGTCAAAACTATATATATGCCAATATATTTTTACTTAAAACCAAAAAGTCCTACAACATTAGGAATACTTGTTTAAGTAAAACAAGTAAGAGCAGCATACATAGATAGAGGAGATACATACATATATAAAATATCATATTTAAACAATCAGAGGTATGGAAGATATACCTTATATAGCACCAATCTAAGTGATTTTCACTGCTGTGTGATCGGTATGTAAACCGATTTTCTCAGTAGACTTTGTATTATTATTTATAAAATAGCTTACGAAATTTATCGACTTTAGCTGTCCAAATAAAGGAGTTTTACAGTAAAGCCCTTTATCTGAACAATCAGTTTTATGGAGGCAATAAATAAGTTATAGTGACCCGATAATTGTTAATTTTACTGTAAACTTTCTGTTGATAAGGAGTGAAAATGGTGCGGAATTTCATGTTTCTAGCTGCATATATGGAGAAGTTATAACAAAGAATATATCTGAATAATCATTTGCATGAAGGCTATATGTTATAGCAACCCGATCTTCGCAATTTTCACTGTAACTATTTTTATTATAATGGGTGGGAATATTGCGAAGTTTCATGTTCCCAGCTGCATAAATGGAGGAGTTATAACAAAAAATCGCATATCTGAACAATCAGTTGTATGGGAGCTATATGTAAAAGTGGCCCGATTTTTGTTATTTTCACTGTAAGTATTTTGTTGATAATGGGTGGAAATATTGCAAAATTTCATGTTCCTAGCTGCATAAATGGAGAAGTTATGGCAAAAAATCTCATATCTGAACAATCAGTTGTATGGAGGCTATAGGTTATAGCGAGCCTCTCTTCGCCATTTTCACTGAAAGTATTATTTTGATAATTAGTGGCAACAGTGCAAAATTTCATGTTTATAGCTACTTAAATGGAGGAGTTATAACGAAAAATCTTATATCTGAACAATCAGTTGTATGGGAGCTATAGGTTATAGTGACGCAATCTTTGTAATTTTCACTCTAAGTTTTCTATTGATAATGAGTAGAAGTATTGCAAAATATCATGTTCCTAGCTGCATAAATGTAGAAGTTATAACGAAAAATCTCATATCTGAACAATCAGTTGTATGGGAGCTATATCTTACAGTGGTTCGATTCTTCCGGTTCCAAAAGATTATTGAAAGGTATGAAAAGGCACTTCAATTACATACATACATCGACGATCAAAACTTACCCTGTAGGGAAAACACGAACTAGTGAACCAAATTTCTAGTTCAGTACTAGTTCTTTATCGCCAAAAACGAACCAGCCCGATAGTAACTAGTCCAGCACCAGCCCAAAAGAAGCGAAATGTGATACTTTCACTAAACTATTTTATTTTAAATTTTAAAAGCAGGTACGCTAATCATTATGAGTAAAATAACTTAAATCAGCATTTAATCATTATTTTATGAATTATTATTGAGTTTTATTTTTTCGCTCAAACGGAAATAATTACTATTTGATTTTTATTTTTTCGATTACGAATAATGCTCCGTTAGCAATTTGGAGAACAATTTTGGCAGAGCAGAAAGTCGTTATGACAAAAACTAGATCACATGTATCGAATTTGGAACTGGTTCGGAACTATAGCAAAAGGGGTGCAGAACGAACTAGATCTCATCTGCCGAATTTAGACCTGGTTCGGAACTAGAGCTAAAGGGATGCAACGGGGGACAATTGACACTTCCTAGGACATCGCAATGTTAATTTCGCCAGTCGCTAGCATGCAAAAGAGAATTAACGCGTACTAGTCATGGTTCCAAACGCACTAGAACCGAACCAGTTCCGCACTAGTTCATTTCCCTACAGGGTAGCGAAAGTAGCTTTTTTAAAATATTCACAACGTTTTTGAAATAAAATTCATTTTAATTCATATTTTATTTAAAAATAAGGTACTTCGTTTACACATGTATGTACTTATATACATACATATGTATATAACTAAAAAAATAAAGCACTTCGCGTGCATTAGACCGGTTCAAAAAAAAATGTTTTTTTTTTTCCATGATATTAGTAGAGAAATGAGTTGCTCTACATGTCCAAAGACATTTTGCCAAAGGCTACCCCCAATATCTTTAATATCGGATTAGCGAATCGTTTTGAATGTCAAAATTTTTTGATTGTCGTGTTAGAACTTAAAATGTGTACCCCTATAAACCTGGTGATTTTTTCGAAATAACTTCCAATTATACACATTTTGAGTTCTAAGACGATAATCAAAAAATTTTTACATTCAAATACGATTCGATACGATACGTGCCGTTGAAAAAAAGACTTTGGACATGTAGAGCAACTCATTTCTCTACTACCGTGTAGGGAAACGAACTAGCGCGGAACTGGTTCGGTTCTAGTGCGTTTGGAACCATGACTAGTACGTGTTAATTCTTTTTTGCATGCTAGCGACTGGCGAAATTAACATTGCGATGTCCTAGGAAGTGTCAATTGTCCCCCGTTGCAACCCTTTGGCTCTAGTTCCGAACCAGTTCTAAATTCGACAGATAAGATCTAGTTCGTTTTGCATCCCTTTTTCTATAGTTCCGAACCAGTTCCAAATTCGACAGATGAGATCTAGTTCGTTCTGCATCCCCTTTTCTTTAGTTCCAAACCAGTTCCTAATTCGACAGATGAGATCTAGTTCGATCTGCATCCATTTTTTATACTTCCCAACCTGTTATAAATTCGTCACCTTAGATCTACATTTCTAATCAGGCTTGTCGAAACATTTCCCTTCTATATTAAATACGATCGGTTGAAGGAAGGACAATACAATCGCAAATGTTTAAACGCATTTATTATAAATTTATAAACCACATTAGTAGCAGTAGTAGTATTAAAGTAAAGTAGTAAGTAAAAAACAAAAGTGCGTTCTGCTTAAAAGTAAAAATATTAGTTCACTTTGTCTTACTTGTCTAAATTTAAGCATATGGATTTTTAAGTAAATTCAGTTCTTTTTAAGCCTATATGTATATGAAGTACTTCGAAAGTTTTTGTCGTACTTAACTTTAATAAGATATACAGTCAGTCAATAAAGTTTAGGTACAGTGAATTTTTTACAATACCGGCAACTATTTTTTAAATATTTTATTTTCCCCTAATTTTTTATAAAAATATGGTTAATTCTACACCAAAAACCGCAAAAATCAGAGTTCCAAACCTTATGCAAAATTAAAGAAAACTGCGAATTTCCATCCAAGTATTGCATTTTACACTCTTTAGAAAAAAGTTAAGTACTCAGTTATTAGCCCATTCAATTTTAGTATAACAAAGAACAAGTTTGAGGTAGCTGGGACTTACCATTGATATTTAGCAATTTTTTTTTTGTTGCTTGGTAAGTCCTAGCTTCCTCACACTTGCACTTCATTATACTAAAATTGAATGGACTAAAAGCTTTTTTTAGAGAGCGTAAATAGAAAGTGAATTATTTTAATGAAATTTTGCAGAATTTTCTTGAATTTTGCACAAGGTTTGGAACTCTGATTTTTGGGGATTTTGTTGTAGAATTGACCATATTTTTATAAAAAATACCGAAAACTAAAATATTTAAAAAATAGTTGCTCTTATTGTAAAAAATTCGTTTTACCTTAACTTTATTGACTGACTGTATTAAGGTAGCTGTGCTGGATTGCATAAAAAAAAATTAATTTGTCTTTTCTTAAAAAAAATGTAGCTCTGGTGGCTTGCATTTTTAAATAAATTTAGTAAGAAAGTGATAATTATTTTGACAATTTTTTTTTTAAATGCCTCTTTTTCTGCAACTGCATTGCCTTTCTCAATTGTCCTTCAGGATCTTGGCCTTTTTTTATGGAATCACTAAGTATAATGATTATTAACCAACTCAAAAACTATACCAGCGTGATTACCGACGTATCCTTTTGAGAGGTAGGCGCACCCTTATAAGAGGAATAAGACCCAAACTTTTCATGTCAAAATTTCAGTAGGTTGCGTCTGTATGGCTTTTTCAATTTTATAAATTATCATTATTTTTAAGTGGAAAAATAAAACTCAAAATTAATGATAATCTCTGCGCGAAAAAATAAAAATCATAAAATAATCATTATTTGTAATCCCAAAAATAAAAATCAAATAATAATTATTTCCGTTTGAGCGAAAAAATAAAACTCAATAATAATTCATAAAATAATGATTAAATGCTGATTTAAATTATTTTACTCATAATGATTACCTTCCCTGCTTCTAAAATTTAAAATAGGATAGTTTAGTGAAAGTACCACATTTCACTGCTTTTGGACTGGTGCGGAACTAGTTACTATCGGACTGGTTCGTTTTTGGCAATAAAGAACTAGTACTGAACTAGAAATCTGGTTCACTAGTTCGTATTTTCCCTACAGGGTAATATCATGAAAAGGAGAAAACATTTTTTCTTTAGCCGGTCTGCTATATGTGTGTTTGCGCTGCGTTTTAGAAAAATCGGTAATAACTCGATTTTAAAAAAATATAACGAAATTCCGTTGATGGCATTGAAAAGCCGGAAAAATTGAATAGGATGTACATAGTTTTGAGAATATTGGAAAATTTTTGGGGATAGTTGGACAATTTGAGAATTGATATTCATGATTTTTTCAATATTGAGTTGCAGATTCTATTTATTATTAATCACGATTGCTTGGTAAGATAAAAATATCAACATATTTGAGTTCCTGGGTAAAAACTACCCCTTTAAACCTGGTGATTTTTTCGAAATAGCCCGAAATAGCTTCCAATTATACACATTTTAAGTTCTAACACGACAATCAAAAAATTTTGACGTTCAAATACGATTCGCTAAACCGATATTAAAGATATTGGGGGTAGCCTTTGGAAAAATGTCTTTGGACATGTAGAGCAACTCATTTCTCTACTAATATCATGGAAAAAAGAAAACATTTTTTTTTTGAACCGGTCTAGCGTGCATATACATATGTATACGTAAGTCTTATAAGGCATTTCAATCTTTACAAGTGTTATATCACATTCACTTATAAATAATAAGGCACTTCATGTACACACTTATGTATGTATATACCTTTGTGGTCAGCTGATTAAGTAAAGTGACATTTTGACCAGTTTTGGCTATTTATCTTTTGTTTATTTAATGTTAATAATTTTTTTTATAAAGTTCTAGTAGCTTACATAACCAGCTCCATATAAATTCACATTTCAAACTTCGTATAAAAACTATAAAAATTCAACCAACTTTAACAATCACACCTAAGAATGATACACTTTGTATTCACAATTTTTAGAAAAATTTTAGATACGCAGTTTTATAGCCCATTAAATTTAAGTAGATCAAAGAGGAAATATCAATCAAATCAAATAGAAAATCAAGAATCATGCATTTATACCTTTTGCTCATGTGGATTTAAAACCTAACGTTGAGGTCTTTCTATTGCAGGTTGAGAATTGTTTGCTGAATTGACATCAACAATTTCCATCACTTCACTTTCTTCGATAAATTGAGTATCATCTGCGCTTATACTTCCAATAGTGCTGAAAAATACAATTTAAAATAAATGTGGTGAAATTTTTAGTTATTTGTACAACGATTTTGGGGGGGAGGCCCCCTTGGAAGCTGTTTGAAAATAGGGGAAATTGGGATTTTTTGCAAAGGAAAAGGAAAGTTTTCCAACAAAAAAATATAACCCTCACTAAGTAGAGTTCTCCTTTCTGTGTTGCCGAAGAAGAGGGGTTGAATAACTTTTGCAGAGAACACCTTCGGCATATTTCGCAAAAAGTACCATAATTCAAACCAAAATTATTAAAAAATTAGTGCAGAGATCTAGTAAATTATTATTTTTAAATAAAGTGTAGACGCTTGTCTAGAAGTATCTATAAAAGTTTTTCGATTCGGGTCACGCGTTTGGGTACAGCAACCCAAAATCGTTGTAGACATAATTAAAATGTACCCTAGATCTGCAGTATATCTGCGTGCTTATTTAATATAACTAACCGCCGGGAATTTGATATATTTTCGAGAAATGGTAGAGATTCGCAGTGTCTCAATTTTTCCCTTGGAGTTTCAGCACTACTGCCGGAAGCGAGTTGATCCATCCTTTTGCAGCGCTTATAGGAGTCGCGGAGGCTCTTCCATCGTTTCTTGCACTCCAGTTCTATTAACCAATTGAGCTTCAGAATTTCATTAATTATTTTTATAGTTTAACCTACCGCTCAAATTTGTATTAGCTGCAACCTCCTTCCATGCATAATCCTTTCTTCTCAAATTTTTGTACTCCATGTGGGCAAGGTCGTACAGCAGTGGATGATTGCGTACTTCTTCTATTAAAATTTCATCCAAGTCCATTGTTATACCTGGAAATATAATGGCAATTGTTAACCCTAGAATACTAACATTCGCCGGTGAGGCGGAACGAATTCGGTTTTCTCGTGATATTTCAGAAACGCTTTTTATGATCAAAGTAAGCGTTTACGCCAACTCAGTTTAGTGTTGTACGAGGTTGTTAGCAGACGCACATTGTACAGTGACCTTGTGCGGCTGAGTTCCACGCCCTCTTGTCGCCTGACAGGCGAACTTTTGTAGTAAAGGTAATTTTGTTTGCTGTACCTATTTAAGTTTTTAACATGATTGTTGGCTATTTTATGTTTTGAACTTAATATTTTTTTTACTTTTCGAGAGGGGTACCTATGAAGAACAAGTCCTAAAATGGTTGGAAGAAATATCATTGAATGGAAGCGATAGTGAGGACAATAAAAAACTAAGTAGTTACTTTTTCTTGAGATTTCAAACCTTTTCCTTGATTTATTCAAATAAATTAAAGTAAAAGGCCTGATATTTTATGAAAAATCAATTGCTTAGTTTTTATTCATAAGGCTCAATGTGATGTGTAGGTACAAGTTACAATAGAAAAGATAAACAATAAATTTCTTTTAAGTGTGAAAGTAAATACTTGCAAGATAATTTATGGAATGTTGGAGTTCGTTCGCTTTAAAATATTTTTTCGTTATTTTTTTAAATTACCCTTCTCAAAAGGATGATAAAATATGTGTTATTTTTCAATACGAATTATTTTTATTAATTTTGAAAATATTAAATTAATTTATTTTTATTTTTTACTTTAGAAGCATATAAAATATGTTTAAGCTAATTTTTTAAATAAATTTAAGTTTTTAAAAAGGCAAACTTTGTACTTTTTTTTTTTAAAGTAGCCTCACAGGCGAACGTTAGTATTAAAGGAATAAAAAATAAGGATAGTATTCTAGGGTTAACAAAATACTAATATTACAATTAATGGCGAAAATCTTACCAAATATAAATAATGTGCAGCATAAGCAAAAGAATTCGATTTTATTTTAGCACAACAGCTTTTCGGTATGGAAGTACATAATTTCGTTGTTGCCACATTTAAACATTTCACTTCTATAATATTAAAATATCTTGCCCTTAGTGAAATTTTTTGTACAAAAAAGAGATCAAAGTAGCTTAATTAGTTTAAAATTGTTGATTGTTATTACATTAAAAATATAAAAGTTATTTTATCCTTTTTCTTAGTTAAATAACGTTAGACTTGTTAAAGCCTAGAAAATTTTTAAATTGCATGTTTTAGTGGCAGCACTACATCTACTCATTGTCGCCGACAAAATTAGAAATAGATTTAATTTGGCGACGTCGACAATTGCAGTCCTGCAGCCAAGATGTGGTGCTGTCGTCAAAATAATTGTGTTCGTAAGAACGTGTGTATTTAATATTTGACAGATGCTGCTTGTCGCTTGCTGTCGTCAAAGTTTTCCGAGCTTTACTGCGAAGCTCGCTTAACAAAGGCTGCAAGTCGATAGTTTGCCGTTTCGGAGTCCCAGGGCCTGTTTGGTTGGGATCTGCAATATTTATTGCCTCATTTATTTTTTTGTTTCAATTGTTATCGTTTATTTATATGTACGTATATTATTTGAAATTAAGCAATTTCGTTATTTTATTTTAGTATAATACTTTGGTTAAAATCTGTATGTGTGCATGTACATCCCTGTGGGGAAAGTCTCTAGTTCTGATTTGGTGCGCCTCTAGTACATTTAGACCCAGTACTGGTTCGCGATAAATCCCTTTCGCATGCAATTTAACATGGCGACCCTGCATCCCTTTTTCGTTAGTTCCGAACTAGTCCTAAATTCTATAGTTCCGAATCAGTTCTAAAATCAACAGACGAAAGAAAAAAGTATCATGAATTTTCAATATTTTTGGTTATTCCATGTGTGCGATGTTAAGTTATTTTGAAAGAAATGTGTTTTCAATTTCAAATTAAATTTGTTTGAATGATTGTTAGAAATGTACGTTTAGGCGCCTAATCATAGTAGTGTAATCGTTTTGTCGTGTCAAAACGAATGCATGACGACTCGACGTCTGCACACTTGGGCGCCCTGCGTAAGCCCTGCTTGCGCGCACATTACACATTTGCTGGCCGGTCTATCTCACTAATACGCGTCCGCGAACATTTCTGCAATAAAATATTGCGTACACGTTTATGGCTTAATACAATTGGCACGAGTTTTAGCACAAAATCATTAATTTTCAATTGTTATCTACTGAAATGACAAATAATTTTTATTTCGAGCACAAAAAAGTAAACAAATGCCGATATCAAAACGGCAAGCGCCTTACAATGTTGGGCGCTTCGATTCATGAAGTTTTTATGATTAGGCGAAAACATGATTATGAATCGTAATATACAGAGCTTCATTGAAATACATGTGTTCGGTATAAAAACTTCATACTTTAGTACGCCGGAACGATTACACTACTATGACTAGGCGTTTAATGTGCGGAGTGCCTTACAAACCTTTGGCTGCAGCTGAGTTTGCAGAGGTACTCGCTGTTACTGGTTAGATTCCATACGGTCCCAATATCTGAAGATGTTAACAGAAATTTTGGTTTTCTATTACCAATCTATGAAAAAGCATCTGCGAAGTTCAGAATAGAAGCGTACTTGAACGAAAATGCCGCCAAGCACATATCTATGTAATGTAAACAAGCGCTGCGGCTACATCCCTTTTTCGATAGTTCGGAACTAGTGCTAAATTCGAGAGATAAGACATAGCTCGTTCTGCATTCCTTTTTCTATAGTTCTGAACCAGTTCTAAATTCGTCACTTTAAAAATACCACTTTTGGCAGATTTTGGACTGGGGGGATCTATTTACTATCGGACTAGTTCGTTTTTAGCGATGAAGGTCTAATACGGAAGTAGAAATTTGATTCACTAGTCCGCGGTTTCCCTGCTGAGATAGGTTTGATTTGCGTTCGAAACGAACATATACAAACAAACACAACTCTTGATTTTCTTTTCTTTACTTATTATGTCATTGGACTTCATTTTTAATTAATTATTATAATTTTTTCAAACGGATTCTGAGTTTGATTTAATTTTAGTTTTATTCAATTTAAATTTAAATTAATTTTATTTTAATTTAGCACAATTTTATTTTATTTAAATGTTTAATTTAATTTTACTTTTGTTTTATTTTAATTTTTAGCTTTTTTTGTTTAGCTTGTATCTACTTATTATGTCGTTGAATTTAATTTTAATTAATTAATTAATTATTATTATTTTTTTAACGGATTCTGAGTTTTATTTACTTTTAGTTTTATTTAAATGTTTAAAAAAATTTTACTTTTGTTTTATTTAATTGTTAGCTTTTATTTAATTCAATTAAGCACCCTCGCCGCCTTTCTGCAGTTCGGTATAGTTTAAATTTACTTTAAGCGCATTTAGAATTAACTTGACTTTGTTTTCTCCTAGTTTTTAACATTCAGTCTCGTATATTCGGTACGCTTATGCAATTTTGAACCATTTAAAATTTTTATTTTATTTTAATTTCTTGTTAAAATTATTTATAATTAAACATTTTACCACTTATTCAACGGGGCTTTGATTTGCGTTGACACACCTCTTCTGGACCGGTTTCCCAAACGGGATTCCTCGTATGTCCGCAAATTCGGTTCACCGTTTGAACGGGCTATATCCTTTGCCTCAGTTTAAGTTAAAAATTTACTATTAACTAATATTTTGTGGACGATCAAAACTCGCGCACCACACTTCTAACTGCTTTAAGAGCACACATCCATCTGATCTTTGCTCCTGGTTGGCTTTCTAATCATGCCCTCGGTGCGCTTGTAGCCCCAGGAAATTACCTTCAAAATACTTTCACTCAATCAATACAAGCATACGCACACATTCCTCTGCATCCCGGACATGAACATATTTGTTGAAACACACACACACACATTCAAGCTTTGATCAAACAATTCACAATGGGACAGATACGTAGGTTAAGGTTTGAAGGTGTTTGATAGGGTTTTATGCGGCTTTCAACACAACAGGCTGCCGCTACAGGCTCGAACCCGCCGATCTTGCCAGATACATGGAGTGAGTTCGTAAAATGGATTCTAAAGGCTGGCTAATCCTGTGTCTACTTAATGATACTTATGATACTATTATTATCTGGGAGCAACGTGTGGCCTCGACCCACGACCTAATGCGGGTTTCAAGCATGCCTCATACTCTTGATATGTTACCTTGTATCTGTATTACACATGTGTGCTCAACACATTCTACTATTACCCTGCAGTACGGGGGAGCGACTACAGGACTGCTGAATCGGTAGCTACTAAAGGGTTGCAGAATTACATTTGTCTCTTCTACGCTTGAAAGCACTCTTTGCTTTGTACTCTACTCCCAAGTAGAATGCTTATATCTCTCCGCGCAAAGCCATTACTCTTCATCGCAAGTGCAAATGCTAGTGATACTTCTTCTGTTGAGCCAAATTGTGTACACTACTTGCCACGATCGCGCAATACAGGCACACGACGCTACGCCAACGAGTACAGAAAATATTACACGCTTGCTTGCAGTAATCGAAAGTGCTTGTGGTGCTTGTGTATTCGAAATTCCTCGTCGTATTTGGTCGTTTGCGACTTGACTGGCAACGCATGCGCACAATTAATAAATTTGCATAATGGAGCTTGACAACGTAAATATTAATATTAAATACATATTTCGCTTCTATCATTTTAATGCATTAATGTTTGCAGTCATTTACCAACGATTTACCTGCTACAAACGTTAGTTTTAGTAGTAGTTTGAGTAATAGTGTCAAGGCGTATTTAACAAGGTGGTGTTGGCCGTATATACGTAAAAAATTACACTAACAAATTATACGCTGATGTCCATACTGTCATTGGTATGAGTTACAACAAACACATCATTTTGACGTAATGGCCTCCACGGCGAAAAACTCAGCTGTCGCCCCAACACCACCTTGTTTAATACACCTTGAATAGTGTCATAAGAGAAAAAATTATTAGCGGCGAGTTTAAAATTTCTAAGGGTACTGGGAAAAGTAAAGTAAAACGTGTTTCAATGTATTAAAGCACTGCAAAAAATCAACCTCAAACTTATTGAAGCACAAGTGCGTTATAAGATACTCAATGAATAGTAACAGCGAAAATGTACTATTTTCCGAAATCGACAAAACTTGTACTAAAAATGAATGTAAGCGGCTCATGGCAGAATTCACTGTAGATGCATTACATACTGAGTCAGATTCCACGCCGTCATGTTCTACCGAAAATAGTTTATTGTTCAGAGATTTTGTTCAACCAAGACAAACGCTTAGTATTGAAAATAAAATCTATAGAGAAATTCATAAGTACGAAAGCACTGATGTTGAATTTTATGACGATTTCGATATTGTGCACTGGTGGGACGGTCATAAAAATGATTTCCCAATTTTATATAAACTGAGCTGTCGAATTTTAGCAACTCCGGCATCCTCAGCTCCTTTTGAAAGAGCATTTTCCGTCGCCCGAAATATTATCACTGAGAAACGTTGCAGTATTAGTTGTAATGACAGCGCAATAAACAGGATAATGTTCCTACATTCAAGCATTGGTTAAAAGTATGTATATTAAAAAAATTTTAATTTACATTCTGTATATGTATGTTTCACGATTATAAACAACTCACATATTGACAAGTTTTGCCTATACATTTTTTTAAATTATTTTATTTCAATCACTTTTTATAAAAATATAGTTTATTCTTTAAGAAATATCATATAAATCCAAACTTGAGACGTTGAGCTATATTAAGAAAAAATTAACAATTTTTCGTAAAAATATCGAGCTCTTTTATTGGTTTACTTAGAATGGTTTTAAGTATGCAGTTTTGTAGCCCATTCAATTTTAGTACAATGAAGTGCAAGTTTGCAAAGCAAGACTTACCGTTGATATTGGTAATTTTTTTTTTTGTTGAAGCTGTTGGTCATTTTCTCCATATAAAAAGAATCGTGTTAACATACTTCGTATGGAAGAAATGACTGACACCGTCAATAAATTCCAAAATATCAACTGTATGTTCGTGCTACTTCAAACTTGCACTTTATTCTATTAAAATTGAATGGGCTAGTAAGCTGCATATCCAACCAAATCTAATGAAAAAGCTAGAAATTTTTATGAAAGTTTGTAGAATATTTAATATTGCAAAACGTTTAAATCTTGCATTGCAAAATTTTTCAATAAATGGTTGGCGTATACATACATAATTATTTTTTTTGAAAATCATTCTTTTGTTAATTTTATATTTTCTTTCCTTAAATATTTAATCTGGAATATTATACCCATTTTCGTTTAACAAATAAACTATACACATTTCTTTAACATTGACTAGTTTTCAAAACTTTATTCATTACCTTATTGCAGCAAAGGCGTTCGCTGAAATAAATACATACATATGTATGTACATATGTATGTGCATATATATTGATATTTTTAATCAAATAACGTAGTAGTAAGGGCAAGCATCAACAATATCTTTGATGTAAATACAAATGTATGTACATGAGTGCATAGCACATAAATAGCATAACCCAAACACCAACAATCAACAGCTCTATGAAAATACTCAAATACTCGCAAGCACAGTACACTGCTTGCGGATATTCTTCAGTCGAGGTAATTGTGTTTGCAAAGCCAGTACTTCTTTTCTTGCTATTGATCGGGTTTTTACTTACGCATACTCCAAGCGGTTTGTGTTTGCCCGCACTCAACAAGAGAATGGAGAGATAAAGAGAGTAGATAATTGTATCCGTGCAGTGTTTTAGTAGATACCTGATAAACACCGTCAATTACCGACCGACTACTTGCAGTGCAATTCATCGATTACTTTTACAAGGCAATGTCCTAGGCGGTAGTCATCATCGGCTCTCTCTGCACTACCGGGAGTTACTAAAGTAGTCGCTTGCGTGATTTATGCGCGCCCTCTGTCGTAGTTTTTCGCTATTCTACTTACGACTGGTTCGACTCTGCACTACCATGTGCACTACCACGGGTTAATAGAGTAGCTACTTACCTAGGAGTCGGTGCAGTAGCGGTTCAAAAGTAGCGATTGACTCCAGCAGTACTGGAGGGTAGCTATCGCTGTGTATATACAACTACCTACTTATGCACGTGCATACATACTAACAGAAAATATCACAGATACCGAATCTTGCAGAGAATATCACAGATTATGTAGATACCTAGGCCAAGGCTTATCGCAATTATCACAGACGTTCAAAGGAAAACGATCACAGTAGTAAATAACTAAGTGTATAAATGTATAAATAAATATAAGTCAAATAAATATATAAATAAACAGAAAGAAACTGACAAGATAAAAGGTAAAATATCTCTATGTTTCATGAAACTAATCGTACCTCCAACTAGTAATACTGATACATTTATAAATACTGTACACAATATATACATTCACTAACGCCCAAAATAAAATTTAATCAACAACAACGTCAAATCACAGGACCAAACAGGTCACATACTGCTGAACACATAACACATATCTTGACCATTGAACGATTACCATGCGAAAATGTCCTTTCCATGGTATATTCCGATTTTATTCCCGTTTACAACACTTAATTCGTAATTTGAATTCCCAATAACTTTCAGGACGACACACATGATTTGCTTTGGAGTAGAGCTGTCAAACTATCGACGATACTATCGATAGTATCGATAGTCTGATCACCTGAAATAACTATCGATAGTTTTAGCACTATCGCCACTATCGTTTCATTGATACGTCTTCTCTTTCCTAGCGCTTTTGACATTTTCACGTATTGGTTCAAAGTGAACAAAACTTGGCAGCATTATTTCATGAACGAACGAATAAAGATCACCCAGGACGGTGTGCGAGAAAAACTAATTTTTTTTCCAGTGACCTCATTTTTTCGCCGCCATGTGAATGAAACGGAATGAAACCATGTGTGTGCATGATACAACCGATTAAAAAATGCCGTTATCAACTATTATTATTTTTTTCTTAAATACAATTACACGGTTGCCGTGCTGGATGATCTGTTTAGTGGGTTCATGGCAAGCGCCATTTTTTTAAGCATGGAAATAGCAGAGGTTTCATTGCCGTCTTATGAGCATGTCAGACCTGGCAAAGCAGTACATTTCAAAAGACTATCAAATTGGCACCTTGAATGTAAAGTGACTTTCAAAAGACCTTTTCTTATTCCAAAAGGCGAATTGAAGGGAAAATTTCTGAAATCGCTTTTTGACTGTTTACACGACGAATGAATTTATGGCAATATTTCTCGATACTAAAATGCAACCGTGAGCCGCTAAAATAAACAAAACCAAGATAATGAAAAATAAATGGATTTAGAAAAACATATGAATTGGGTCGATACTATCGATAGTATCGATAGTCACCCTTAAGACTATCGTAAAACATCGATGGACTTGACTATCGATAGTTTGGCAGCTCTACTTTGGAGCCAACTCGGCCTTATAATAGTATATTTTTGAGCTTTTCTTAAAATTCCGTCGATACACTACCTGGCCTATATTGAAATTAACTTCCCTATTTCTAGTAGTGTACGCCTTTGTACTTCTTTCGTGTGCCATATTCAGTTCGCGCATTATATTATCTCGGATCAGTTGCATTCGGTCTGGGCTTGTGGCTACTTAAAAATCTGGGTGCCCAACAGATCTGAGCTTCGGTATAACTCATACGATTTACCATGTTGTATCACAAGTATACCGAAAGCCGCTTAATATGGGGCACAATTGATTGCTGTATGCACAACGCTGTGAAGTGCGTAAGTTGCATCGCCTATGTGCCGGTCCCAAGTCTTCTCGTTATCCTTTATGTGAGATCTTACGATCTGAAGTACCGAGCGATTGACTCATTCGGCCGCGTTTCCTTGGGGCGAATAAAATGCAGTCTTTACATGCAACGTTCTATACTTTTCCAGAAATCCAGCAAAAATTTCCTTAACGAATTGCTTCCCGTTGTCTGAATGGATATACTCCGGCACTCCAAAGAAATGGAAAACCTCTCTTTATACAAATTTTATTACTTCTGCCGAAGTCGCGTTTTTCATTGGTTTTAGAAAAACGAATTTTTATGTACACCTCTATGGCCTTTCGACAGGGAACTATGAGAAACTTGCACTTAACCCTCACGCAGCTCCGACAGCACCCAGAGTTTCCAGGCTTTGTCCTACTGAAGCTCGTCCCCCTGTCGAATTGTGCTCATTTGTATACGATACTCATACGTCTGGTAGTTTGTCCTTGTTATTTGTCACCGTCTCTAGCAATTCTTTGTATTCAACCAAATCGAAGCATGGCGAATCCAGGCTGATGTCAATCACTCTCTCACTCAACTTGATCTCCTCCATATTGGCCCGTGATAGCTTATCCAAAACTACATTTAGCTAGCCCTTGCGGTATTGTATATCAAAATTGTAAGCTTGTAGCTTAAGGATCCATCATGTCAGCCTTCCGCACAGATCCTTTTGGTTCATTAACCACTTCAAGCTAGCATGGTCCGTGATAATTGTAAAGGATAGTCCTTCCACGTATGGTCTAAATCTCTTAGCGCTTATTACGGCTGCATAGCATTCAAGCTCTGTGATGCTATAATTTCGTTGTGCTTTATTAAGTTTGGCGGAGATGTGCGCAATTGGTTGTTCATTAGTTTCGTCGTCTAGCTAAAAAAGAACCCCTCCCACTCCGTCGGTTGATGCGTCGCACTCTATGTAATAGTGTCGGTTAAAGTCTGGGTGAACAAGTACAGGAGCGGAAATCGAGCTCTGTTTCTGTCGCTCGAATGATTTTTTACAAATCCCTTGAGCTACATTGCACAACCCATAAGGCATCACCGTAAATTAAGAAAGCGGCCTGTCCGGTACGGTAAAGGCCGTTTTTCTCTGGACTTTGGTTCTAATCTGCCAAAAGGCATCTTTCAAATATATTGAAGATATGAAACGCGTTTGTTGGAGACAACGAAAGATCCCATCAATGTTTGGCAAAGGACAATAATGCTTAATGGTCTGCTCGTTGACTTTGCGAGTAGCGAGGCAGAGACTGTTTTTGGTTCCCTTAACCACTAAAGATACGTATGAGTTCCAGCTACTATTGCTTTCTTCAATGACACCCATACTAAACATCCTGTCTAATTCTTGGTAAATAAACTTGTGTATCGCTGGAGATATCGGATAGTGTCTCTGCTTAACTGGTAGGTTTTCGTTCACTACTTCTATCACTTGCTGCTCTACGTCTGTATGCCCCAATCCCAACACTGCGAAGGATGGTAATTAAGCTTTGACCTTTTCTAATTCTACTTGCTGCTCTGTTCTCAATTCATGATGTACCGTGTCAAACGACAGGTCACCATCAGTGGACACAACCCCTGCCACTTCAGAATGTGTTTATCGCCCCACGGCCCCTCTACTCACAACATCCAAATCGAACGCCTTCCAAAAATCAATCCCAAAGTACACTTTTTGTTCTAAATCTGGTACAATTAAAAGTTATATTTCTCTAGTTACCCCGCACCACACGACGGGTAGAGTAGTTACGCCTTTCACAGGGGTCTACCCACCATTAGCGGTCCTAACTTTTTGGCCAGCTAAGTGCAGAATACTTTCTTCACTGCCTTCTAAAAATTTATTAGCATCTTTTCCAATGCAACTTGCACCTGCCCCATAATCTAACGAAGCAAATGTGTCTTTTCCTCCGATGTTCGTTTTCGCGAAAAACCGGTTGTCACCTTTTACGGTAACGATCGTAGATATGATTTTGTTCTAAATTCGTCTATAAGTTTTCCTTTTTCCCGCATTTTATGTATTTTTTCATAATTTCGTGTTCGCCTTTTCTTCGAAACTTCTTCACAAAAAATTCTGTTTTTCGCTGCTTGATACTCCAGTTTTCTTCGATAGACACTTTTAACCTCGGTTTTAATACATATATTCGTTCCTTTATTAATAATGCTCTTGCTATATCTTTTAAGAATTGTGTACCCTGATTGTCCTCCGGGTGTTCCCTCACCTGGCTGGAGTTCCCAGTAATCTCTGACAGTGACGAGTTTCCCTGAGTTGGTTTAAAAACACAGAAAGACATATCACCACCACACGCAAAACATACCATGTTGTGGAACGAGAACTTACAATGACTTTCTTTCTTAGGCTCGGACGGGTTTTTCACAAAAAAATCGACAGGCATACCGAATTTCTGGGTATTCTAACACTATGACGGCCTTAAAGCGGCTTCTATTCTGCCTAATCAGTCGTTCAGCTCGCCCGCACTCCGCTTTCCTACTTACGTTCTTACGTTCCTTTATTTCTCTTATAATCTCATAGTCAGCCTCCGAGTTCTTAAAGTGTGATAGAAGTTCCCTCTTCAACTCTAAATAGCTAAAACTTGCCTCATCCCTGTGGTCCTCTAAAACCTGCCAAATCCAGTGAAAATCTACAAACAACTGACGGTATGAGATTTCAGACTGCACCCGCATCTTCTCTACCCTACACAATAAACTTTTAACTGTAATGCCCTTTCCTGACCCGTCAAATTTTATATGCCACTTATCGAAGTCAACCTTCTTCCATTTGGGCGTATCATGAGGTTCGCGTTCACTCATCCTTTTGTTACCGGTTGAAGCCTCTTCACCTAATTGTCTATCAGTTCCCTGTTTATTGCGGTTCCTATTCTCTGGTGTCGATGCCAGACTGGACCGGTTACCTAAAGCCTGTGCTGACGTCTCCATATCGGCGATTCGGTTGATGAGGTTTGACACGTCTGCTCGCATGTTGTGAACTTCATTCATGCATTGCGACATCATTTCATTTTGTTGCGTCATCATCGCCATCATGCGGCTCAGCTGTTCAATATCGATGGCAGATGAAGTCGGACTCTCTGGGGCTTTCGTGTGTCCGGCTTCAGAATCCCGTGTCGGGTTGTTTCCCCCTTCTAGCGTACTAAGAATGCCTATTAAAATAATCTGTAGGCAGAAAATCGATCGAATGTGGTATCCCCGTGTCTATTTGAGTGAATAGAGAGCCCACTACTTGGTTTTCTAGGGTTCTAGTAACGCTCCTAGTGAACCGTCTATTCGTACCACACAACCCTAATCCACCAACCACAGGTTGTTCAGAGTTACTCTCTCCCATTCGCTCACACCTTCACACAGAATTAGAAACTTCCTCACGCTCAGAGTTATAGTGATACACTAGTCTACTTCCTATAAAAAAAAAAAAAAAAATCGCGAACGTTTCAGCTTAACTCAAGGGATTATATACTATGGTTAAAAAAATAAAAATACGTAAATTCAGAAATTCATAGAATTTGTTTATATACCAACTAAATATGTATGTAATAAACAATATTGACCTCTAACACATTCTGGCAATATATATATATATATGTATGTATGTAGGTATTAAAAATATTCAATTCACATTCCAAATTCAAAAATCCGGTTCAAAGGGCAAGACAAAAAAAAAGTTCGTTGTTTAAACCTATTCCTAATATTAGTATAAACAAGTAAGAACGTCTAAGTTCGGGTGGAGCCGAATATTAAAAGAACGGCGCAAGTATTAAATATATGCTTTTCACCTTTCCGAAAACTACCGCTTCATGGTAAGCCGGGGTGGTTTTACCCATAATTTAAACATCTTCGATAGGACGTTCAGTTAGACATTATAAGATAAACTTCCCTACAAGAATTGTGTGATGGAAACTAACACATTCTCATTTATCTTACTAACACATTTGCAAATATTGCGTTGGTTAAAAAGAGACCATTAAATAAGGCCATAAGTTGGAGGAAGACGGAAGATCACATGTACACAAATGTTTACATCAGATTTTTCACACTGCCCTTTAGAATTTGATAGCAACTTGTAGGTAGCTTGTGACAGAAATCTCTATCAGTCTTGCCACTCAAATGATTTGTCAAATGATAGTCCCTGTTCTTGCAGGGTTATATAGTCTCATGTGGATGGTCCAAAATTTTATCTTAAACATATTTCTGGTAAAGAATTGTTGCAAGCATAAATTCTTAATAAATTAGCTTTAGTATTTCCTGATTTATCGAAGATTTCGTATTTCTCTGAATTACCGTTATATGGGATGTGGGCATCGTTATTGTCCGATTTTAAAAATTTTCAGCCATTGGGTATAGTGGACCAAGGCAAATAACCATGTTAAGCTTGGAAGAAATTAGTGGAGCGATTACCAAGTTATACATGTGTAACCATAAGTGGGGGTAGCTACGCCCATTTCACAAAAATGTATAACATTCTTCTTTTTCGTCTAAATATTATTGTAAATTTCAATTTTGATTGAATAACCTTCAGTAGTTACTAAAATATCGCAGCTTTCATATTTCTGAGAACTACCGTTATATGGGAGGTAGGCATGGTTATCGTCCGATTTCGCCCATTTTCAATACCGTCCGTCCTACGCCCAAAAGAAGTACACGTACCGAGTCTCGTTAAGACATATCAATTTTTACTCGAGTTATCGTTTGCACAGGCGGACGGACGGACAGACAGTCACCGCTTAATTGATTAATCTTTTCATTCTGATTATTTATGTATACATTTGTCTATATCTATATCGATTCGTTTTGGCTGTTACAAATAACCGTTATGTGAACAAAGTCATAATACCCTTGTGCACAAGTGCGCTATAAAAACGTTTTCATTTTCTTCGGATACCACTTCCACACCCGTTGTAGCGTATAGAAGGAACTCCATACGAAAAGAAAGGTTAACTTGTCATTGTTGCACATATCGTTATAGACGAGTCAGACCCATGTTGCCATTATGACCCTAAACTCTCCGATAGGTGAAGAAGGGAATCTTAGCGATAGATAAAAGTAATTTTAACAGAGACAGAAGTTAAAGCCAACAAATTGAAAATTAAGCAAATGTGAAAATAAAAGTTACCGGGCTATTACCGTTGGGCGCCATTGTTATATCTCTGACTATTGGGGCAAAGCCTCCTATTCCTGACATACGTCCGTCTTGTCTACGTCCGCACTAGTCCGAGTCAGTCCGTCATCACGCCGTCATATCCTCTTCCCCCTTATTGCTCTAGTGCAACACCCACACCAAACTGAAAAATTTAGTAACTTGTAATTTCACCATCAAACCGCGATCAAAAATTGTTCAGTTCATTATTTTTACTGGTATACATGTATATTTCACTAATATATCGCTATAAAAATATTATGGATTAAAATTCTACTCTCTAAATTTCCTACTTAATTCAATCGTCTTATGTTAATTCAGAATCTAATTACCAGATGTACGGATTTTTTCCGTACGCTACGAATTTGCAGGGGCGAAAATGGCTGTATGGATTCAACGTACGGATTTTTAGCTTTCCGTCAAGATATATGGACTTTTGTACGGATTGTTAGAGGGTTTTTGCATATTGTAAAAATTATCCTGTTTTACACATATTTCACAGGTTTCTTATAGTTCCTGAACCCTCCCTTTTTTATTAAAAATTGCATTATTTTCGTACTTGAGGGACTTATTTATTAACCCTTGAAAGATAACCATATTGCAACTTACGTAAAAGATACCCATACTAGTGTTGCCAAATGTCCCGTATTTGCCGGGACGTCCCGTATTTTGCATTAAATTTGAAATGTTCCGCCGGGACAAGATTTTTTCCGTATTTCCGACATTTGCATTATTCTTTTTGTTTGCATTTCCTGCATAAACAAAGAACAGCGAACACACACACGCACTTGTATTGCACTCCCGCACAAAACCAAGTGCAGCGAATAAGCACACGCACTTGACGCACGCTTGATGCATCACAACTCTCCCGGAGTTGTCTCACGGGCTCTGTATTGCTTTCGGCATACATAGGTGGTACAAGAGCTACCATTGGCCACAGCGCCTATCCAATTTTCTAATTTAAATACATAACCGGTGCTCAACAATCCCGCTTGACGCACACCCCGAAAAACTCTTACAGAGTTTAAGCGGCAAAGCCACAGCACTACAAGCCGTAGGGAGTCTGCATGGCTTACAACCATGCAGAGGTGGTAACTGATGGTTATCATTGGCCCCGACGCCTACCCAAAACATTTTTGCTTTAATAAATTTTTATGCAAATACATTCATCCCGGTCCTGCTCTCTCACTGAGTTAAACACTTTATTGCATGCAACTCTGTAAGGGAAACAGAGCTTAAAATTTCCGTTGGTTTTTTAGGATTTTTTTTTTTTTTGTGGAGGCTGTTGCGAATTTTCTTCTATATAATGCACGGCCGCTGGGGTGTAGTGGTAAGCAGTGCGCGCTTCCATTCCACAACGCCTGGGTTCAAACCCTGGTCAAAGCAACATCGCAAAAATATAGAAATAAGGTTTTTGAAGTGAAACTTCTTAGGCGGCGGTATGGCAAAAATGGAGAGTGAAACTTTTAAAACTGAAAACGTTACATGAGTGAGAAGGAAGATAAAGGTAGTATAGGGAAGGGGGAAAAAGAAATAAAGCGACGCATGACGAGTACGAGTACCTACATATGTATATATGTAGGTTTGAATGCAAGTATGTATGTGTACATACATATATATGTATGTACAAGCTTATACCCGCGGGTTTCACCCCGCGCTTTTATACAAATATGAAA
>NW_023458555.1:95199094-95200381 GCF_013731165.1 Rhagoletis pomonella | reverse complement strand
AAAAATACAATTTAAAATAAATGTGATGCAATTTTTAGTAATTTGTACAACGATTTTGGGGTGGGGCCCCTTGGAAGCTGTTTGAAAATAGGGGAGATTGGGGACCATAATTCAAACCAAAATTATTAATAAATTAGTGCAGAGATATAGTAAATTATTATTTTTAAATAAAGTGTAGAAACTTGTCTAGAAGTATGTATAAAAGTTTTTCGATTCGGGTCACACGTTTGGGCACAGCGACCCAACATCGTTGTACATATAATTAAAACGTACCCTAGATCTGCAGTATATCTGCGTGCTTATTTAATATCACTTACCGCCTGGAATTCGATACATTTTCCAAAAATGATAGTGATTCGAAGTATCTCCATTTTTTCCTTGGTGTTTCAGCACTACTGCCGGAAGCGAGTTGATCCATCCTTTTGCAGCGCTTATAGGAGTCGCGGAGGCTCTTCCATCGTTTCTTGCACTCCAGTTCTGTTAACCAATTAAGCATCAGAATTTCATTAATTATTTTTATAGTTTAACCTACCGCTCAACTTTGTATTAGCTGCAACCTCCTTCCATGCATAATCCTTTCTTCTCAAATTTTTGTACTCCATGTGGGCAAGATCGTACAGCAGTGGATGATTGCGTACTTCTTCTATTAAAATTTCATCCAAGTCCATTGTTATACCTGGAAATATAATGGCAATTGTTAACAAAATACTAATATTACAATTAAAGGCGAAAATCTTACCAAACATAAATAATGTGCAGCACAAGCAAAAGAATTCGATTTTATTTTAGCACAACAGCTGTTCGGTATGGAAGTACATAATTTCGTTGTTGCCACATTTAAACATTTCACTTCTATAATATTAAAATATCTTGCTCTTGGTGGAATTTTTTGTACAAAAAAGAGAAAAAAGTAGATTAATTAGTTTAAAATGATCGATTGTTATTACATTAAAAATAGCAAAGTTATTTTATCCTTTTTCTTAGTTAAATAACGTTAGACTTGTTAAAGCCTAGAAAATTTTTAAATTTCATGTTTTAGTGGCAGCACTACATCTACTCATTGTCGCCGGCAAAATTAGAAATAGATTTAATTTGGCGACGTCGACAATTGCAGTCCTGCAGCCAAGATGTCGTGCTGTCGTCAAAATAATTGTGTCCGTAAGAACGTGTGTATTTAAAATTTGACAGATGCTGCTTGTCACTTGCTGTCGTCAAAGTGATCCGAGCTTCAGTGTCATTTTTCGAACGAATGACGGAAAATCGTTCCACATTACATTACTTTTTTTT
>NW_023458555.1:95196678-95198994 GCF_013731165.1 Rhagoletis pomonella | reverse complement strand
AAATTTTTATTTAAGTTTTAAAAAGTGTCGGTGGGCATTTGAAATTTTATATGTAAATAACATGTAAAAAAATTAATTTTCATTTGAAATGTTATAACTTTTGAACCGTTATAAAGAAGGGATATACGTTTTTTCTGGGCATATTCTTGTAGGATATAAAATTCTCTAAAAGCTGACCCTGAAGTTGATTGTCTTAGAGACGTTTAAGAGTATTAAATATGTTTATGATATTACTGAACGAGATATAGCGTTGATACAAAATTATAGTTAAACTTTGACGAAATACGAAGAACAAGCAATTTCTTTTGCAAGTAATACAACGACAATTAAATAATTTAAAAAGAAATAGTCAAAACTTGTTAATATGTGGCGGTCTTATAATTATGTAACACAGTGTACTATTAAATCGTTTGAATTGTGCTTTGAGAAACTTTGAATTGTTAATTTATTCGTTATTTATGTGTTTCAATGTGGAGAATTCGTCCTCCTGGAATGTAAAAAAATTCTGGTCACCTCAATATTATAGACATCACTACAATAGTTAAGAAGTTATGTCTATTTAATTACAAAAATTAAAGAATTTTAGCTCAGAGAACGTTTTTGCTTGCATTCTTACCCTTATGTACGAAAAACTACGTTCATCTGAATTATATACCAGTGACCCAAACAAAAACTGGGACGCGACATTTGGGCAAGTTTTGGCTATTTTCCTTTAGTTTTTTTTTTTAATTTTTATTATTTTTCTATGACAGCAAAACTGATTACTTAACAAACACCATATAAATCCAAATTTCTGACTTTGTGGAAAAATTATTAAAATTCTGCAAAATTTCACCAAAATTTCAAACTTTTTAATCAGCATCTTTATAAAAAATGGTATGCAGTTTTGTTGACCATTTAATTTTAGTACAATAAAATATAAATATGAAGTAGCTAAGGCTTCCCGTTGATTTTTGGCAATTTTTTATATCGAATACACATATATGTACAGTTGGTGGTTGGTTGAAGTACTTCAATCTTTTAGGAGCTTGCTGCTCATCTTCGCTAAAGGTATTTGAGGAACGACCCCGTCGGTTTTCATTTTGAAATGTTGAAGAAATTGTTGCAAGAGTATTAGCCAATCCTTTTCTAAAGGCAAGTAAGTCCATTTGGTCTTTCTTAGGTATATCATTTTTATCTGCATCCGCTTTATACTCGAACCAACTCGCCACTATTGCCATGTCAAAGAAATGAATAATAACGCGTGGGGTCCACTTTTTAGATTTTATGAAAATACGGTAATGCTGCAACATTTGATCAAGAAGATCTACGCCACCCATTCCATTATTATAAAGCTGCACAACTTCAGGTCTATCAATCTCAATATACCGCTTTTCTTTTTTCTCGTATCGTTCTACTTTGTCTTTGATGCCAATTCCCACAAAGTTGGATGCTAAGTAAACTCCTTTGTTGTCGAACCATTTTGTGACAATAACTTTTCCATCTCGGCTCGCCACTTGTTCAGCACAACCGCGACCTTTCTTTCGCATTACAGCATCTGTGGAGAGAGGTGGGTTCCGAAAGCGATTTATACGAATTGTGCCAGCTGCTAGAATTTTCCTTTTCTCGAAAATTTCAAGTAGAGAATACGTGGTGAAGAAATTATCTGTGTAAACTTGGTGACCAGCTGAATCTTGGGGCACTCTTTTTAGCAGCTGTAATGTGATGGAAGCACCAAACCCAAGTTTGTTGATAAGGCTTGGTTCAATTTCAGTGGATGAGCCCTGATAAGCAATGAAATCATACGGCATTCCACTTTTTCCACAAAGCACATAGAGTTTTATACCCCATGGACAAGGTTTACCACGTATATACTGCTTCATTCCCAGGCGCCCTGTAAATGGTATAATCTGTTCGTCAACGCAAAGAGTTTCCTTCAACTGGTGCTCCAATAATCGCTTCCGAATCGCATCCATAATTGGTCTCACTCGATGAAATTTGTCATTGTTTTTTGGGGGAAGACAAGTATCCACTAAATGCAAATGTGTTCGTAGCGCATAAAAACGATTTCTTGTCATATTACTAGTGAAAATTGGCAACGCTGTACCTTTCTCCCAGACCATTGCTACCCGTGGAAACTTCAATATACCCATCATACAATGTAAAGCGAAGAATTGCCGAATTTCTCTTGGACTAGTTGGCTGAAAATTTGATTCTTTCTGCACACTATACAGATTAGTGAAATTGGAAACATCTTCAAAAAAATTGGGGCGGTAAATATTTTTGAAAATATTCGTATTCACTTTTGACTGCTGTAGGCAACTGTACAGGCGGAAC
>NW_023458555.1:95193292-95196578 GCF_013731165.1 Rhagoletis pomonella | reverse complement strand
TTAAAATCAAAGGATTGTCTCTACGGGAAGGCATTGGAGTTATTGCAGAGATTAAAAATAGTTTATCTCAAAATGAGAATAACGAATATTTACAAAAATTAAAACGACCAGCGCAGATCTCTATTATTTGGGAATATCAAGCAACACTTGATTGTAATTTTTCAATCCTTGAAGTAAACTAATAAAAACAAAATACTAAACTGTATTTAAAATTTTTTTGTTGTTTTTCGATGATATTTGCAAGCATATTTGCTAATGTTTTAGTGCTTATCTCAGTGACTAAAATTGATTTGTTCTTGCTTATTTTCTGCGGCCGTGCGCATGATACACCACACAGTGCCTCTTCCGAAATAAGGTTAGGACGGCTACTTATCCATACAAGCCTCTTCGACGTCCCAAGTTCGAACTTGTGCATACTTACGCGGGCTGCAATGCAACCAACCTTGGGGTACAACTCCACAACAAGCTTTTCAGGCGTTCACCGTTTTTCAGGCTATCTGCGCTCTATTCAGCTATGAGTTTAATATTAGAGCTTGGGCGTCTGAAAAACTGCTACGGAGCTTCAACTTTAACATCCATAGGCCACTATTACTAGCTTTTCATAGTATAAGTAGTAAGTAAGTCTGTTGCCCTCACAAAAATCTCCACACTAACTATTGTGAGGTTATTCCTATGCTGGCATAAATTCAAAAGCTCAAACGCTCACAATTGTCAGAAAATTCATGATGTACGAACGAGACCCTCACAAGAGCAAAACACCTGATTTTTATTGAGCAATTTGAATAATATTTTGTTAATTTTCGTTCGCTATCAGTGTTTAAGTTGATTTATTTAAAATTTAATCCTACAATGATCACGTGGTCTACGATCGTAGACCACTTCTTTTAAAATAGTGCTATCTCTTAATTTTCATTCTTAACCCTTTCACTACTAATGTCCACTGCAGTTGCAAGAGCGGTTATTATAAATTTGAAGTTTTTTAGCATTTACTTTGGTGATAGTGCGAGTATAGAAGTGCAATTTCTGCAAAATGTATTTTATTTTTGCCAGTAATGTACCGACTTTTGAAGGGGAAGGTTGTAAAATATTATTTGGCTTGTTTATTCGAAAATTTTAAATCCTAAATAAGTGTTTGTAAATAATTGTGTAAACGGTGCTTTTTCGCTTACTTTTTGCGCATTGAACGAGTGCAAGCAGAAGTAGATCGAATTTCAGGTAAGTGTTTAAGTACCAAACACCAGATGTCCTTTGTAATGGACATGAGTAGTAAAGAGTTGTAAATTATGAGTAAATAACATGGCTTTCCACGCATAGGGAATCATGCATAGACGCAAAGCGTTGACTGAAAACCAAATGTTAGACCTTCTGAAAGAGTTTTCAGATCTCGACGATGATTCGGGAGGTGATAAAATCGATTCAGTGGAATTTACTAGTAAGAAGCGAATTGAAGATGAGGAGGCTCAAAATTACGACACCAGCACTGAGGAAAATGTGGAGGAACGTGATTTAAGTCCAATAAATGAACTTCCACCAGCTGTTCGTGCCCACGTTACGACCTTTTCAACACCAAAGAGCGAAGATAATGTTGCACAAAATTCATATTTCCCCGTCAGAGTATTGCGTTCAACAGCAGGTGAGAGAGTAAGTACACCAATAGAAGCAGCAGAAGGAAACTATGATTTGGCAAATATTACTGAGAAAATCGATGTTCAGTGGCGCCACTCCCGCAGTAATGAACGAATTGCTGATTTTTTGTTTGTTCCGCCTTTACAGTTGCCTGCAGCAGTCAAAAGTGAATACGAATATTTTAAAAAATATTTACCGCCCCAATTTTTTGAAGATGTTTCCAATTTCACTAATCTGTTAGTGTGCAGAAAGAATCAAATTTTCAGCCAACTAGTCCAAGAGAAATTCGGAAATTCTTCGCTTTACATTGTATGATGGGTATATTGAAGTTTCCACGGGTAGCAATGTTGTAGGAGAAAGGTACAGCATTGCCAATTTTCACTAGTAATATGACAAGAAATCGTTTTTATGCGCTACGAACACATTTGCATTTAGTGGATACTTGCTGCCCCCAAAAAACAATGAGAAATTTCATCAAGGGAGACCAATTATGGATGCGATTTGGAAGCGATTATTGGAGCACCAGTTGGAGGAAACCTTTTGCGTTGACGAACGGACTATACCATTTACAGGGCGCCTGCGAATGGAGCAGTATATACGTGGGAAACCTTGTCCATGGGGAATAAAACTCTATCTGCTTTGTGGAAAAAGTGGAATACCGTATGATTTCATTGCTTATCAGGGCTCATCCACTGAAATTGAACCAAATCTTATCAACAAACTTGGGTTTGGTGCTTCCATCACATTACAGCTGCTAAAAAGAGTGCCCCATGATTCAACTGGTCACCAAGTTTACACAGATAATTTCTCCAACACGTATTCTCTACTTGAAATTTTGGAGAAAAGGAAAATTCTAGCAGCTGACATAATTCGTATAAATAGTTTTCGGAACCCACTTCTCTCCACAGATGCTGTAATGCGAAAGAAAGGTCGCGGTTGTGCTGAACAAGTGGTGAGCCGAGATGGAAGTTATTGTCACAAAATGGTTGGACAACAAAGGAGTTTACTTAGCATTCAACTTTGTGGGAATTGGCATCAAAGACAAATTAGAACGATACGAAAAAAAAAGCGGTATATTGAGATTGATAGACCTGAAGTTGTTCAGCTGTATAATAATGGAATGGGTGCCGCAAATCTTCTTGATCAAATGTTGCAGTATTACCGTATTTTCATAAAATCTAAAAAGTGGACCCTATGGGTTATTATGCATTTCTTTTACATGGCAATAGTGGCGAGTTGGTTCGAGTATAAAGCGGATGCAGATAAAATGATATACCTAGGAAAGACCAAATGGACTTGCTTGCCTTTAGAAATGGATTGGCTAATACTCTTGCAACAATTTCTTCAACATTTCAAAATGAAAACCGACGGAGCCGTTCCTCAAACACCTTTAGCAAAGATGAGCAGCAAGCTCCTAAAAGATTGAAGTACTTCAACCAACCACCAACTTACACGCGGTATGATCAAGTCGGTCACCTACCGAAGTTTGATTATTTACAAAATAATGCAGTTTGCTGCAAGAACTAAAATTTTTTTTACAAATAATAACATAAAAACAGATTTAGTTTTTATTAACCCGTTACTTCAATTGCATTACTGCTTGGGTACAAAAATTAAAATCAAAGGATTGTCTCTACGGGAAGGCATTGGAGTTATTGCA
>NW_023458555.1:95190455-95193192 GCF_013731165.1 Rhagoletis pomonella | reverse complement strand
TGCAATAACTCCAATGCCTTCCCGTAGAGACAATCCTTTGATTTTAAATTTTTGTACCCAAGCAGTAATGCAATTGGAGTAACGGGTTAATAAAAACTAAATCTGTTTTTATGTTATTATTTGTAAACATTTTTTTAGTTCTTGCAGCAAACTCCATTATTTTGTAAATAATCAAACTTCGGTAGGTGACCGACTTGATCATAACGCGTGTAAGTTGGTGGTTGGTTGAAGTACTTCAATCTTTTAGGAGCTTGCTGCTCATCTTTGCTAAAGGTGTTTGAGGAACGGCTCCGTCGGTTTTCATTTTGAAATGTTGAAGAAATTGTTGCATAGGTATATCATTTTTATCTGCATCCGCTTTATACTAGAACCAACTCGCCACTATTGCCATGTAAAAGAACTGCATAATAACTCGTAGGGTCCACTCTTTAGATTTTATGAAAATACGGTAATACTGCAACATTTGATCAAGAAGATCTGCGCCACCCATTCCATTGTTATACAGCTGAACAACTTCAGGTCTATCAATCTCAATATACCGCTTTTTTTCGTATCGTTCTACTACAACAAAAAAATTATAAATACAACTTAATATTTTGTTTTTTATTCAGTTTATTTCAAGGATTGAAAAATTACAATCAAGTGTTGCTTGATATTCCCAAATAATAGAGATCTGCGCTGGTCGTTTTAATTTTTGTAAGTATTCGTTATTCTCATTTTGAGATAAACTATTTTTTATCTCTGCATTAACTCCAATTCTTTCCCGTAGAGACAATCCTTTGATTTTAAATTTTTGTACCCAAGCAGTAATGCAATTGAAGTTACGGGTTAATAAAAACTAAATCTGTTGTTATGTTATTATTTGTAAACATTTTTTTAGTTCGACGATTAAAAAAAGCCCAAGAAATGCTCAAGAGCAGCTATTTTGTTTTTTTTTTTCTAATTATTTGGTCTTTAAAATGTCAAATATTTCTAATGTCTTCTCAAAAATATTCTAAATTGTTAAAAACTATTTGCATGTGAAACTTTTTTCCATAGAAAACAAGTGATTGAATAGCTTTTTGGAACGTTCACCGATCTCGGCAGCACAAACGCTGATTGCTTTGCTTGCAAAGGATAAATCAGTGCTTCGAGAAGCAAACAAAATTTTTCCAATTCAATTTTTTTGTATTTCACGAGTAAGTACTCGATACTTTCTTCAAGTACTGAGCACTTTTTGTACTCCTATCTTTCCTGCAAGTACTTAGGTGGGTAGCGAGTACGCGGTTAAAGTATTTACTTACTTTTCCACCTATTCATAGTTTGGTTGTGGCAATAAATAAATCATTGGGGCGTATTCTTGTTTTCGTACGAATCGAAAATCATGAAATTTTCCTATCATTTTCTATACAAAAATTTCAAATTTTCGATTCGTACGAAATCCAGAATATGCCGCATTATATAGTGCTTTTGGCAACACGTTCATACCTTAAGTTGAATCCTACCTTGTATGAAGCAAATAAAGATTATAGCGGTAACTGTTGGAAAATCGGACATCGACAGCGCTAAAAAAGTCAAGTTGGCTAAAGGAATGAAGAAACTGTCAATGCTGTGTTTCCGTGCTAGTCAAATTTTCAGGTTTTGCAAGATTTATGGCTATACTTTCGGTAGGTTTTGGCCGAAAGTACTCGATCAAACTTGTGGTACTTTTTTGGTAAGTTTCGGTCGAGAAGTACTCGAATTGTTCCTTTTTTCTTTCCATGACATAGCATTGCCGCGGCAACAGAAAATGCAACGTTCTTATTAAACTAATCAAACTTTGTTAATAAATATATAAAAATACGTATAAACATGCACAGGCCCTTCGAATGTATATAACCATTTCCGAAATTATTATATTAGTTCTACGAAATGTTATAATGAGTTCGATACGAGTAATACGGCTTTCCCAAGGCACCCCAATTACGTAGTTCGCTTTCTCATTCGTAATTCGCACTCCAATTACCCTCCGAATTACGTAATTCGCCATACAAAATTTTGAGAGCGAATTACCTCATTTGTTGGTAATTCAGGTCCAATTAACATGCGAATTACTAAAAATTCGGTGCCGCCCCTAATTTTTATCGGAAATTTATCGAAACTAGCTCACAGATCAAAACTTGCATTTTTTTCTGAGTACGAAAAGTAAAAGTCTATCGATAGGGCTGTTCAGGACGTTGTGGAAATGGTATGAGATTTCCAGTTTGAATTGCATTTGCAAAGTTTATGCTGGCTGCCATGGCAACCGTGTGCATTTTATTGTTGTGAATTTACAAATTCAACGAATATGCAAATACAAGTGCGTATGCACAAGAACCTGAACAGCCCTAATGTGTATATCCCTAATTCAATACGGAAACTTATGAATTTTGACGAAGAGCCTACATTTTGCATCAATTTTGCAGCGAAGAAAAATAAAAACAATACACAGAGACAGAGAACTGTCAATTCGAATTAAGAATGTGAGGAGCAAACAAAGTAATTCAGAATGCCGTGGGAAAATCGAATAAGTGCGAGTACTTCTCTCGATTATCTCCTTCAATATTTTTAAAGAATATATAGAGGAATCGAGTACATAGTGGTATCGGAACAACACTAACCACAGGCAACAACAACATGCACGTAAATGTTGTTTTCGCTCTAAGCCTACTACCTGTTTAGGTATGCCTTCTTAAGCAGTACGAGGTTCTTAAGAAATTCGCTACGCTTTCTACTATGG
>NW_023458555.1:95189302-95190355 GCF_013731165.1 Rhagoletis pomonella | reverse complement strand
ACCTAAACTTTATTGACTGACTGTATATCTTATTTAAGTTAAGTACGGCAAAAACTTTCGAAGTACTTCATATACATATAAGTTTAAAAAGTACTGAATTTACTTAAAAATCAATATGCTTAAATTTAGACAAGTAAGACAAAGTGAACTAATATTTTTACTTTTAAGCAGAACGCACTTTTTTTCTACTTACTACTTAAGTTTAATACTACTACTACTACTAATGTGGTTTATAAATTTTTAATAAATGCGTTTAAACACTTGTGATGGTATTGTGCTTCCTTCAACCGATCGTATTTAATATAAAAGGGAAATGTTTCGACAAGCCTGATTAGAAATATATGTCTAAGGTGACGAATTTATAACAGGTTGGGAACTACACATAAAAAATGGATGCAGATCGAACTAGATCTCATCTGTCGAATTAGGAACTGGTTTGGAACTAGTGAAAAGGGTGTGCAGAACGAACTAGATCTCATCTGTCGAATTTGGAACTGGTTCGGAACTATAGAAAAAGGAATGCAAATCGAACTGTATCTTATCTGTCGAATTTAGAACTGGCTCGGAACTAGAGCCAAAGGGATGCAACGGGGGACAATTGACACTCCCTAGGACATCGCAATATTAAATTCGCCAGTCGCTAGCATGCAATAGAGAATTGACGCGTACTAGTCATGGTTCCAAACGCACTAGAACCGAACCAGTTCCACACTAGTTCGTTTCGCTACAGGGAGTCCGATCACTGGCTAGTATGTCAACCATTGCATAAAAACGATTCAATGAATGAGACTGTGTGCGTGGAAATCATTGCTCCGCTACCGCTGTTCGTATATGGGTGAAACATCCCTGCTAAAATTTGAGGACCAGGTGGTCCACTGGGTCGTAGTTTTAAAGTATGTGCAAAAGGGCCAGGTTGCATACTAGTAACTTGTTATGCTTACCTGGACCACTTCAAACGTAAAAAACCGATATATGTGTTGAGATCCACCTATTCGTGCCACATCGGCAACATGATTCGGCTGCCGAATGTGCCATGATCCAAAAGGAGTAGTT
>NW_023458555.1:95187750-95189202 GCF_013731165.1 Rhagoletis pomonella | reverse complement strand
AGTTGCCGGTATTGTAAAAACTTCGCTGTACCTAAACTTTATTGACTGACTGTATATCTTATTTAAGTACGACAAAAACTTTCCAAGTACTACATATACATATAAGCTTAAAAAGAACTGAATTTACTTAAAAATTAATATGCTTAAATTTAGACAAGTAATACAAAGTGAACTAATATTTTTACTTTTAAGCAGAACGCACTTTTGTTTTTTACTTACTACTTAAGTTTAATACTACTACTACTACAAATGTGGTTTATAAATTTTTAATAAATGCGTTTAAACATTTGTGATGGTATTGTCCTTCATTCAACCGATCGTATTTAATATAAAAGGGAAATGTTGCGACAAGCCTGATTAGAAATATATATCTAAGGTGACGAATTTATAGCAGGTTGGGAACTACATATAAAATAGATCTCATCTGTCGAATTAGGAACTGGTTTGGAACTAAAGGAAAGGGGATGCAGAACGAACTAGATCTCATCTGTCGAATTTGGAACTGGTTCGGAACTATAGAAAAAGGGATGCAAAACGAACTAGACCTTACCTGTCGAATTTAGAACTGGTTCGGAACTAGAGCCAAAGGGATGCAACGGGGGACAATTGACACTTCCTAGGACATCGCAATGTTAAATTCGCCAGTCGCTAGCATGCAAAAGAGAATTAACGCGTACTAGTCATGGTTCCAAACGCTCTAGAACAGAACCAGTTCCGCACTAGTTCGTTTCCCTACAGGGTAGTGTAAATAATACATATGTATATGGTGGTGAGAATTTCCTAAAAAGAAACGATGAAACAGGAATATTCGTGCGAAACCCAGGTCAATATCTGCTGGAAGTGCTGGTTTAAGAATACTGCTTTGCCTTTTCCTTGGCTAAATAGATACTTTCAAATTATGTATACACTTTCTTTCTCTACCTAGCGCAGTGATCGACATGCCATACCCTGCAAAAATTTGAGGACCAGGTGGTCCACTGGGTCGTAGTATTAAAGTATGAGCAAAAGGACCAGGTTGCGTACTAGGAACTTGTTATGCTGACCTGGACCACTTCAAACGTAAAGAACTGATATATGTGTTGAACACCACCTCTTCGTGGCCGATCGTCAATATGATTCGGTGTGCCATGGTCCAAAAGAAGTAGTTGTCTAGGTGGTCGCATGTTATGCAGCATTAGACCAGAGGTAGTCAGGTCCAATGACATCGCAATGTTAATGTAATCATATTTTTTACATATATTTGGACCATTTTGGTTTCTAGTGTTGGTTACAAGGTAGTGTGGTCCTGTACTAGTACTTAACCTAGTCCCACTTTTTGCAGGGAAGCTTACTGAGCGCTCTGTGACCACACGCATCCCTGCAAAAATTGGGACTAGGTTAAATACTAGTACGGGACCACACTAAATTGTAACCAACACTAGTAACGAAAATGGTCCAAGTATATGGAGAAAA
>NW_023458555.1:95186242-95187650 GCF_013731165.1 Rhagoletis pomonella | reverse complement strand
CAAATAATAATTATTTCCGTTTGAGCGAAAAAATAAAACTCAATAATAATTCATAAAATAATGATTAAATGCTAATGTAAATTATTTTACTCATAATGATTACCTTCCCTGCTTTTAAAATTTAAAATAGAATATTCAAATAAAAGAAGAAAGTAAACACAACAACCATCGAGTAAATTTTTATTTGTGTCAAACTGAAACTTTTTTCCAATAATAAACGGTTAGCTGATTCACGTCTACAGCAGGTTCACAAAATTAATTGAAAACTTGTATCAACCAAAGCATTGTTTATATTTGCTTAACAATGATTTTATTCGACTAACAATATTGTCCACTCAAGGTAGTCGTTTTGTAATTATTAACAAATATACATTTGTCCCAACTAGAAGTCTCAAGTAAATTGCAGACTTTCGTGAACTAGATATTTATTTCGCCATATCTAAGTATGCCACTTGGTCACTATAACCAAATCTGGGTAATTATAACTAAACCTTTTTCTGTGTGTAGGAAAATGGAAAATGCAAGAGTTAATAATTTTTAATAATATTTAATGCTGCTGCCTTTTCAGGTTGGGGCCTGTTTTTTAAAGGGTCGCAAATAACTGCTCGCTCGAGGCAACAAATATCTGCGTGTGAAACTTGAAATGTCGGATGACTTTCATCTTCACTTGAACAATCTGGCATCATGGAGAATTTGTGCTTACTGCGAGCTAAAAAGATGGGTATGGCAAATAAATTGTTATTTTCCAGGAATGAAAATTTCGAGCGAAATTCTGTTTTCAAAGTGGTGGGTTCCAGCCGAATAGGATAAGAATCTTGCTATTTTTTATAAGCATTTGTATTATTGGTCTCAGAGATGCTTAGTACCCGGGTGGCTTTTTTAAAAGGTTTGCGTATAATGAATAGTTTGTAATTAGTTTTCTTATTTGCTAATCTCGACTTTTCCTAGTTGCAGGCAGTCACAATGAATTACTCATCGCTGTCGGTGCCATAAATAGATGTTAACTTCGCCTTGAATAGATTCTTATTTGATTTGTGAACTTGGCAGTCAACTTTTTCATATTCCATTTTATCTTTATTTCGCTGCGTGCTAATTTTGACTCTACACTTTTCTAAGAAAAAGTGAAAAAAGTATAGTTTTTTCAACAGATCTTTGACAAATAATATTAATAATTATTAGGAATGATTGAAACGGATATAACATCAAAAGCAAATCCTGAAAAAGTGGTTTAAACTGTGCACACTTCTTCTTTCATGTCAAGTAGTTTTTCTTTTTAAGATTGGTCCACAAAATCGTAATACAGAAAGAAACAAATGATCAAGTAGAAGTGGGAACTTGCACAAGAGCCCAGTTATAGCTCCGTTATATAACTTGAGAAATAAAAGGTTTAAAGACAATTTTATCAAAG
>NW_023458555.1:95166912-95186142 GCF_013731165.1 Rhagoletis pomonella | reverse complement strand
CACGAATACCATGACAAAATGAGACTGTATTGGTGTGCCCATCTATGATATAAACATACACATGATTCAATAATACAAGGTTCGATAAACTGGCAGTTGTCTCTCTCGCACCGCTCCCTTAGCAGTGGCACCGTGTTGCTTCTTTGCAATTTTACATGGAAACAGTGTAGCTTTGGTGTGAAATAAAAGTATAAGCTTTTGTGCAATATCTTTATTTGTATATGCATATGAAGCATATTTAACTGATGAAAACATATGCATTGGATGTTTACATCAGTCTCATAGTAGTCTTATTTAAATTTTGAGTCATTTTGCAGTTTTTATACGGCTAAATAGCATATAAATTACGTAATTCACGTAGATATATCAATATTACGTTCAACATTTCGTTTAAAATGCCAGATTTCCTGCAAATACATTAGAATTTACGAAAGGAATTTCACTACTAATTGCCTACTTTGCGTACTTTTCTACTACCATTTTCTAAACAAGGGATTGCATTCTTGCCCTTTCTCTGTCCTCCGTAAATGCAACCTTTTGTAAGGGAGTGTCAAACCGCAGCTGTCAATAATTATCTAACCTTGTATTATTGAATCATGAACATACATATATAGCACATATATATATATACATATAAATATTGACCTGCTTTCGTCTTCCCCTCGCCGCTTCCATCCACACAAATTATCAAATTTCTGCGAATCGGCACCAGATTGGCACGCGCGAAAAACCATTAACCCTACGTTTACGAAATATTTAGATTTTCGCATAACTTTGCATTTAATAAAGCAATACTTGTACATTTTGTATGGAAAATAACAATAATTAATTTAAAATTCTGCATGTAACCATGTTCTCGACGATACATCTAACTTTCATGAAGATTATACATAAAAAGCGTTGTAAAATAGTGTTATTAACAGCTCGAACCAAAAAAACTATGTCCGCTAAAATGGGTTAAACGCAAACTTGAATGTTCATTTTTACACGCATACATGCATACACACATATACACATGTACACTAGCGTGGACATCGCATAAGCTGTACTATGATGTGTTTGAATCTTTTTATGGTACTGAAGATTTGGTTACGGATGTAAAAAATTTTAAATAATCTGTGGATATATATAAATATATATTTATAAACGCTTTGAAGTATAGAAATTTTTAAAATTAAAAACTAAATGAAATCATTTTTTTCATTTATACAAATGGCGTTCAAGGCACATTGACCCACCTGTACAAAAATCGTGGCGCGTCATGGACAAACATTTTACAATTTCGGACCGAAAAATGAGAAGACGAGCTAAGTTGCCACGTTACATTTATTAACTTCCGATGAAACCACATATGTTTGTGATTTTAGAATTTTTGATTTTATTTAAAAAAAATATTGTCTTTTCCTGCAGAAAACGTTTACTTTTATTTAATGTTCATTAAAAGTGCACCTTAAAATATTAGTTAATTATTGAAATATTGGTTGGGATAAGAGGAATTGAGTGTTTTGCCAAAATCTACAAAAATTTGAGATTACTTATTTTACTGGATATAGAGAATAATTGCCAATTTTCACTTGGCTGACCGAGATTTCTTCATTTTAAGGTTTTAGAATTTTTGTGTCGGATTGAAAAAGTTGCGCTTGATGGTGATGAATTTACGGGTAGCAGGCTGCGGTTGTGTTAATGAATGAATTAAGTTGGCCTTGAGAAATATGCGCAAGGCGTTTATAAGTGAAATAGTTATTGTTAGGGATGTGCCGGGTATCCGGTAGATATCCGGAATCCGGCCTATCCGGCCGTTTTTTGGTTATCCGGTTATCCGGCCGGATACTGGTTAATAATCGATTATAGAAGATTCAATTTAGAAATTTAACCCAGATTTTGTATTTTTTTAATCCAATTTAATAGTATCTAATTAGTAATCAAAGTTAACAATTTGTATATTTTTCATTATGAAAAGAAGCATTTCCGCATTATCGGGGAACAACCTATTTCTATTTTCAACATAAATGTTACCCGATGCACAAAATACTCTTTCCGAGTTCACTGAGGAAGGTGGTGCGCAGAGATACTTTATTGCAAGTGTAAACAAATTTGGAAATTCTTTGCGGCTATACTTCCACCAAGTTAAGGGATCTTCTTGTCTGGATATAAGAGGTAGTTGCAAATATTTCTCTATTTCTAGTTCATAAATAGCTGCCTTTTTTCTTGTACGTTCGCTGCCTTGTCTACCAATCGTTTGGCTATCCATATCACTAGAAACACTAGAATCAGCATCAGAGCCGTTGGCGATTTCCTCAAAGCTGTATGTGCATGAGAAATTTTTAACAGTAAACTGCCGGCGTGCGTGGATATTAGGTTGGCCTGTAAGTTGAGTGTGACGTGTCCTTTCGTTTACACTTGCGAAAATAGTCGTGTTTTCTTTGGTTATCGAGAACAGTATCAGTAATTTTTTACTATTAGCACCAGGATTAAGAAGTTTTAGAAATTACCTCACGTAATGGGAAAAACTTATATTTAGACGAGATAATATTCATTTAAATAAATATTTAACATAAAGGCGATTTATTTGAAGCAAGTTAAATGAAACAATGGCAGAATGTCTGTTTGTCTATGAATTCATTTTTCACTGATACCAAACTGTGCGTCTAAATTATCAGTGAAACAAAACAAACAGAACGGATAATAAATTGAGCCAGATCTCCATCAGGATCATATCATTGTTGTTGAATTTGCGTGCAAAATTTTTATACGGATTCCGATCTTTGCCCAAGAAAACACAGCTTGAGTTGCGACAGAGTTGCATTGGCCTCAGTTTATCAGGTTTATTCAGTGAAATCGCTGGATAAATTTATCAGAAATGGGTAAACGAGTTTCCATACAAATTTTGACAGTTCATTTATAAAGTTTACACAATTATAAGTTTATACGGTTTACATTGCATTTATAAGCTTTGATGAATACCCTTAGTAGTTTTGACTTTCATCAAACTTGATAATCGTTTGACCTGTGCTGTAGACCGTGTAAAGTGCTGTTTGATCAAATTGATTAACAAAGTGAAAGAACAAGTGCCCGATAATTTAAATAAAAAGAAGAAATGAGCAAGAAAAGAAAATAATTCGACTTCATTTTAGAACTAATAAATTGTTTCAAAAATCTCCAAAACCTTTTTTGTGGTGATACAACTTCAACAAAAACTGAAATTTTATGGGTTTTTTGACGTGTGTAAGTCAAACCATCTAATTACACAGACATATCTGTGCACAATAATTTAAATAAAAACACATAATTGAAAAAGGAAAAGGTATACGACTTAGTATTAGTATTAACAAATGAATACAAAGCTTTCTTAAGCTTCTCTTCAACCTCATCCAAAACGAAAAACTGAAATTTGATGGGTTTTTTGAAGCGTGTATGTTAAACCATCTAATTACACAGAAGACAGTTTGATCAAACAATGTGACCATGTAAGGTCCATATAAGGCATCAACGCACATGTGCGATTCTGACGGTGCGAATCTGTTCCGAAAAAATACAACAATGCCGACGTCATATTCAAATATGCAGGCATTTAGGCCAAAATACATACATATGTTAATCGTAAATCCTGTTTTGTTTATATAACTTGTGTTTGTTTTTGAACTTTCTAAAAAGAGAAGTATTTTGGCTAAGCATTTACTTGATTTTGAATGATTATAACTTTTATAAGATAATATTTATTTCACTATGATCTTAAATGAGATAAATGTACCCACTTTTTTCTTCTTTGTTAAACATGGTAATACCTACCGTGTTTGTTTACAATGTGACAATATCAAATGTAAAGGCAACACATCTCATTTGACAGACACTTGACCCTTAACCTTGCGCGTTATTTTTTTGTTTTTCGAACCGTTGAATCGAACCGAAACGCCGGTTCAAAGACCAAAAAAACCGCTTTGACGAACCAATCCAAAAGTGCAAAACCGGTTCGAGCCGCCGAACCGAACCGACCAAATTTTTCATCCGGTTCACGTCCTTGGTAAAAACGTTATCAATTAATGGAGCATGTACATACATATGCGTGGGAAATGCATTTTCATTTGACTCCAAAAATATTGGGGCATATTCGTAGACCAAATAAAGTTGACTCTAAGTTAAAGTTTATCAGCCCCAAATAAGAAGAAGGTTAGTTGCATCTTTTTTCACAGGTGCCTATTCCACTGAAAGTGATGTAAAAAAGCTGTAACTAACTTTAGAGTCGGCTTTATTTTAACTATGAATATGCCCAATTATTTACTAAAGGCCTGCAATTGTTGAACTATAAAACATAGCGACATGTGTCAGATCATGCAAGTGCCAGTTCATATTAGGTGCAATCCTGTATTCCTCGGACTAAAACTAGTAAAACTGTCAAAAAATAAAAATTCGCTCAGTGCGGGAGAGTAACTTTGAAAAGTACGGGATCGCTTTCTAGTAAAAAATGTAACTTCTGTCAACTTCAACATAACCTCCAAATTTTGTTTGTAAATTTTTGCTATTTTGTATGTAAACACACTCAGCTCACACATGTAAATAACCAAAAATACTTTCAAATTCATTAGAATCCACATAAACAAGTAATTAAATACTTTTCAACATGCATTAGCAGAGTGCACTTTTCTTTTGTTAAAAATTTGGTTGCCAAACACACTACAGCTGATCGTTTGACACATTTACCAGAATTTACCAGCAAAAAATTCTCGGACTAAAACTGGTAACTTCTGGCTGAGAGAGGACCTCATTTACTCTCTATTTTGTCCTCTCAATAGTCAGAGAACCGAGTACGGAATCGATTTCCAGTAAAATCTGACTGATTCTGACTAGTCCGGACTCGTACGGGATCGCAACTATTATGTCGCTCATTCATGATTCACAATAACATATGAAGACACTGTCGAATAATTGAAATCAAATCATGCATCAAATCTATGCATGTCACCACAAGCAACACATGCGACATAGACAGCATTATTAATTATATTTTATATACGGGAAGAGATTTTGTAAATTTTTTAAGCACCTATTACAGTAAAATGCATTAAAGAATTGTCTAATTAAAAACCTGTATATATTTTCATACAAGGCAGGATCAAACAGTATTAAAAATATGCTACAGAAGCACAACAGCTTAGCTAAGTAGCAACGACATGCTAAAACAGTATGTTCGAGATGGAATGACATGGCATAACACCTTGTTTGAGTTGACATGACATAGCAATGCATGAAATTTTTGAAAGACATTTTTACAGAAAATGTTGGATTTTGCAGTTCTTTATTATTTACATATACATAATACGAGTATAGCAGTGAAAAATTATCAAGGAACATATTTTCTCAATATAAATAACTTTTCGACAAAAACAACTTTGAAGTTAACACGTGCAGTGCAATCAATGCATTTGTACGTTTTTTGTTAATGTATCCATCTTTGAAGTGGATTTGTGAGAAAACTAAAGCAGCATTGAAAATAGCGTACCTATCAACTACCACTAGAATCGTTAAAAATAAAAAAAAACAATTTTCTTCGCTTTTAATGCCGACATCAAACCACCAAACAGTGCGCATTTGCGTTTTTTGGTCAATGTGTCCATCTTTAAAGTGAATTTGGGGAAAAACTAAGGCAGCTAGAAACTGCGGTTTGTTGCATTGGAAATAGCGTAGCATCTACCATATGAATCGGTAGAAAAGTAAAACTCGATTTTTTCAACTCAAATGCCGACGGCAAATCACCTACGAATTTGCCAATTGCGTACATATTTGCATAACTTTCACATTTTAGATTCACAAAATTGCATGCATGTACACAATATGTACGTATTACATAAAGTAATAGACGGAGAGCTCATGACCAAAAAACTCATCACACTTCAGATCGATTGAAATTTTTTGTGAGCTTAGCTTGTTAATATATAAATCGAGATCCGGAGGGCTGACTGCTGAACAGCGGTCTTGATTATGCGTTTTTGGCGATTAAAGATGTTTATGAAAACCGATTATTCAACATACTTTAGATGACTAGAAATTTAGAAAGAATTTTATATACAGTGTAAAGAAAATGAACTCAAGGTTGCCTGCCACTTCTGATGGTCTTAAAGTACTGCCAACCCATGATGAAAGTGCATTGTTGCACCTATAAGTCAACATACTTCAGATGACTTGAAATTTTTATAAAATTTTATTTACAGTGTATATAAAATGAATTCAAGGTTGCCTGCCAATACTGATGGTCTTAAATTACAAACAGCCCATGTTGAAAGTGCATTTTTGCACCTATAAGTCAACATACTTCAGAGGACTTGAAATTTTGATAGAATTTTGTTTACAGTGCATATAAAATGAATTCAACGTTGCCTGCCAATTCTGAGGGTCTTAAAGTACAAACAGCCCATGCTGAAAGTGCATTGTTGCAAGCATAACTAAACATACTTCAGATGGGCTGCCCTTTTCAGAGCACATTAGTAATAATATAAATAGATGAAATATCTACAGCCAGCCCATTCTGATACTCACATGATATGAAAAATGTCAAAAACGTCATTTGCAGGAGTGTGGGCGCGTGGGGGAAAATGTATATCGTTCATATGCTCAGAGTTGCCAGATGTGGGGATTTCGCCCCATTTTGGGGATTTATGAAACCATTTGGGGATAGGTTTTTTCGTTTGGTGATGTGGGGATTTTTATTTGGTTTAAAACATTCATATTGAAATTAAAACATATATTTTACTGGCTGCCCGTTAAAATTTCTCGAATCAAGATTTTATTAGTGCATACTTTTTGCGCGATATGTTTGCAAGGTTTTTCTAACGCCGTCAAAGCATTATTCGGCGCAGATTGGCTTTCACTGAACAAACAATTTTCTCTCACTTAATTACAAGAAATTGTAAAACGGCTGCTGTCATTGACATTCACTGAACGTACTACATGCATATATACTTGTCATTTCTTTGCGCCAACACTGTCGGTTCTTTATTAAGCGTACAAAGAAATTTAGAAAATGGCAAGCGGAGCAAAAAAAAGCAGATTAATTGAACGAATATATAGACAGCAGTGGGAAAAGGAACCTTGGGCCGAAGGTATGTTATTAAGCAGTTTTCAAAATCCATAAAAAACAAGAAATTTTTAAGGTTGGCTAACGAGCATAGGTAATGCACCAACGGCTTACCAAAGCCCTAATGGCGCGTGGTGTAAGCTATGTCGAATTAATTTGGCCCCTCACAAAAAGGATTTAAAACGACATTCGGAGACTGAAAAACACAAAGGAAAAATTAAAACCCCCACTCAAAATACCTTGACTAATTATGGTAAGCAGTATTATGACACTTTTGTAAATATTTTTATGCAGTATTTTTAATATAAAGGTTATGTTGATGCCGTAGCAACGCAAAAATCAAAAATCTTAGATATTAAATTAGCTGTGTTTATTGCTAAGCATGCAGCGGTAACAGCAATTGATCATCTATCCGAGCTACTGAAATCGATTGACCAAAACAAAGTCTTGTTCGAGAACCTGAAACTTCATCGTACAAAATGTTCAGGCATAATTAAATATGTCGTAACACCATGCATATTGAAAGATTTGGTGGAGGCTGTTGGAAACAGCAAGTTTTCGTTAATTGTAGACGAATCTACCGATATTTCCCAAACACAGTGGATGTGCGTCTGTATTCGCTATTTTAACATAGTACTGAATCAGATTGTTACCGATTATTTGGGAATATTCCTGGTCGAAGAGGCCAGTGCAGAAATCCTCCACGCATCTCTTATTAAATTTCTAACAAAAGCTGAAATAATAACATCAAATTTGATAGCTATTGGAACTGACGGAGCTAATAATCTTTGTGGGGCCAAAAAATCAGTATTTGCCTTGTTGAAAAAAACGTATCCAAAGTTACAGCTTATGAAATGTACTTGCCATTCCTTGAATCTTAGTTGTTCGAAGGCATCGAAAAAAATTCCCAACACGGTCGAGTTTCTTATAAAAGAATTATACAATTACTTTAGTAACAGTCCTCTGCGTGCCATTAAATACAAACGTGCCTTTGATTTAATAAATTGTGGTGTCGACGCAATTCGATTTCGTAAATTAGGGATGTTATCAGGAACGCGATGGCTTTCTTACGGTCAGGCTGTTAAGAGGGTTTTAGAGCAGTGGATAGAATTAAAATTTCATTTTTCTATGATTTCCACTAATGAAGATGAACTTACCGCAAAACTTATTCACAAAGAATTTTCGGACGAGAAAAATCGTTTATTTTTATTGTTTTTAAAACCATTTCTTGATGAAATGAACAGGCTAAATTTGACATTTCAAAGTGACAAAGTGGACGTAGGAAGTGCATATTCTGATATTGAGTTAACTTTTCTGTCATTTTCTAGAAAAATTTTAAAACCAGAATTTTTGGTAAAATCTAAACTAAGCCCTACTTTGTTGTGTCAAGTTAAGAAAGCGTTGGATAATGATTTGTCATTTTTACCGCTTGATTGTATAGATTTTGGTGTTGAGTTCACGAACGAGTATAGAAGAGTACAAAAGTCTTCTGAAAATGAACATATTCTAAAAGATTCGTGCTTTAATTACATTCGAGAGTTATTAGCAGAAATGTCTAAACGATTGCCCGAAAACATGTCGAGATTTTCTAAGTTTCGTCTATTTCAGTTTACCCAATGTACTAACGCTGTAAGTCAAGAAAAATTTGTTATAATTAAAGACATTTTATACGACTTTTTTGACCCGAATGTATCACTAAACACTTACGAAAATCAGTAGATCAAGTTGGCGTTCATAAACTGGAACGAACATTTTAACAACAATATACCAAAGAATGTTATTGATTTTTGGATGGAAGTTTTTAAATTTGAGGATGCATCTGGAAATAAATTTTTTGAAGATATCGCGCTAGCTATTATAAACATTCTAATAATTCCAACAAGTAATGCATGCGTTGAAAGCGTATTTTCTGTTATGAATGCCACAAAAACAAAATTAAGAAACAATATAAAAATGGAATTGTTAGAAGCGTTAATGCGCATTGATATTCACTTTAAAGTTTTTGATATTTGTTGCCAAAACGTTCAGCCAACCACTAAAATGATCACTCTTTTCAATAGTAAAAACATGTATTCAACCGAATTGGATGAAAAAGACGAATCAGAAGTTTTTGATTCCTTATAAACACATATTAATATACATATAATAATATAAAGAATTGTCTGAAGTTCCTTAACAAATACTTGCATATATACATACAGCACTGGTAAGGGATTCAGCACCAAAATTCAACGTTATATTTGTTACAACTTATGATTATTTATTTATTTCTTATAATTTTAATTAATTAAAATATAGTCCAATTTTTTCGAAAAAAATAGATTTTGATTATATTGAAGAAAATTCGCAACAACCTCCACAAAATAAATTCTAATAAATAAACGGTATTCTTTAGCTATTTGAAACTTGCATTTTATTACACTAAAAAAAGTTTAATTACTTTTTGATATGAAACTTTTATTTATGCTTTTTTCTGTTGTAGATTGAATTATATTTTAAAAGAAAATTAGTAAAAATAAATAAATAAACATATGTTGTAAAACATATAACTTTGAATTTCGGTGCTAAATCTTTGACCATAGGTGTACGTATAACCAAATGATCTCATGCATATACGTACATACATATACAATCTGTGAAAATGTGTAGAGAAAAGTATTCAAAACTGTAATAAAATGAATACTGTGTTAAAATGAAAACTGTATAAAAATGAAAACTGGATTAAAATGAACTAACACAAATGTGAATATATGCTTTTTTTATTTCGTACTAAAGGGGATTTAAATGGGGATTTAAAAGAAAAATGGGGAGTTTTTGGGGATAACCGCGGTCCGATATGGGGATGGGGTACAAAAATATTCTGGCAACACTGCATATGCTGTCTTAACATAGTGTTGCTGAAATGAAAAGAATAAAATGAGGCTTCTGCATATGAAGACTGCAGCTACAGGGGTTTTCCTTGATTAAAAATTTAAATATGTTATTACACTTGGTCGCAAAAATATGTTTGCAACTATTCCCCCACCCCCGCCCCCTAGGTTGAAAGCTTATTTCGAGAGGATTTTATGGTCATAAAAACTTTCGTCCTTGGCGAGTCCCAAAAATGACCAAATCGATTTTCTTCATAACTCTTGTATTTATTACTAAATTCCAATCTGTGATACATGGTGAAACGCTAATTTCGATTACTGTGTATCTTTATCAGATCCTCTGACCCTAGAATGCCTCATTAGACTACCAAGTTCAAATAACTCAATTTATACCCAATTAAATACAACTTTACTTTTTATTAAATTAAACATTTTAGTTAGCGATTCATTTTTTGATAGTAAGCGTAAAAATAAATTAATAATTAGGAAGTATTACATTGACTTGAAACCGGAGAAAGTGTTGATGTTGATAGATAAACTCATACGCCATGGCAAGCGAGTAATTTAGGCTCGTAGGCAAGTAATCAAGGAGACTTGGGATCAGTGTGTAGTTTTATTTTATTTAAGTACACCATTACCACACTCGCATTTTAAAACTCAACGGAAAAAGACATGTACTTGATTATTGGCCTGTTAGCCTGTGTGCTTAAATTACTCGCTTGCCATGGTGTTATATTTTAAATGAAAACGCTTGCGACAACCCAACACTTCCCGGCACTTTTGTAAAGTATTTACAGTAAAAGAAACCACTTCATTGACTCTTCTTTTATCATTGGCGCGTTTATAAGACGTAGCTGTTTAGCTCAACTGCTACGAACTGTTGGCAACTGTTGGACCCAACAATTACGTCTTAGAAACGGCTTGATGAATATGCTGCCAAATGAACAGCTGATAAATGTAAACAAATGAAATTGCAATAAATAGAGATAGTTGCGCCGATAGTATTTAGAATTCAACGCTGAGTTGCCGCCGTGTTGAAAAAATCTTTCAAAACATATATTTATAAACGTGGTATTAGTATAAAATATTTTAGTTACTTTATAACATCAGCAATATACAAGTAATTTTTAGTGAAAAAAAACCGACTTACAAAAAAATATATATATCCATATATGTAGTCAAATAAACACTCCGCGGTTTATGGTTTTACAAAGTTAATATTTATTTGCGTTGTTTGTATAGATGTAATGTCTTAAATTATGGTTATTAGTATTCTCTTATTGATCTATCCGATTAGCGACGTTGCTGTTTGCGATTCAATTTTCAACTGTCGCTTTTCTTGCAACGCGTTCGTCCAGTTCGTCCAATTTGTCAGGGTCGTATATTGTCAGGGTTGCATTTGACAGTATGTCCTAAGTCCGTCGTCCACTCCGGTGTTCCCGTCCTACATTCGGCCCTTCGGAGCGCCATTCGGCATTTGAACCATTCGGGGTTGAACCGAAGGCTCCCATTTTTTCATAAATTCAGCAACGGAAATTGTACGGCCGGGTCCTTCGTGGTCGCCCACTTTCATTACCTCATACCTGCCATGTGACAAAGCCGTAATAATCTTATGTGGACTTAAAAATTTTGGCTTTAGCTTTAATCCCACCCCAAACTGTGTTCGCTTAATGGCTACTAACTCGTTTACTTGGTATCTAGTCTCATCTTTGCGATTTTTATTGAATGATCTACGATTTTCTTCTTGTATTTTGCTAATGTTTTGAGGTGCTTCTTTACGTACATTCTCTCGCTCTTCATCTAACTCTTCTATAGCTGCTTCTTTCAGCAATTCGCACAACCTACTGTCAGTACTTACTCGCATATCAATTCCAGTCAATAACCTGAAAGGTGTAAACTTGGTACTTCTTGGTGGAGTGTTATTTAATGTCTGCTGAACACGCTCGATATGCTTGTACCAACGGCCAGGACTTTCTGAACAAAGCTTTGACAACATAGGAATGATGATTCTGTGGATGCGTTCCACCTGACCGTTCCCACGGGGAACACCAGTGGCAATCACAATATGTTCAATCCCTTCTGTCTCGTAATAATCTTTAAAAGACTTTGACATAAATGCTGCACCTCGATCGGATATAATGCGCTTCGGATTTCCCAAGACGGAAGCCTGCCTTTTAAGTCGGTCTATAACCACGTCTGCTGCAGTAGTTCCGGTCGGGTAGAGCCAAGTGAACTTTGAAAACGCGTCATCTACGACAAATATGTAACTATATGACTTAGCGGTCTGCTCCATTGGGCCAATATGGTCGACATGGTAGGTTGCCAAAGGTCTGTCCTGTTTGTCTATCGGGGTAAGGAACCCTTCTTTTTTACCTGACTTGCTTTCACCAACAATACACCCTACACAGCTTTTTACTACCCTAGTGACTTTAGAGATTATCTGAGGAATAAAGTACGATTTTTCTACTGCGTCCTTCGTTTTATTGATAGAAAAATGACCTTGCCTATGCGCCATCTTAATTATTTTATCCTCCATAGCCGATGGGACAACTATAAGTTCCTTAATGGGATCTTTGTGGAGGATTCCATGGTTAAAATAAAAATTTTCATAACTGTCCCTTTCTAACACCGTACAAACTGCTTTTATCCAATGGTCACTCTGTTGTGCTTGCTTCAACCTGTGTATCAACGTATCTTCAAGCATCAAACACGATACCCTGCTCAGCGCATCGACATGCCTCATTTTCGACCCAGCTCGGTATTCATCTCATAATTGTAATCTTGTAATAACAAAGCCCAACGAGACACTCTTAATGGAATATCACGTTTCTTCATTGTCATCGTGAAGGCATTGCAATCTGTCACGATTTTAAACCTAATACCCAGCAGATAAACGCGCCACTTTTTAAAGGCCTCCACGATTGCCAACATCTCATGCTCATATGGGTGGTATTTTTCTTCAGCCGGCTTGCACCGACGACTCATATATTGCACAGGATGGAATGCCTGATCATTTGCATCTTTTTGCATCAAAACAGCTCCATATCCTAACATACAAGCATCCACGTGCTCTTCGGTAATTGCTTTAGGGTTGTACAATTTCAAGACAGGGGCTTTCGTCAGGGCGAGCTTCAACTGTTGGAAAGGAACCACCTCTTCGTTTCCCAACTCGAATTTTGAATCTTTCCTCAAAAGGTCACTAAGTGGTTTCGCTACCACGGCATAACCCTCTATAAACCTTCGAAAATAGGAAGTTAAACCGGGAAATTCTCAACCGCTTTTGTCTTTGTTCCCGAAGGCGCTATGGTACCGTTTTCTACAATATACCCCAAAAAATCCACCCTGGGTACGAGAATCCTACACTTGTTCCATTTTATTTTCAGATTGTATTCCGACGCTCTATTAAGAACTCGTTCTAGTTTATGGATACCCTCATTCAAATCCTTGGAGGGAATAATGAAGTCATCCATGTAGGCTATAACTGTTCCGTCTTGTATTAAGTCCCTTAATACAGCAAAAACGAATCGAGAAAATACAGTCGGTGAATTTGAGATTCCAAAAGGGAACATATCGGAATTCAAACTGGTCGTTGTTCGTCACAAAAGCAGTATATTTCATTGAACTACTCTCAACGGGAACATGGAAAAATCCATTAGCCAAATCAAGCGTCGTAAAAATATTAGCTCCCTGCAATCTTTCGATAACATCGTCTAACAATGGCATTGGAAAATTATCTCGCACGATCTTAGCATTTAGCCGCCTGTAGTCGCAACACAGCCGCTTACTACTGTCTTTCTTAGAAACAAACACGATGGCTGATGCATACTCTGATTGACTGCGCTGAACGATTCCGTCCTCTAACCATTTTACTACCTGATCATCTACCACCTTCTTGTCTGCATACGACATACGTCTTGGCCTTTCGTAAATTGGAATATCATCCGTCAATAAAATTTTCATTGCTATTGGAGATTCCGTTGTCTTCTTTGGCTCATAATGGATAGTTAACCCTTTGACCTTCTTAAAATCGTCTACGTGCAAATGTGACAAGTCAACTTCTGCATCGCTATCTTCACATCCTTCCGCTATACAACACATATCTTTGAATTCTTCCAGCACATCTAACTTCTCCTGCTGTTTCGCTGCATTCACTAATTCCCTATTACTTATGTCAAGATTTTTAAACGTATTACTACTTTGCGTTTCGTTGTCTACCTCACTATTAACCGTCTTTGCCTTGAATTCTGCCAAGTCTTCCGATACAATCAGATCTACATGTTTAAGTATACTATTACCGAGTATTGCCGAGTAATGCATATCACGTTCACGCACAGCGTGGAAAGTAACTTCAAGTTGCAAGTCATCTACGTAGACTGGAATTGTAAAACTACCTAAAGTATCGAGGACACTACCGCTTATGCCTCTTAGCTGACGCCTATCATTATTTAATTAAACATCTTCTCCCAACATGAGCAAGATATCATAGCGTATTAAACAAGGTCACAACCGGTATCGATTAATGCCGAAAAGTTTACGCCTTTACATGTCAAGTCCTTGAAAATACACCTACCAATTTCATTAAGTTTCGGGACTACCTGATCTTCCAACGTGTTTACACTACCTTTCTCAGCTTATATTGAAGCTTGTGTATCGCGACAATTGGCCGCACGATGACCTGGTTGCCCACACTTAAAGCACTTAGATTGTACCTGCTTACAATCTTTGGCTATATGGGAACTTTCACCACACCTAAAACACTTAGGTTGCGCCTGCTTACAGTCTTTTGCTATATGAGAATCCTCACCACACTTAAAGCATCGCTTTACTTTTTCCTTATTAGCCTCTCGATTAGTATTTGAAAGTCGTTTGATTTAAGTTTGAACTGGTCACTTGTTGGCGACCAGATCGCACTTTTTCGTACACAAGTATCTGTTGTTTTAGCTCTGATATTGTTTTTGCCTGATATGGATTAATTTTATTTTGTCGCGAATCAGGGATACCTTCTAAAAAATATTCAATTAAACTCATATCGTCAAGTTTAATTGGTTTACCCAACTCCATGAGACCATAAAGATACTCCTTAAAATCTTCATTTTGACGTTTTCGTCGATTCCGTAGCATTCGGTGCACCTCGACAGATGACACTGTTATAGCAAACTCGGATCTCAGTGCCTGCGCTAACATATCAAAACTACTAATTCCTCGCTGACTTTTTATAAATAGCTTGGCCGCACCCTTAAGCAACTGTTTTGCGTATATGAATTTTTGCAATGCATTCCAATGAACTGCCTCCGCATTTTCATTAAATTCATCTAACCAATCCTCGACCGACAATGAACTCAAACCGCTAAAAGACGTTAATGAGTCTGCAATATCGCGCAAAGTAAATGGCGTACGACTAACTGTTTGGTATCGCACTTCACTTGGTGGTGATGTACCAACGTCGCCATATGTGGAGCCCTCGTCACCGTCGTCATCATTGTCGCTCTCAACGGTTAGGCCGTAATGCTCAAGGAGCCTGTCCTGTTAAGTCATCTTGCGTCCTGTAGTCGGCAGTCCTAACTCAACCAACTTGGTCTTCAATTCATCTACTTTTAGCTTTAAAATTTCGTTTCTGTCCATCCTGAATCGCCACACAACAATTACAATTAAAAATTTTAAAATGAATTTAAATTATTTGCAAGTTATGCAAATGTATATGTATAATGCCAATAGTTACAGAAAATCTCTTACAAAAATGATTTATCTTTAGCACATCAAAGTATTTTAATTAATGCAAATATTTTCCCTATCTCATGCCATACAAAGTTTGCAGTATTTTCAAAAATTCACCTAAGCTATGAAAGCCTTACATACTGTTTGCAAATTTCACCACGAACTTCGCTTCTTCTGTTTTGTTTACAATTTAAAACCAATCAGAACAAATTTTAAAATCTTATGAATGTCATGCAAAAAGGTGAAAGATAAACGTTACAATTCGAAATTTTGGATTTATATTCTTTTTACTATTTCTAGTATTCTATTCTACTAATCTACTTGTACTCAGCTGCTGCTATTTCAAATACAGTTTCGCTGTTCCAATAAGAATTTCTTGGTTTTCGATTTCACTTCCGCCAATCCACGGCAGCGGCAATCGCGGCGCCAACAACAATTCCAACCACAAATTCGATGTTTCGTTCAACTCGGTTCGGCCAATAAGTCAATTTTGCTGTTTCGCGCCACTTCCACGACAACTGCAATCGTAACACCAACAAGAATAGCTTGTCGCCGAATTTTGAATCAACGGCTAATTGTGTCTGCCACACAAAATGTAATTCGTAGAGCAGACACTATTCAGCTGCTACAATGCCAGGATTTCGCCAACAACAATTGCTTTGTGCTTATTAGCCTCTGCCACACATAAAGCGAATTTGTACACTTGTACTCTTCGGCCAGCGCAAATAAAAACTTCTTTTCGTTCTTCGGCCACTGCCACACAAAATGTTCAATGTTCAATGTTCAATATTTTCGAGTCGTAATTCGCAGAACTGACGCTATTCGGCCTCTGCCACGCCAGTATTTCGCCAACAACAATTTCTTTGTACTTTTCAGCCTCTCTCACAGAAAACACAAACTGTGCACTTGTACTTTTCGGTCAGCGCAAATAAAATACTTCGCAATAACAACTTCTTTGTGTTCTTCGGCCACTGCCACACAAAATGTTAAGCTAAATTTTTCGCAATTCGATGAACTGACGCTATTCGGCCTCTGCCACGCCAGTATTTCACCAACAACAATTTATTTGTACTTTTCAGCCTCAGTGTTGCCACTTGCAAATATTTTTAGGTACCAAAATGCCTACCAAATCAGTTTCCAAACTACCAAAATTTGTTCATCATTAAAACGAAATTTCGGGGTTTTTAGCTACACAAATTAGCAGTGAAAATTAAAACTACACATAATATTGTTTACAGTATTGGTTAACCATTCACACCAATCCTTCAGATTAAAAAAAAAAGAAATTCGGGCATTTAAATAAAAGAATTAACGTATTGTATAAAAAACTTTTGCAGAATATGTAAATATATTTGGGATTGATTCAACTCATATCAAAAAAAATCTTTTTTGTGTGTGTGAAAAAACAAAAGCAGATATTTTATGCATTACAATAAAAAAATTTCTAAATTTGATTCAATTTGCATCACTCACCCTTTGTTACCAATACACTGACACTTTGCAAATTGCCTATCACCAATTTTTTTTTTCAAGAATATAGGTAATTTCTCGAAAAAATAAGAAATCTTATACGTGTAAGCAAAGTGAAAGCAGTGTTTTGAACGCAAAAACGCAAGTTAAACGAAAAAATGTTAATGTTCAATTTGGTTGTATTTTCAAAACATGTTTGCCTACCAAAAGCTTCAATAAACCAACCAAGCTACCAACGGAGAATGAAGCTACCAATTGGACCTAAACGACAACGCTGTTCAGCCTCTGCCACAGAAAACACGAACTGTGCACTTGTACCTTTCGGCTAGCGCCAATCAAATATTCTGCAATAACAATTTATTTGTGTTTCTCGGCCACAGCCACACAAAATGTAAAATACAGTATTTGCGAGTCGTACACTTGCACGTATTGTACTTTGGAAACGACTATGCTTTTAGTCGCTGCCACATACACCACTGTTCGCGTGAGAATTTGATTCCACTCTGACACCAATTTGTAGTCCAATAAACACTCCGCGGTTTATAGTTTTACAAAGTTAATATTTATTTACGTTATTTGTATAGATATAATGTCTTAAATTATGGTTATTAGTATTATCTTATTGATCTATCCGATTAGCGACGTTGCTGTTTGCGATTCAATTTTCAACTATCGCTTTTCTTGCAACGCGTTCGTCAAGTTCGTCCAATTTGTCAGGGTTGCATTTGACAGTATGTCCTAAGTCCGTCGTCCACTCCGGTGTTCCCGTCTTACATATATTTCCTCGTTCCATGATCGGATCTAAACCAAATTAGTATGTAGTATGTAGTACCTCTGAGACACTACCTTTCCGTTGCAAAAAGAATTATCGAAATCGGTTGACGTGGTCCAAAGTTATGCGGTAACATACATAAAAAAAAAAAATATTCCGACGAACTGATAACCTCCTCCTTTTTTGGAAGTCGGTTAAAAATAGAATAAATTTGTTTGCAACTGCCACCTAACAAAGCGGCGTTAAATTTAATACAAGCGGCGTAAGTCTTTACGATCAGCTGTTTAGGTTGAGTTCAGGTAGCGTAAAAATTTTCCGCTCGAAAAAATGTCGGAAAGTTGCCAACTGTTGAGCTGAGCGGAACTATTCAACTGTGCGTTTCGAAGACAAACACTCAACAGTTTAACAACAGCTACGTCTTAGAAACGCGCCCATTACAAAAAGCACATTCTATTGGAGATTCCATTTTTATAAATTAGCGAGAAATCTCCATTGAACACGAATATGTTCATTCGCCGCTGCAGAATGAGCAGCATGAGATCTTGTTGGAGTGTGGGACCAGTGCGCAACACGTCATTCAGGGATTTTCCTGAACCAGATGTTTTTCAGGCGTTGAATACCACGCGAACTTTGGTGGTCACTGTAGGGTATTTTATTTGTATGTTTTTATACTTGTTTAAATTCTTGATTTTCAGTTTATGGTTCTATGAATTTGTTTGTTGTTGAAAAGGCAATTTTTGATAATTAATAAACCAGCTTTCAAACAAGAAAGAAATTAAATATTTAAAATTGAATATTATATCATACGATATATTGGCGATCCGGCCAGGAGGTGAAGTTCGAGCCAGCTCTTAGTGAAATGCGTGAAGGTGTATAGCTTTCATCGAGTTAGTTATCAGCATTTAAATATATTGCACTGATTCACGTCTTGCGATGAAACTGCACATTTACTAAATACTAAAAAAAATTTGAATCGATAACTTAAAGTTGTGATACACATTGGCTAGAGGCGTCGCACTATAGGCAAAACACGAGTTTTTTTTCAAAATCGTAGACCTTCGCTTAGAAAAGGGACAATGGAATGAAATTTTTTTTTATCGGGAAGATAAATGATCATATAATATAGGAAAACTAAAGAGAAGTTATAACAACAATAACTTAACCCTCAAAATACCGGTCAAAATGTCACTTTTTTATTTTTGGATTTTAGCTCCCATTCCACTAGAAACAACTATATTTAATACACCATTTGCACTGTTTCTGAAAGATTTCTCTTTATTTTATCTTAAGACTCGATTCTTGGGACACTGGATGCTGTACCCGAGTGGCCAGAT
>NW_023458555.1:95163221-95166812 GCF_013731165.1 Rhagoletis pomonella | reverse complement strand
TCGCGTCAGCAATATGCACATGCATTAGAGTGGTCAGGCACACTACAATACACTTCAGTTTTTACACATTGAATATATCTGCATATTTATATATTTACGCATATCTATTTACATTTATTTATGTACAAGTCTACAAAATCTTATTACTTATAAAGCGATTTTTAATCTTCGCTGCTTAACACATATTTTTTCAATTACTTCTTGTGTTGTAATCGGCACATCATTATGTACCGCTAACATCGTTAAACCATTCAGCCGCTCCTTAATTGTATAAAAAGAAGGGACAAATAAGATAGCATATTCAGCAATTGAGTAGTCCACTTGCAAAGTGCGCTATGTTAATTGTTTTTTGGATTTTAGTTTTTGGTGGGTTTCATGTCCACTAACAGCAGAGTGAAAAATTTGTCTATATTCTGAAAAAAATAACATGAAATGTTAACTACTCTTGCAAAAGTCGCTATAATACTTATTTATACACTTTCAAATGTCTCCTCTTCGTATGAACTTAGAAAACTGCAAGAAAACGTGGTAGTTTCGGTGCCTAGTGGAAGAGGTCGCAAGAAAGAAGCAAACCAATCTTCCTAGAGGAGAGAACGCGAAAAGCTAAAAAAAGCTAGCTATGTAAAAGTTACTGTTTCAAAACTTGCAATATTAAACTTTTAAATACAAAATTTGCAAATCTACCATACTGCAATTTTATTTTTTTTATTGGTATTAGGCTCTTATTTATCAAAATTTTCAGGTAATAAAGAAAGATACAGTTCGGATGTTACTTGTTGTAGTATACATTTTTTTTAATTTATGGTTTACTTTTATAAAGTCACATAACGCTGTTTGCAAGTGGACTACTCATATATTCATTAAAAGATAATTTGTCATCCGTCTGAAATAAAAAAAAAATTAAATCAGAAGGATAAAATAGTATTGTGTTATTAATTCAAAAGTAAATAATTGTAGTTCAATGACGAAGGGGTGGATCTATCCCCCCACATCCCCCCCTGGCTACGCCACTGATGTAGACCTTCACACTCTCGCATTGCATCTCCTTTACATTTAGTTCCTAAAAAAGAACCAAATGATTGGAGACCTTGTGGAGATTACAGAAGACTTAATTGTATTACTATTTCAGATCGTTATCCGTTACCTCACATTCATGATTTGACTATTGATCTAAAAAATAAACAATTTTTTTCCAAAACTGATCTTGTTCGTGCGTATCATCAAATACCGATGGTTGAAGAAGATATACATAAAACAGCAATTACTACACCATTTGGAATGTTTGAGTTCGTACGGATGCCTTTTGGTCTACGAAACAGTGCACAAACATTTCAATGTTTTATTGACGAAGTATTTTCTGGTTTGGAATTTGTATTTGTCTATATTGACGATATTCTTGTTGCAAGTGATAATGAAGTTCAGCATACTGAGCATTTAAAATCTGTTTTTGAAAGACTTGGAAAATATAACTTGAATATTAAGCCTAGTAAATGCATTTTCGGAACAAGTAAATTAGATTTTCTTAGTTATGAAATTTCAAGTGAAGGAATAAGGCCTTCTTTCGAACGAGTTGAGGCAATAACTAATTTTGAAAAACCACTTTCAATAAATAAATTACAAAAATTTCTAGGTATGGTGAATTATTACCATAGATATGTTAAAATGTTAGCAGCAGAACTTAGTCCTCTGCACGAAATGTTAACATTAGCAACTAAAAATAAACTTAAACAATTAAATTGGACAGAAAATACAACTACAGCTTTTGAAAATGTGAAGAAAATTTTTACACAGAAAACTTTACTTACTCACTTTGATAAAAACGGCAATTTATCACTTGCTGTAGACGCATCGAATGTAGCAATCAACAACAAATGAGTAACAACATTTTAGAACCACTAGCATATTTTTCACGAAAATTATCTTCTACAGAAATTAGTTACTCTACATTTGACAGAGAACTTTTAGCGATATACAATTCAATTAAACATTTTAAACATTTTCTAGAAGGAAGAACATCACTGTTTATACTGATCATAAACCTTTAACACATATTCTAAATTCTAAATCAGACAGATCACCCCGACAAATTCGACACTTAGAGTACATTGCACAATTTACAGACGACATTCAATACATTTCTGGAAAAGAAAACATAGTTGCTGATACCCTTTCACGTATTCCAGATGTTAACATGATTTTAGCTCAAGACATAAATTTTCAAACATTATTCGAGGAACAACAAAAAGATCAAACACTTTATGACATAATATCTGACCAAAATTCCAACAGTAATTTAAAAGAAATTAATATTCCAGTACTTAATCTTAATATTTGCTGTGATATTTCTCAACAACCTTTTAGATCATTTGTTCCCAATTCTATGAGAAAAATAATTTTAGATAAATTTCATTCTTTATCACATCCAAGTGTCCGTACAACTAGACGATTGATTCAATTAAAATATTTTTGGCCTAATATGCGCAGAGAAATCAATAATTGTAATTATGCTTGTATAAGTTGTCAAAAATCTAAAATTTCTAAACATACTAAGACGCCGTTGCAAAAAATTAGCATTCCATCTGGACGATTTGAACATATTCATATGGATCTTGTTGGTCCATTACCTGTGTCAAAAGAAAATCGTTACATTTTAACTATACTATCATTGATAGACATACACGTTGGCCAGAAGCATATCCACTTAGGGATATTTCAGCAAACTCTATAGAAACAACATTTGTTCAAAATTACGTTCCTCGTTTTGGCATTCCTCTTTATATAACAGTAGATCAAGGATCACAATTTACATCAAAATTGTTTACAGAATTAACTAAATTGTTAGGATCACATAAAATTCATACGTCTCCATATCATCCCCAATCAAACGAAATATTTCATAGGACATTAAAGACTGCTATTACTGCTTCGGACGATTCTACTCACTGGTCTGAAATTCTTCCTTGGATATTATTAGGATTACGTACGTCTGTTAAAGAAGATTTAAATTCTCTTCGGCAGAATTAGTTTATGGACAAACATTAAGATTACCAGGTGAATTAGTTGTTACGAACAGTTATAATAATGAAGTTGACAATACAGATGAAACTCTTTCTAAGCTAAGAAAATATTTTTCAAATATTAGATCAAAGGTTGTACATCACAATAAAGAATACTCTTTTGCTCCTAAAAATTTGGATACTTCTGAGTACGTTTTTGTTAAAGTTATTCACAAATACAAATTTGCAATCACCTTATGAAGGACCATTTAAAATTATTTCGAAAAATAGTAAAGTATTCAAAATTCAATACGCGAATATGATTAAAACGGTTTCAGTAGATTTGCTCAAACCTGCAAATATAATTTCTGATACAACACAAAACTCTAATTCACTAACAATTCCAAATACAAAAAAGAAAATAACATTTAATATTAATTAATTTATCGTTTTACTGGAGGGGAGTCTATGTAGGGTATTTTACTTGTATATTTTTATACTTGTTTAAATTCTTGATTTTCAGTTTATGGTTCTATGAATTTGTTTGTTGTTGAAAAGAAAATTTTTGATAATTAATAAACCAGCTTTCAAACAA
>NW_023458555.1:95161034-95163121 GCF_013731165.1 Rhagoletis pomonella | reverse complement strand
TGTTGAAAAGAAAATTTTTGATAATTAATAAACCAGCTTTCAAACAAGAAAGAAATTAAATTTTTAAAATTGAATATTATATCATACGATACATGATACAAATATTTAAAGGTAAAACCGCTCGCTCAATTCGTCCGCCATTGGGTTTTTTTTACGTTTGCTAGCATTTTGAGTTTTCTCTCTCGAAATGCTTCTAATGGGCACGTTCAGAAGGCGCAACAGCTCAGTAACTGTTGCGATTGCACCTTCTGAACGCGTTGTTTTGCACTTGTGATCAACTGAACAGTTGCGTGTTAGATAATCGTAATATTTGTATGATCATTTGAGACAACATGTTGTGTGTTTTGAATTTGACAGCTAATGTATCAAGGCGTTCAGAAGGTGCATTATGATCACTGATTTTTTTTCGCAACGGTTGCGCTCAACTTTTGCGCCTTCTGAACCTACCCAATGTCAAAGAAATTCAAAATAAACAAATGAAAATTTATGATTTGAAATATTTATTTATTCAGAAGTTGAAAAAACTAAAAAATTGGAAACGAAAAATTAGTTGCTGCTTTAACGGCTGCCCAAATTGCTTTTCCTCTGCAAGCAAAGCAATCTAAAGATCCTTAAGTTCCCGCAGCTATCGTATATACAGCAAAAATGGTTCGAGGTTTGTGGTGTTATGAACACGGATTTGCCAAAGTGTCCCTATGTATGCTCGACTCATTTTTTGCCACACCACCTGATCCAATGTAAGCACAAGATAGTTCTTTGCAAAATTGCAGTGCCTTTAAGGTAAAATATCTTCAAATGCATGCCAAAAGCTTCGCCTTAACATGCGGGCAGAAGTCCATTACAGACAATTGCTGCCATTTATTTATTTACATATGTATGTATATTAAAATTTTGTTGTTTCGACAGAAATATATTTCATTGGTTTTTGTGAAAATAAATTTTTTTTTTTTTTGCGCAAGTATAGTGTCGCAAATATTTTGTATACCTTCCTGTAATAATATTGTGTTAGTCTTGTAAGTATTTAGAAATATATTTAAGATAATATCAATCTGACAAGGTAGGTTATCAGCACTAGTCAAGTTGTAGCTATGATGGCCCTCGTGTAATTGTACCACTTCCGGCTAGCTAGAAAAAGGAGAAAGAAGCAAATAAAATCGCACGCTAAATAAATTTATTTTTAATCAACGCCATCCAATAAAACATTGTTTTATTTAATTGATTAACAATCATCGATGATTGTTACATGGTGCCAGAAGCGGGTAGCTTATGAAAAATTGTGGCAAGCAATTTGGTACAAGTCTAAAATTTGTGTAAAGTTCTAACATCGGATTTGATCGAAACCCAACATTTTTCATCGGATAAAAATCAATTCATCGGAAAAAAAATCTTCGCCGGGATTATCAAGACCAGCCATCGTCAATGGGAACTCCACAAGTATGGCTAAAAATCGCAGGGAAATCAGAGAGTAAAATTGCTCTAACTTAGCAGTCATGTGGAAGAACTGGAAACGAGATTTTCTCGTTTACATTATTGCGTCGAACAAGAACAGTCAACCGGAGGATGTCAAAATTGCAACATTTTTGTGGCTTGTTGGAACAAGTGGCGCAAATATTTACAACACGCTTTTTCCCAATGATGGGTCGGAAGACCAGTTGCTAGGAAAGCAAATAGACATCAAAAAAGCAGCTGAGGTAGGTGGTGAGCAGACAAGCCGTTCTCTCAAGAAAGTCCTGCTCAAATTTGACGAACATTGTTTTGTTTGGAGTCGTTTGTGTTCAACAACATAACGCAAAAAGAACGACAACCATTCAATGAATTTTTAACTAAGTTACGCGTGCGGAAAGTTATATGAAAGCAGACTGTCACGTGACCACATAATCGCTAGTATTTTTGACAAAAAACTGCATCTTAAACTGTTGGATTGCCACGATGAGACACTAGAGGGCGTAATTGACATGTGCAAAAGCTTTGAATCGGCACATATCAACAAGAACATCCTGGAGTCTAACAGCCTTATTCTGTATCACGAACGATAGGCAACACGAACGATTCGTCTGCAGAGGAATGCTTCAAAAATTATTCCGGCG
>NW_023458555.1:95159637-95160934 GCF_013731165.1 Rhagoletis pomonella | reverse complement strand
CACGAACGATTCGTCTGCAGAGGAATGCTTCAAAAATTATTCCGGCGGCATCATTCTTGCCGGTTTAAACGCAACCCGGGACCATTTCAACGTAATATATGAAAAGCAAGACGAAGACGACCGATAGAGTAATAAAATCACAATCAGAGATGTTGTCGTCCGCTGACGAATCGTTCGTGTTGCCTGTCGTTCGTGATACAGAATAAGGCAGTAAACAATGTGTTGCAGCCATCACTGCGCCCGGATCGGAACTAAATGCGGATAAATCAACAAAACGTTTCCGCTTCAATTGTGGTAAATTGTGGTCGCCGAAACATATTCCGGAGTGCAAAGCAAAAAATGCTACCTGTCGAAGATGCTCACAAGTTGGACATTTTCAAGCGATGTGCTGAAAAGGGAAGGGCAATTCAGCGGCTGCGGGTACAACCAAAAAGATAGCACAGCTAAACTGGGCTGATCTGACAGGTAATAAATTAAGTAATAATGTCGACGTAGAACGTAGTTGTACACAAATTAATTTTAGAGTGCATTTCCAAATGGGTACCGGAGCTGAAGTTAATTGCATTCCTTTAAGTTTAGTTAAAAAAAAAAACAAATATTCAGATTTTTAATGAGAATGATTTCGTTGTTTTCGATTACAATAATAATAAAGTCAATGGGTCTGTTGAATTGCTATTATCTGATCTACAATTTGACGTCAAACATTTTGTAGAGTTTATTGTTGTGAATGAGCGATGCGAACCGATTTTTGGGCTAAACGCGTACATAAAGCTTAACCTTATTAAATGAATTGACGCCATGGAGGGCTTATCGAAGGATAAATTTGTAGAATTAAACGGGGATATTTTTGGTGGACTAGGAAAGTTTACAGGAACGTTCTCGATCTGTTTAGAGGAAAATTCTAAGCCTGTTTAAGATTATAAAAAACGAATTCCGGTAGCGTTATTTGACAAACTTAAAAACTAGCTGAGTGAAATGGTAAAAGCTGATGTAATTTCCCCCGTTGACTATCCAATGGACTGGGTTAATAATTTTCAAATTGTCCAAAAACCGAATGGCCAACTTAGAATTTGTTTAGACCCAAAACCTTTGAATGCCTGCATTAAAAGAGAACATTTCTTGGTACCAACAATTGATGAATTGACATCAAAACTTGCAAATAAAAAGGTTTTTTCAGTCTTAGATCTTAGTAGTGGATTTTGGCATATGGAGTTGGAAGGGAAAAGTTCGCATTTAATAACTTTTATGACACCATTTTAGCGTTTCAGATTTAATCGGGTGCCATTTGGCTTAAACT
>NW_023458555.1:95157835-95159537 GCF_013731165.1 Rhagoletis pomonella | reverse complement strand
CCTAATGACGGGCCACAACCTACTGGCATCCCATGCATGCAGAATGGGCATTACTAACAGTGACGCATGCAGGAAGTGCAGGGAGGAAGGCATGAGTGAGGCGTTAGAACACCTCCTCTGTATCTGTCCGGCCTTAGCTAAAACTCCCCTTACATATCTCGGAGCTTCGCAGTTCAAAGGACTAGAGGAGGCTTCAAAACTGTATATTAAGGCTCTCTTGAACTTCGCAAAAAGCGTTGACGTCCTATACGACGACTACTTTAGATCGCAGTAACACGGACCTCCATCTGGCACTACAAAGGACCAATGGGTATATGTAAGGCGCATCAGCCGGCCAGTGTAACCTAACCTAACCTATTTGCGAATATTTGTTAATTCTATTTATGGAAAGGCAACCACGCGGAAAAGCTTGTGTTAATTATATTGATAACAGAACCTGGCAGCTCGCACGTTGCCTAAATTCCCAAGTAACATCAAATCCACAAATGAATACATTGCTTGTATTACCATCAATATCGCTATGTATAAACTTTAACAACATACAAAAATAGAGCTTTCGCACGAGCGTTTGTTTGGTTTTTCAACACCATTTACGATTTGTCAAATGTTTAAATTTATTTATCTAGTAATAATGCAGCACACAACCCTGAAATCTAAGAACAAGTCTGCGGAAGGCCATTAAATAGCAGCACACAACCCAGTGCCTCCCTCAAAGGTGAATATAGCTACAAAAACAACGATTACTACAACAACAACCCAAAAAGGTTGGCTACTGTCTATACTGTGATATGTACATACGTTAGCACATATAAGCATTTTTACACGATGCATTTTCTGCAACTATTCGCATAATATCTAAGAGAGTCTCTGTTGCTCATCGGACAATATAGTCCACACATACCAAACGCACTCTAGCTTATTTTAATTTCTTTCCAAAAACGGCATCACTCCCTGCTGCACATGAATCCCAAACCACAATCTCGACAATCCAGTGCGCGAGCGAATGAAACCGCCGCACAACACACTACTGCCCAGTCGACACCTCCCGCTCGACAAGCGCAGTCAAGCTCCAGTTCCAGCGAGCGACCGTGCTGTTCCAATCAAGCACAAATACAATCATTGCACACCGACAATGATAGCAAAATTCTCCTTCCAACCGCCATGGTCGTAGTTGAATACGAGGGGGAATTGTTTCAACTCAGAGCCCTGATTGATCAAGGCTCACAAAGAACTTTCATTTTCTCGAAAGTTCAGAAACGGTTGAAACTTCTAGCAGTCAAAGTTTGAAATTTCCGGCATGGGTGGGCACGTAGTACGGATAAATACACAGGCTATCGTGTTACCTCAGCTCACGAGGCACATCCTACATTCACCATTAGCCGTGAAAACTGGCAGCGATTCCAGATCCTTGAATTTGCTGACCCAAGTTGCCACATCAAGCTCAAGCTGATATGGTTATCGGCAGCGATATACTTCCACAAATCCTGCTCCAAAAAAAATTATTGTAAATTTCTTATATTAATTATACAGTTTTAAATTTGCTACTTTGTCAAAGAAAACCCTTTCTGAACTCATGGCTGTTACAGTGTTAATCCCAGCCATATCTTCGAGGTGGACGAATTACTCGACCACTTCGCGTTTTTATTGCTGCCTGCTCCTGACTTCTATTTCCTGAGTCTTCTGCCGAATCAGTACTGCCAGC
>NW_023458555.1:95156012-95157825 GCF_013731165.1 Rhagoletis pomonella | reverse complement strand
CACCTACATTCAATATCGGTAACGATTTCGCGTTTCGATCATAATAACTTTTTTGTCTTTCTTTTCTTTTTCTAATTCTTTGTTTAATGCTTAGTTCCCTGATGCTGTTCCTGACCAGTAATGCGGGCGATACTGTCAATTTTGTCTTTACGAGTCTACCGAAAAATAGCTCCGAAGGCGTTAGCCCCATACTAGCCACAGGGGTCGTATTGTACTCTGGAACCCGGTACTGGAATTTATCAACTATGTCTGCTTCATAGCAACGTTTCAAAATGTTCTCATTTTCGTTGTTGGTTTTCCGACAGGGTAGGAGTGTGATGTAATGTGAAACGATTTTCCGTCATCCCTTGTCAAATTTGGTTTGGAGACAAACCGGTTTCGGCGTTGTGTCATCTTCAGTGTCATTTTTTGTTCGTTTTGAAATGTTTTTTGCTATAGCAACGCCTTTTTCTGTTAAGCCGTTACTTTGCGGGTACCCGGGGCAAATCGAACGAAATCTGCTGAGCTGAAGGGACTATTATCACTCTTTATTATTGTCGGATACCCTACCCTGTTAAACACCCCTTGAATGCTTTCAATAATATGCTTCGACGTCTTATCCCTAATCTGAATGCTCCCTAAAAAACTTGAGTATGAATCAATAAGTGCCACGAAGTCACGTCCTCCGTATTCAAACCAATCCATAGCCACGATATGGAATGGATGTCTTGGTGGTTCTTCTTGCTTCAACTCCTCCTTTTGATTACTTCGTTGAAATTTCTCACAAATAGCGCACGATTCGATGAGATGTCTAATTTGTTTGTTCATTCCTGGCCCAAAGTAAAGCAGTCTAGCCCTAGCAAGGGTTTTTTCAATGCGCGGATGTGCCGCATGCACCCAGTTCGACACGTTACGTTGTAATTCAGTTAGAATCACCAAACGATGATTCAAAAAAGAAGTCCATTTTCTACATGCAACAATGCTTTGTACTTATAGAACTGTTGACTGCAATCATCTAGTTGATGGTATTTTGGCCAACCATTCCGTACATATTTGATAATGCGGTTATACTTTCCATCTTTCTCAACGACTGTTCGATTAAAATTATAATTTTCTTCAGTTGCACACACCGTCTTCGTAACTGCATATATAACGCCGGATAAATCGTCTAATTCCTCAACTACTGGTGATTGCGCCCATGATAAACAATCAGCTATCAGCATGTCTGTCCCCGGTTTGTACATCACTTTCATTTTCGGATATTTTAACAAAAACATAAACATTCGTTGTAGGCCATGGTTGCGCTGTCAATATCACGCTTAATCAGTATCTCCAGAGTTTTATGATCACTTTCGACTGTAAAATCCCTACCATATAAATAGAAGTGAAAGCGTTGACAGGCAAACACAATTGCAAGCAATTCCTTTTCAATTTAGGCCCACTTTTGCTCGGTTTTGCTTAATGTACGCGAAGCAAATGGAACTGGCTGCCCTTCTTCTATCAGCACACATCCTAGCCCATTTTTTTAGGCATATGTTTTCACAACTACTTGCTTGCTTGGATTATAAATTGCTAATACATTTTCTGAAGAGACGATCTTCAATAAGTTGTCGAATTCTTGCTGATGTTTATCGCCCCATTCAAACGTGACATTATTATGTGTCAATCTACGGAGTTCAGTTGTAAGTTGCGACAAATTCGGTATAAACCTAGCGATATACTTAAGAAATCCCAAAAAACCGTAAAACTGCATTTTTATCATTTGGTATCTTCATATCCCGCACAGCCCTAGTGTATTTCGAATCCGGTTTAATAGTACCATGTGCCAGGATAT
>NW_023458555.1:95155413-95155912 GCF_013731165.1 Rhagoletis pomonella | reverse complement strand
GGTGACTAGGACGGCTATTCATTCGACCAACCTTCTACAGTTTTTTTTCTTTTTTGTATTTTTTTGTACAAATCGTAAGAAAAAATACACCTGAAAAAGACTTGCGTGCCAAATGAACTTTTCTCTCAAAGTTTAAACTGCTGGCAAATGTAAATAGGGATTAAAATTTAATAACTAATTAATACAACTAATGTAAAATCTGTGGAAAATTTACAATAAAATCCTTTTTTTGCAAAATCTATAAAGGACCCTTTTATTTCTCAAAAAAAGCAAATAAGCAAATGGATGTATAGAATTGACAACAACAACCACGCTGTCGAGTTTAAATAGCGGCAAATCAGCTGCACTTCATAGTAGTTGGTTGAATAAGGAAAATGAATTAGCAACAAGAGTTTACGGGATGTACATAGCTCAGTGGTTAACGCTTCTGACTTTGAACATCGAATTCGCAGGTTCGATTCCTGCTGAAGTCTAGAAAAAAGAAGTCTGATGAGGAGAT
>NW_023458555.1:95151838-95155403 GCF_013731165.1 Rhagoletis pomonella | reverse complement strand
TTCCTAATAAACAATCGTGGTACAAAGCTCAATAAAAATATTAAAAAGAAAATGTTAACCAGCCACAATAACATTGACAAATACGGGGTAACAGTTATTCGTCGCCACGCTGTAAATAATAAAATGTATAGATATGTCTAAAGTTAGAAGCAGAGGCGCTTAAATTTGTTTACTTATTTTAACGTAGATATATAGGTACATATGTAATAATTTCTGCACATACCCTTTATTGGTACATTGGTAATAGATACTTATTTAGAAAGTTGACAATTTTCGAAACATAACCTTTCATAATGACTTTCTTGTCACCAAAAATATTTCTCCAATTCATATTTTTATTTACGTACAAATTTAAGTGAAACCAATTAATGATAACGCTCAATAAACTATTTTCCGTGTTGAAATTTTGAAATCTGTTTAATAAAATTCAACCTTGCGTATTTTTCAGTGGGTTTTGGGTGTTTAGAATATTCACATATATGTATCGATTGATTGGTACTGAATGAATGTGTGCACACATAGCAAAAGCTGCATTCATCTGAATGCTTATTCAGTGTTAACTGTTAATGTTTCGTCGTTCAATTTTTTCAATCTTTCATTGAATATGTTAATGTGTGCAATCGTATCTACTTTGAATGAATGTAGAATTAGAAAATTATAAGCCACATTCCCCAACAAGGAAAAATTCAATGAAAACATAATAACAAAATTTATGATTTTTTATTTCATATGATTTCACAGTTTTACAGCTCTGCTATAAAGATTTTATTCTAGTGGCAAGACATATTTTTTCAGAGTCTAAGCATCTAACCATGATCAAAAGTGCTTGCATTCAACCAAATATTTACTCGACTGCTCTTATTTTAATTGGTAAAAATATTCATTAATAAATTGTTGGGTCCCTTATACATATGTATATTTCAATTTACTTATTTTATATATCGCTATGGTGCAAGCCCCTTTTATACCAGCAAAGAGCATGGTGGATTATGTAAGGTTGGAGCACCAAAGGAGATATATATGCTTCTATGGTATATGGCGAGTACCAATACATTTCGGGAATTCGCAAATCTATTTACTAAGTCTAAGTCGACCGCATGGAAAGTAAAAAAGAGAGTGATGGAATGGTTATTGTCAATTGGCCACGAATATGTTCAAGAGACAACATGCGAAAATTTCAATGTTTGAAGAATATCCCAAATGTGTTGGGATGCATTGCCTGTTCGCATATAAAAATACAAGCTCCAGTTTCAAATAAAGAGGCATACTTTAACCGAAAGCATTTTTATAGTCTGCAGTTGCAAGCAGTCGTTGACGCGGATAAAATGTTCATCGACATATTCGCTGGAGAACCAGGCTCCTTACATTACAGTAGAATTTTGAAACGCTCCAGTTTATATGGAGTCGACTTTTCCTTTCAACTCATGTTTGCTTGGAGATTCTGCATATGCGAATACCGAATGGTTAATAAGTCCATTTCGAGACAACGGATTTTATTAAAGTTATCCATTTTAAGTTCAATTTAATTCACTGCTCAAGAAAACTGCTTTTAAAAATGGCCGAACATCTGTTTGTGTATACATTCCCTTGTTAGTGCTACCAAGTACAAAAGGCTGTGCTGCCAAACTTACAGAAAAAAACAAAACGAACAGAACAGATCATAAATTGAACCAGATCTCTATCAGGATCACATCGTTGTTGTTGCATTTACATGTAAAATTTTTATCCGGATCCCGATCATTGCCCAAATAAACGTACACCCCGGCTTACTATGTAGCGGTAGCTTTCGGTAATGTGAAAAACATATATTTAGTACGTACGCCGGGTATTTAATGTTCAGCTCCGACCGAAATTAGACTTTATTACTTGTTTTAATTAACTATGAACTAAAATGTTTCTTAAACATATTTACAACGCAATTCTGCAAGAGGGTACCATGCCTTTTTTTCACATAACGTATATTTGGAACAAACAAAATTAATCGATATGGATACATACATATATGTTCGTATGTACTACTTATGTATATATACATAAAAATGCTCAGAATAAAAAGTGAAGTTGATGAGTCCGTGTCCGACTGTCTGTCCGTTTATTCGCATACCTACACGATAACTAGCAAAAGTTGAGATATCTGAACCGAATTCGGTACGCAGCAAGGTATTCATTATACAAAAATCGGACAATAACCTGGTCCCTCCCATAAAACGGTAATTTCGAAAAATGCAAAAAACTACAATATTTCCTTAATTACAGGAACCAAATTGCTAAACAACTGCCATGTTTATTATGATAGTTTTGGAAAATGGGCATGGGATATATTGCTAACTTTAAACATCAATTTGCTCAAAACATACATCTAGAACAGTGTGCAGACCTCTACCACATATGTGGTAGATCTACCACAATTTTTTTATAATTTGGGTGTCTACCACATTTTTAGACAAAACATTTGTTTACAATTTTCACATAATACGAAATATAAAAATTAATCAATAAATTTTTAAAAAGGTACATCACAAATTTTGCTTTAAATATATCTGTTCCTTACCTTTTTAATATTTCAAAAATCCGCATATTTATATTTGCTAAAGTATTATGCAATGGAAAAATAATTTGGTCGATTTTTTTGCATAAATCAATCTGTAGGATTTTTTGCAAATTAATGAAAATATTATTTTCTTCATGATTATATCGAGCCCTAACCGCCAAAATAACGTAAGCGAATTTTTTTTTAAAATTTTCATTTCTGCATCAAAAAGAAAATTTTGAAAAAAATGTCGCTTACGTTATTTTGGCGGTTAGGGCTCGATATTCTCTAACTAGAAAACTAATGTTATACTTGTTTTTGCATCAATTGCGTGGAATCTGTACGATCCACTAGCACTTATATTTCCCTATCTAATTTTTGAGTTGTGCCTCTTTTGACGACGGTGTGCGATTTGTATACCCAATAAAATATGAATTGGAAAATCTACCACATCTTATTCAAATCTACCACATTTTTTCCTATTCTACCACACTAAAAGGGGTTTGCAGACTGATTTAGAATAATGTTTTAAGAAATAATTATACCCGAGCGCACTTGTGCACAAGATAACTTTATAACTTTGTTCGAATAACGGTTGTTTGTTATTTAGCGCTACTTACTTGCTTTTCTCTATGATTTTTGCGTGTGTGGGGTTCCGTTTGATTCCCAAAATTCTAAGGAAGTGATTTCTTGAAGTTGCAAATTCTCATAAGTAAATAATTTCCGAAATCGGTTACAGCGGACAATATTTTACCTTTTTTTATTAAAAGTGCATGTAGTTTTGAAGTTAACAAGAAAACAAATGAAAATAGAGCCCAACGAATGTTGTTAAATCTTTTTTTTTGTAGAAAAGGTGATAATTTGCGACTTATTATAAATGGTAGAAACCACCACAACCCCACAAATCAGGTTTTAGAATCTTTATTAAATGCTTGACCCAATAGCGAAGAAAAAAGTACGAAGAAACTTGGATTAAGAATTTTTATAACTACAGCGTGGCGATGAATAACTGTTACCCCGGTTTTTTGAGAAATA
>NW_023458555.1:95134439-95151738 GCF_013731165.1 Rhagoletis pomonella | reverse complement strand
TTTTTCAGCACTATTGGAAGTATAAGCGCAGATGATACTCAATTTATAGAAGAAAGTGAAGTGGTTGAAATTGTTGATATCAATTCAGCAAACATTTCTCCACCTGCAATAGAAAGTCCTCAAAGTAAGGTTTTAAATCCACGAGAGCAAAAGGTATAAATTTATAATTCTTGTTCTTTTGACAATTTCCCTAATGCACTTCCTTCAACGCATCTTTTCAGAAAAAGGACAGTGATAAATTTCAAAAGTTTCTGGAAATGGCTGGCTCAAGCATCTCCGAAACCTGTGCGGCATTCGTGGGTCAAAGACAAATGCAAGACTCCACTGCACTTCATTTTGCAAGTTTGGCAGCGAAAATATCGGAAGCTGGTCTTCCACCAAACACAGTGAACCAAATAGAGGCCAAAGTGTCGGTTTTAGTTTTCGGTGAAATTGAAAAGTACCTCTCAGTCAGTATAGAATCTACAGTCGAATAAATGAATAAGACTTACGTATATATGCACGCGAAGTGCTTTATTTATTTTTAGTTATATATGTACACTTGCGGTCAGGTGATTAAGTTAAGTGACAGTCTAGCAAATAACATATCCAGCACCCTATAAATCCTCATTTCAAACTTCGTACAAAAATTATAAAAATTCAACAAACTTTAACAATCACACCTAAGAATGTTAAACTTTGTATTCAGAATTTTTAGAAAAATTTTAGGTATGCAGTTTTATAGCCCATTAAATTTAAGTACATAGATTAAAGCCTAAATTTCAAGACGCCAGAATATCGCGTTGATTTTTATAATTTTTTTTTTGGTGACGGTAATAGGCATTTTCTTCCATATAAAACAAATTGTCGAGCATACTTTGTATGGAAAAAATTCCACCACCGTCAGCAAAATAAATATTAAAAATCAACGCGATTTTTTAATGGGCTTTAAAACTGCCTATCTAAAATTTTTTTTAAAATTCTGAATACGAAATTTAACATTCTTAGGTGTGGTTGTTAAAGTTTGTTGAATTTTTATAGTTTTTGAAAGTTTGAAATGTGGATTTATATGGTGCTGGTTATGTAAGCTACTAGAATTTTATAAAAAAAAATTATTAACATTAAATAAACAAAAGATAAATAGCCAAAACTGGTCAAAATGTCACATAACTTAATCAGCTGACCACAATGATATACATAAGTGTGTACATGAAGTGCCTTATTATTAATAAGTGAATGTGATATAACACTTGTAAAGAGTGAAATGCCTTATAAGACTTACGTATACATATGTATATGTACACGCAGTGCTTTATTTTTTTAGTTATATATGTATGTATATACATACATGTGTAAATGAAGTGCCTTATTTTTAAATAAAATAAGAAATTCAACAATTTTTATTGAGCTCGAGGCCGTTTTTTAATGAAAATCGAATTGAATTTATAGAATAATGTTTAGTATGTAGTTTCGTGGGCCATTAAGTTTTAAAATAATAAAGTGCAAGTTTCAAGTTGGTAAAAAATTCCATTGATTTTGAGAATTTATTTCGTTGAGGGTGTTTGGCGTTTTTACACTACAAAGTATGAACTGTAAGCGAAAAAATTACCAAAAATTAACGGGATTTTTTAACAACTTGAAACTTGCACTTTATTATTTCAACTACATACTAAACTTTAATCTAAAAGTTCTGGTTAGGAAGTGTTAAGTTTTGGTGAATATTTGTTCTTTGCTTTTTAATTTTTGTAAAAAGTTTTAAAATTAGATATATGGCTTTTGTTAGATAATGAGTATACTTTTATAAAAATTAATAAACATTAAGCATACAAAAAGAAATACTCAAAACTTGTCAAAATGTCGCGACCCTATTAATTTGTCCGACATTGAAATGCATTTCACAAAGCATTACTTGAAAGAAAATCTTTTAATAATTCACGTAACTGAAATGCATTTGTGGATGAGCGATTGACAGATCTTGGTTGATATGAATCCAGAGCATTTACTTCCTCTCTCCAACGGCCGTGAATTTCTTGGTTTGCAACTGCAAGCTCAAGGGTAAAGTAGTTCCTGTCATTTTGTAACATCAAAAAGTTATGAAGAACTATCGTAGCTAAAACAATTTTGTCTGCATTCTTTGGGCAAGCATGTATGGTTGTATGTAGTACTCTCCATCGGCTGGCCAAAATTCCGAAGGCATTTTCTATGTGCACTCGGGCTTTAGACAACATCATGTTGGTTCTGGCAAATTTTATTTTTAGTTTCACTTTTATTTCAACATATTTTGATTAAAAGAAAAATACTGATAAAAATAAAATACGAATTTCACACAAACAACAAAAAATATATTAGATAATCGCATGAGGCTATTGCCTGAAAATTTTAAAATTCGCTTAGTGGTATTGTGCTACTATAATAGCACGGCCGAGTAATCATAGTAAACTTATGTACAGTAATTTTTTTTTAGTTTATTAGTCGAACAAATTATATCCGCACCAAATTTTCACAAGTTTTAAAATATTATTTTGCTGTTATTTAATTTTGGTTAGTTTTTTTATATTTCATTCTTTAAAAACATCCGTATAAGTACAAGTTTAAAGGCAGTGTCACACGATTGGGTATTTGCCAAAATTTGGTGCAAATCGTATCCCAATTGTGTGAACACCCAAAGTATTTTTCTTTATCCTAATCACGAAAATTAATTTGTTGAAATTTTTCAATAGAACATCGCTGTAATGTACCAATCTTTTGACTACACAAAAAAAAATCCCTTTTTTTACCAATAGCCCAATATAAAAATGTACAAATCTGTAAAAAGGTACCAATCGAGTGACACTGCCTTAAAAATTTATGCAATTAAAAAAAAAAATCAACAAATTTTCGTTAAAATTTCGAGGTTTTTAATTTATTTCTGAGTATGCAGTTTTGTATCCCATTGAATTCTAGTAGAATAAAGTAAAAATTTCGATTGATTTTCTAGAATTTTTAAAAAGTTCGAAATTTGTACGAAAGTTTGTAGAATTTTTTTTTAATATGGCACAAATTTGGAAACTTAGATTTACACGGGTTTTGTTAAAGAAAGAACTATACTTTTATACAAAAAATAACAAACGTTCAATAACAACAAAAATAATACGTTAGAACTTGGCAAAAAGTGTTTCGGCTACAATTTTTTTACCACCGTATGTATGGCTGCCAAGCTGCCAATCTGAATTGTAGCGGCACCATGTATGGCAAAAGAACGATGCTGCTGGCGTATGCAGATGATATCGATATCGTAGGTCTGAAATAAAGGGACGTAACCGCAGCATTTTCCAGTTTAGAAAAAGAAGCTAAAGAGGTTGGTCTAGCGGTGAACTAGGGCAAGACAAAGGACCTCCTGGCAACATATAAAGAGTCCACGCGTTTCGGGACACATGTCACTGTTGGCAGATATGACTTTGAAGTAGTGAAGGACTCTGTCTACCTAGGATCCCGCATAAACACCACCAATAACGTCAGCCTGGAGATCAAGCGAAGAATAACTCTTGCCAACAGATGCTACTTTGGGCTCGGTAGGCAATTGAAAAGCAGAGTCCTCTCTCGACGAACGAAAATCACGCTGGATAATGTCGAACAGAGATGAAAAGGCTTTGGGGGCTTTCGAGAGAACTATTCTGCGCAAGACCTACGGCCCTGTTTCAAGGGCGCCCACGAACGCAATGGAAGAACCAAGTGCAGAAGGAGCTGTCTGCGCTCGGGATAACCAACTGGCGCAAATTCGTACAGGAGAGAGGCAATTGGAAAAGCTTTTTGGTCTCGACCCAAACGGACCAACGGTTGTAGTGCCAAATAAGAAGAAGATACATTTTTCCATTTCTTTAATTGGACATGCACATTGTATATAAAGGAAGTACATAACAAAATGAAAAAATATATGCCTCTTTTGACTTTTTTCAAAGCTCATTTTGCCTTTTTTCAAGTTTTAAGTGCCTTAAAATCCTACAGTTCTCCATTTCTCCGTTTTTACTGCTGCCTGCTCCTGACTTCTATTTCCTGAGTCTTCTGCCGAATCAGTACTGCCAGCTGTTTCATATTCATCCGATGATGCATCGTGCACAGTTGGAAATACTGATTCATTCAGCTGTCTATCACCTACTGATTGATTTCCTATCGGTGGTGGGGAACTTTGATTTGTTCTTGGCCCCACTGAATTCTCCTTCTCATTATCCTCTAATAATATATCGCTTGGATTTACTCTGCAGTTATTAGATTTAGTTATAAATCTTCGATTTCGCCTATAACTATTATCAAACATGTCTCGGACGATATGCGACCGGCCATTTACATTTTCAATGATAGTTTCATAAGTCCAGTCTTTACCATTCTTTTGAAATATAACTGAATCACCTACATTCAATATCGGTAATGATTTCGTGTTTCGATCATAATAACTTTTTTGTCTTTCTTTTCTTTTTCTAATTCTTTGTTTAATGCTGAGTTCCGGGATATTATTCCTGACCAGTAATGCGGGCGATACTGGCAATTTTGTCGTAACGAGTCTACCGAAAAATAGCTCCGAAGGCGTTAGCTCCATACTAGCCACAGGGGTCGTATTGTACTCTAGAACCCGGTACTGGAATTGATCAACCATGTTTGCTTTATAGCAACGTTTTAAAATGGTTTTCGCTATCGCAACGCCTTTTTCTGCTAAGCCGTTACTTTGCGGGTACCCGGGACTAGAAAACTTTAATTGAATATTAAATTCTTTCGCAAATCGAACGAAATCTGCTGAGCTGAAGGGACTATTATCACTCTTAATTATTGTCGGATACCCTACCCTGTTAAACACCCCTTGAATGCTTTCAATAATATGCTTAGACGTCTTATCCCTAATCTGAATGCTCACTAAAAAACTTGAGTATGAATCAATAAGTGCAACAAAGTCACGTCCCCCGTATTGAAACAAATCCATAGCCACGATATGGAATGGATATCTTGGTGGTTCTTCTTGTTTCAACTCCTCCTTTTGATTACTTCGTTTAAATTTCTCACATATAGCGCACGATTCGATGAGATGTCTAATTTGTTTGTTCGTTCCTGGCCAAAAGTACAGCAGTCTAGCCCTAGAAAGCGTTTTTTCAATGCCCAGATGTGCCGCATGCACCCAGTTAGACACGTTCCGTTGTAATTCAGTTGGAATCACCAAAAAAGAAGTCCATTTTCTACATGCAACAATGCTTTGTTCTTATAGAACTGTTGACTGCAATCATCTAGTTGATTGTATTTTGGCCAACCATTCCGTACATATTTGATAATGCGGTTATACTTTTCATCTTTCTCAATGACTGTTCTATAGAAATTATAATTTTCTTCAGTTGCACAAACCGTCTTCGTAACTGCATGTATAACGCCGGATCAATCGTCTAATTCCTCAACTACTGGTGATTGCGCCCGTGATAAACAATCAGCTATCAACATGTCTTTCCCCGGTTTGTACATCACTTTCATTTTCGGATATTTTAACAAAAACATAAACATTCGTTGTAGGCGCATGGTTACACTGTCAATATCACGCTTAATCAGTGTCTCCAGAGGTTTATGATCACTTTCGACTGTAAATTCCCTACCATATAAATAGAAGTAAAAGCGTTGACAGGCAAACACAACTGCAAGCAGTTCCTTTTCAATTTGGGCCCACTTTTGCTCAGTTTTGCTTAATGTGCGCGAAGCAAATGCAACTGGCTGTCCTTCTTGTATCAGCACACACCCTAGCCCATCCCTTGAGGCATCTGTTTGCACAACTACTTGCTTGCTTGGATTATAAATTGCTAAAACTTTTTCTGAGGAGACGATCCTCAATAAGTTGTCGAATTCCTGCTGATCTTTATCGCCCCATTCAAACGTAACATTATTATGTGTCAACCTACGGAGTTCAGTTGTAAGTTGCGACAAATTCGGTATAAACCTAGCGATATACTTAAGAAATCCCAAAAACCGTAAAACTGCATTTTTATCATTTGGTATCTTCATATCCCGCACAGCCCTAGTGTATTTAGAATCCGGTTTAATAGTACCATGTGCCAGGATATTTTCTGTAAATTTAATCTCACGTTGCCTGTATTGCATTTTGTCCGGATTAAACCTAATATTATTAGCCCTAGCACGGTCAATTACAGACAATATAATTTCATCATGCTCTTGTTCATTATCCGCGTAAATTTCTATATCGTCAAAGTATATCATGACACCTTTCAAATCCCCAAATATTTGGACCATTTTCCGTTGAAACATTTCCGGTGCACAGTTTAAGCCAAATGGCACCCGGTTAAATCTGAAACGCCCAAATGGTGTCATAAAAGTTGTTAAATGCGAACTTTTCCTGTCCAACTCCATAACCCAATCCAAAATCCACTACTAAGATCTAAGACTGAAAAAACCTTTTTATTTGCAAGTTTGGATGTAAAGTCATCAATTGTTGGTATCAAGAAATGTTCTCTTTTAATGCAGGCATTCAAGGGTTTTGGGTCTAAACAAATTCAAAGTTGGCCATTCGGTTTTTCGACAATTTGCAAATTATTAACCCAGTCCGTAGCATAGTCAACGGGGGAAATTACATCAGCTTTTACCATTTAACTCAGCTATTTTTTAAGTTTATCAATTAACGCTAAAGGAATTCGTTTTTTATAATGTAAAACAGGCTGAGAATTTCCCTCTAAACATATCGAGAACGTTCCTGGAAACTTTCCTAGTCCACTAAAAAATATCCCCGTTTAATTCTACAAATTTATCCTTCGATAAGCCCTCCATGGCGTCAATTCGTTTAATAAGGTTAAGATTAAAGCATGCCTTTAGCCCAAGAATCGGTTCGCACCGGTCATTCACAACAATAAACTCTACAAAATGTTTGACGTCTGATTGTAGGTCAGATAATAGCAATTCAACAGACCCGTATATATTGACTTTATTATTATTTTAATCGAAAACAACGAAATCATTCTCATTAAAAATCTGAATCTTTGTTTTTTTAACTAAACTTAAAGGAATGCAATTAACTTCAGCTCCGGTATCCATTTTGAAATGCACTATTTCACCTCCTACTTTAAAAGTTTTTGTCCATCTAGCAACCAAATTCACTCTAAAATTAATTTGTTTACAACTACGTTCTACGTTGACATTATTACTTAATTTATTACCTGTCAGATCAGCCAAGTTTAGCTGAGCTATCTTTTTGGCTGTACCCGCAGCCGCTGAATTGGCCTTCCCTTTTCGGCACATCGCTTGAAAATGTCCAATTTTTGAGCATCTTCGACAGGTAGCATTTTTAGCTTTGCACTCCGGAATATGTTTCGGCGACCACAAACTGCCACAATTGAAGCAGAAACGTTTTGCTGATTTATCCGCATTTACTTCCGATCCGGGCGCAGTGATGGCTGCAACACATTGTTTCTTAGACTCCAGGATGTCCTTGTTGATATGTACCGATTTAAAGCTTTTGCACATATCAATAACGCGCTCTAGTGTCTCATCGTGGCAATCCAACAGTTTAAGTTGCAGTTTTTTGTCAAACACACCAGCGATGATGCGGTCACGTAACAATCTGCTTTCATATAACTTTTCGCACGCGCACTTATAGTCACAGCGCTCCAATTGTGTACGTAACTCAGTTAAAAATTCATTGAATGGTTGCCGTTCTTTTTGCATTATGTTGTTGAACACAAACGACTCCATTGACACATTCCTTTGAGGAAAACAATGCTCGTCAAATTTGAGCAGGACTTCCTTGAGAGAACGACTTGTCTGCTCACCACCTGCCTCAGCTGCATGTTCGTTGTCTATTTGCTTTCCTAGCAACTGGTCTTCCGACCCATCATTGGGAAAAAGCGTGTTGTAAATATTTGCGCCACTTGTTCCAACAAGCCACAGAAATGTTGCAATTTTGACATCCTCCGGTTGACTGTTCTTATTCGACGCAATCATGTAAACGAGAAAATCTCGTTTCCAGTTCTTCCACGTGACTGCTAAGTTAGAGCAATCTAACTCTCTGATTTCCCTGCGATTTTCAGCCATACTTGTGGAGTCCCGATTGACGGTCTTGATAATCCCGCCGACAAATCTTTTTTTTCCGATGAATTGACTTTTTTTTATCCGATGAAAAATGTTGGCTTTCGATCAAATCCGATGTTAGCACTTTACGCAAGTTTTAGACTTGTAGACTTGTAGCAAATTGTTTGACACAATTTTTCATAAGCGACCCGCTTCTGGCACCATGTAACAATCACCGATGATTGTTAATCAATTTAATAAAACAATATTTTTTAGATGGTGGATTTAAAAGGAATTTATTTAGCATGTGATTTTATTGGCTTCTTTCTCCTTTTTTTAGCTAGCCGGAAGTGGTAGAATTACACGACAGCCATCATAGCTACAACTTGACAAGTGCTGACAACCTACCTTGCCAAATTGATATAATCTTAAATATATTTATAACTACTTACAAGGCTAACACCAATTATTACATAGTGCTCCGACATCTACATATCGATGGCTGAGTGGAAGATCGACCTATCTCGGCAGCCAGTTCGAAAACGCTCTATCTCAAAAAACTTTTCAAGAACGCCCTATTTCAGAATTTAATGGAAAAACACCCTACCTCAAAATTCGGTTCAAAAACGCCCTATCTCACTTCAAAATGTATTGAAAATATACTGATATAGGGCGTTTTTGAATCGGCAGCTGAGATAGGGCGTTTTTGAAACGAATTCTGAAATAGGGCGTTCTTGAAAAGTTTTTTGAGATAGAATGTTTTCGAACTGGCTGCCGAGATAGGTTGATCTTCCACTCAGCCATCGATATGTAAACACATAATGAGCATCGCAAGCCGCCATTAGTACAATGCTAAACGTTTTTTTTTTAACTGTAGTACAATGATCCTCTGTTCCTTGGACTGGCTATACGGATGTGCTTCCCATCAATAGCTCCTAAGCAACTAGGCATGCCAGTCTTTACGTAAAACTTGTTTGCAATGGCTTTAAGTTCGCTTACGTTTGGAGGTGACAAATAGACAACCTGTAACTCATCCCAAATAGCGTGACATGTTTCATATATGATTTTCCGAACAGTTGAAATTCCAAGCTTGTAAGCCCAAGAAATCACATGGAAATTGCATCCTTGTGCTAAGAAACTGAAATTGTTAACTGGTTAAGTATAAAAATGTAATAATTATTTCACATTTGCTTACATACATAAGTGTTACCGCCAAATGCGTCTCAGGATCAATTGCCTTCCTATTAGAAAATCGCTCCATTCTTTCTTTTAGCAGTGACAACAATGAATTTAAGCTAGAAACGTTCATCCGAGTTGCTTTAAAAAAAAGCTCCTCATCCTTTTCTTTAAGCTGTTGAATACATGTTTTAAAAAATCCTTCTTCCTCGCGTGTAATGTTAACCGGACGGACCCACCATCTTCGGTTGCTTCCATGGAGCTCGTTATACGCTTCATGAGCTAAGTTGGTAATACGCGCAATTTTAGCAATCGTTGTCGCAAAATTAATCACATATTATTTATTTAAATAAAAATACACAATTTTCACAAGCGAAAAAAATATACCAAAATGTCAAACTTTAAATTCAGCTGTTTGCTATATCGCTGAGGTCTTCAAAATGTTTAAGAAGCTGGCTTCAAGGCGACATTTGTCGACAAAAGATGTCGCTGTCGTTATGTCGTGAAGTTGCAGTCGTCAAAGTGTTCCGAGCTTTAGTGTATCCAATTCATTTTGCATGCTGTCGTGTTCTCATCGCTGCGCTCTCGCTTGTATACGTACACGCGACGCTTACGCTCTTTTAGCACCTGCTAACTCTCTGCCCATGCCTGTTCATAACAGGGTTGCCACTGACGAAAAAAAAATTTACCATCCACATGAGAAAAGTCTACCAAATCTGGAAAATATCTACCAATAAATTTTTTATAGTTATTTAAATAAAAACTATAGTTTAGTTATTTTTTTATTTATTTTAATTAAAACTATATTTTTTTAGTTATTTCAATAAGAATTAAAATTGTTTTTAAGGAACTTTTTATTTGACCAATTATACGGTATTTGAGTCATATTACTGGCATATTCGCAGTTTCCTTCAACCGAAAGCGGAAGTGATGAAACTAAAGGCAACAACGAAACTTCATAATTTGAAAAACTTCAACTCGAGTTATTATAGACAAATACAGTGACTCAAAAAGCACTTGGCGATTTTTTTATTATTCGCAATCTTTTCCAAGAACAATTTTTTGTTGCTTTAACTAGATCCATAAAAATTAAGGATTAAAACTATATACATACAACATTTAGAAAAATTCAAAAAATTTTCGTCCAAATTTCGAAATTTTTACTCTGAATTTTTAGAACAATTTAAGGTATCGAGTTTTAAAGCAAATAATACTTGAGGATAGCTCACTATGTGCCTCCCGTTGATTTTTTTTGTCGCCAGTCTTTTGTGTTTTTTTTTATTTAAGAATTGCTATTAATAAAAAATTGCGTTGATTTAATTTTTTTGCGAACAATCATAGTGCGTCATTACATACCTATAATTTTTTCTTTATATATATTTAAATAATATATATTTAAATAAATCGGGAAAGTTCAACAAAAATCTACCAAAATGAGAAAGAATTTACCTTTTTACCAACCCAAATTCCAATTTCAACATATATCGTGTATAAAAATTTAAAAATCACCGCAATTTAAAATTTTTAGAGTTTTGATAGTTTTTAATTTCTTGAAGTTTTTTAATAACTTGAGTGGAATTCCAAAATTTTCTAAACTTTCAAAACTTTGTGAATTTGAGAAATTTTAGTAAATCCCAATAATTCAATTAATTCAATATAATGACGAATACTAGATTTCTAGAAATTTTTTATTTTTCTAAAATCTTGAGAATTGTAGGAATTCTAACAAATTTTTTCTAAGTAAAAGTGTCGAATATACAAAATTGATCAAACGAAATTAAAAGTTTTCGAATGTTGAAAACATTTTCATATTTTGTCGTTTTTGAAAATTTAAAAAATTTTCGTAATTGAAGATTAAGAATTAAGAAATTTAAAATTCTCAAACTTTGTTATAAAGTTCAGAAAAGTGGAACAATTTTGGAATTTTTCAAAAATGTTAATATCTTTTAAAATTCTAAGAATTTTCTATTTTTTACACACGAGTACATGAACATAAGAATTTTTCGACAATTTGTGATGTTTCACATTTTTACATTTTAGGATGGATTTTAGGATAAATAAAATTCTCAAAATTTTGGAAAATATAAAAATTTCTAAAACCTCAATAATTTTGTACATTTCAAAATATTCTCATTTTACCAAAATTTCTAGAAACTCCAGGATTTCGATAGTTTTTGAAATTTTGGAAATTATCATAAAAATAAGAAATCTCAAGAAATTTAATAATATTATAAAATTCAAAATTTTAGAGTTTTCGTTGTTTTCTGAACTTGTGAAAATATTCAAACTTGCTGTGACTTTCAACTTTGTAAAATAATACAAATTCCCCAATTTCCCCTACCTGGGTCCGCCACTGGTCAAAACCCATAGACCACACACATTCCCACCAGGACAAACATTGAAAAAATAGCTAGACTCGTTAAAACTATTGATTTAGCTAATTAACCACTGCAAATTTTTTCTCCACCGTTGAAATGCACAATTAACAGCACATTAAACATTAAACAAAAGCAAAGAACAAGAGGCAGAGATGCAAAGTGAATCACGAATGTGTCGTGTAAACAGGTTGATTCGCCGTTCATAATTGAGAGAGCGAACCACGTTTCTTTTCGATTGACGCTGCACCAGTTGAGAGGTCTTTCAGTTGTATTAATTTTTTTTTTATTGCGGTGCAATAATTCTTTATTGAGAATTGCATCGGGCTGCAAATGTCGGGTGTTCCCATGGTTGCCACAATTGGTAACTTTCTCCCAAATTTGTAACTTTTAAATGGTTTGGTAACTTGGTAACTTTTACTTCATTTTGGTAACTTTTGCAACTTAACATCTATTTGCATTACTAGAAAGAAATGAATTATGTTTTGAATGTGCGTAATTATAAAAACCCTTCGAGTTTCAGTGGCAGCACTACTGAAACTTCTACAAAATTACTTCGACTTCTTAATAGCGATGAATCAGCTGCACTTGATAGTAGTAGGTTGAATAAGGAAATGAATTAGCAACCAAAGCTTACGGGGTGTGCATAGCTCAGTGGTTAGCACTTCTGACTTTGCACATCGATGACGCGGGTTTGATCCCTGCTGAAAGTCTAGAAAAAAAGAAGTCTGATGAGGAGATGTGGTGATCTCCGAAATAGTTGCTATAACTTCTACCGCTTAAGCATTGTTGTTTCCATTTTTCCTAACAAACAAATCGTAGTACAAAGCTCAATAACATTCTAACTTCGATTAAATTAGAGTCATCTCATATTCGAATACTGGAAATATGTGAATTACAGTGGCAGCACCAAGGGCTGCACTTATAAAACAACTTTCGAATTTTTGCGATAAATTTTGAATTCTACCCTCTCACATTTTAATACTGGCCATCTGGCAATTTTTGGTAAGGTCCATAAATCGACACCTACCGACATATATTTCGACGTACAGTAAATTATGAAGAATCGAATCATCGAGTCAAACGGACGGTAAAAGCCCCCGCCACTTTTTTTTGCGTGCCGGTGCTATTATTCCGTGAGTCGCAGGTCCAAGTATCGGCACATTTCCAACGAAAAATTATACTGAAAATGGCACAACGCCTCCAAACCAAATTTGACAAGGGATGATGGAAAATCGTTCCACATTACAACATATTCCTACCCTGTCGGAACACCAACAACGAAAATGAAAATAACGGCACATGCAGTAATTAACTGATACAAAAATATTTTCTAATAAAAAAAATTATTATAATTGTCAATAGCATTTTCAATCTTGATAATTTATCAAGAAAATAGATTTAAAATTCTGTACTATAACTGGGAGTTCTTGATAAATAACCAAAAATTTACAAATTATAAAAATATTGAATTTATTAAGTGCACAGAATTGGGCTGTAAGTATACACATATTTGTTATGATATATATGTAGTATATTTTTTTCTCAGTGAAGAAGTGAAGATTTTGGTAGTGAAGATTTGGTAACTTTTCTTAACAGATTTTGGTAGAAAAAAATGTTGGCGAGTGGCAACCATGGTGTATCCTCCTGACTTCCATCTTCACAATCTTGTATCATGGCAAGATCGTTGTTTAAACACTGTTGTTTTCCAAATAATTCTTCATTCTCATTCTTTTGGTTGTTTCTGAATTTGGAGAACCTGTAACGTCAACTTCGTTTTTCGATTTTAGTTTTCGTAATTCATTTCTAATCCTTTCTTCTGAGACTGAAATAGCTTTTAAGCAGAAATAACGAAAGAAGGTTACCACTTCTATTTGTATTTTTTTATCATTTAATACTAAAGAAATTCATATACCAGACCCAAGGTTTGTTCTATTGTAATTAATTAACATTTTTTATTGAAATATTTTTCAATGGGTTGCTTTGCTCGTTTAGACATTTCCTTCATTTGATACCAACTTGTTTAATTTGGATAAGCGGTTTGTTTATTATCCGGAAAAGACTTTTAATTGGGAATACAAAATATTTGGCCAAGTTTAACTGGTAAAAAAAACTGTTATTTTCGGTTCCTTCAATATTCGCATTCGCAAAGATCCGCAGCTGAACGTTGTGTTTTATTCATTCAGTGCAGGACTCTGATATATACATCATCGATTGTAGAAATCTTTTCGCAGAAGAATATACAAAATTGATTTATCACAATTTGTTTCTACTAAATATTTTTTTCACAGTATAGAGTAATCCAGATAGCCAAAACAAAAACACGGTTTGATTTATGTAGGAACAGCATCCGGTCATAATCGCTTACGCTTCACGCTTGATTTGCTTGGAATTTTGTTTTTCTCGTTATTTTATTTTATGGGACTTGAAAATATTTTTCACTATAAGAAAATATTTAAATTGGATTTCTTTTGGGTTAACGAAAACGACAACTGTGAAAAAATATCAACCAGTACATTGAAACAAAAAGTAACCCACTGGGAAAATAGGTAAACATCTTACGAGGTAAGCAATGTTTTCTTTCAGTTTTTAGTACCAAAATTGCCATCATGGCCAATGTCATCTACTAGTAAAGCACAAAATGAAGACCTCCGACGACACATTACGTTTTCAGTTGCAAAATAACGTGCAGCCGAAGTTATTTCCAAGCGCCGAACTACTCCGAGCGACTGCTCTGCATTACACTTAGCTTACTTTGTAAAGCCTCAGAAGTATGTCTGATACCAAATGTACATTCTAAATTCCTACTTACATAAAGCGGCACGTCTTTGTTAAAGTAAGGGAGATTCGTCAGTGAAGTGGTAAGGACCGCCGGGTGGAGTGTAAGTTGCTGGTAAGGTATTGCCCTTCACCCGGCGGTCCTTACCACTTCCCTGCTGAATCTCCATTACTTTAACAAAGACGTGGCCGCCTTATGTAAGTAGGAATTTAGAATGTTCATTTGGTATCAGACATACTTCTGAGGCTTTACAAAGTAAGCTAAGTGTAATGCAGAGCAGTCGCTCGGAGTAGTTCGGCGCTTGGAAATAACTTCGGCTGCACGTTATTTTGCAACTGAAAACGTAATGTGTCGTCGGAGGTCTTCATTTTGTGCTTTACTAGTAGATGACATTGGCCATGATGGCAATTTTGGTACTAAAAACTGAAAGAAAACATTGCTTACCTCGTAAGATGTTTACCTATTTTCCCAGTGGGTTACTTTTTGTTTCAATGTATTGGTTGATATTTTTTCACAGTTGTCGTTTTCGTTAACCCAAAAGAAATCCAATTTAAATATTTTCTTATAGTGAAAAATATTTTCAAGTCCCATAAAATAAAATAACGAGAAAAACAAAATTCCAAGCAAATCAAGCGTGAAGCGTAAGCGATTATGACCGGATGCTGTTCCTACATAAATCAAACCGTGTTCCGAACACAACTTTGAGTGAATAATGGTGGGCTGACTTTGTAAAATGGTCCCATCGATTAGGCGGTGAAACAAGTATTACTTAGCTTAAGGTATAACTTTCTAATTTTCAAATGCACGAAATTTGTATGTATTTGTTAAGCTGCTTATTCACATTTGAAAGAGGATAAGGCATAAATTAATGCAACTAAAAACGGTTTATGCAGATAAGCGAGCGCGTTTGTTAACCGTATAAAATGTATGTACATGTATACACATATGCATACATATATGTATATCAAAATATTCAGAATGACGAGATGAACTGTTTGTAAACACGCTAACTCGTACAAAATTTAGATATTTTAACGAAAGTCGGTGTCGAAGTTGCCTTTGGTATAATTTAGGTTAGAGTTAAATTTTGGCGAAATCTGCCAATAACCACGCCCACCTCCCACGTAGTAATTAACAATATTTTTGTTTTATTATTATTTTCTTTTACGAATTGCGCTGTTCAAATTTACATTTCAAATATATCAACAAACATTTGTGGGTACTTTTGCACCAGTCGTTGCCTATGGGTTAATGACAAAAAGATCCTATACATTCAAAATATTTCATGTATTAACTTTCAAATAAGCATATTTTCAATGGCTGGTTTACTTTATACTGTGATTTTTTCAGTTTTCAAATTTGAAAACTTTCAAAACGAAATTTCAGAAGGGTTCCTGTCTTTTGTTTTAAGGGGTTGAGGAGTTCCATTACATGGAGCAATTTTTATACCCGAGCACACTTGTGCACAAGGGTATTATAACTTTGTTCACATAACGGTTGTTTGTAACAGGCAAAACGAATCGGGATAGATATAGACAAATGTATACATAAATGATCAGAATGAAAAGAGAAATCGATTAAGCGGTGACTGTCTGTCCGTCCGTCTGTGCACACGATAACTCGAGTAAAAATTGAGGTATCTTAACCACGCCTACCCCCCATATAACGGTAATTTTCATAAATACGAAAACTGCGACGTTTTAGTAACTACTGAAGATTATTCACGCAAAATTGATATTTATATTAATTTCTAAACGAAAAATAAAAATATTATAAATTTTTGGAAAATGGGCGTAGCCACGCCCACTTATGGTTACATATGTATATCTTGGTAACCGCTGCACCAATTTCTTCCAAATTTAGTACAGTTGTTGGCCTTGGTACCGCATACCAAATGGCCGAAAATTTTTAAAATCGGACAATAACCACGCCCACATCCCATATAACGGTAATTTAGAGAAATACGAAATCCTCGATAAATCGGTAAATATTAAAGCTAATTTATTCAAAATTGAATAATTCTTTACCAAGAAATACGTTTATGATACAATTTTGGAAAATGGGCGTGGCACCGCCCACTTTTGATCACATATATATATCTCGGTAAACGTTCTACCAATTTGTACCAAACTCGGTATGGTTATTGTGCTTGCCACATAAAAGCAAAGCACTGAAAATTATTGAAATAGGACCAAAATTACGGCCGCTTTTCATACAACGGTAAATTTCAGAAATGCTTGAAACTTCAGTAGTGGAGTTTCTTTGGGTTATCCAGCTCAGTATCACGATCAATTCTCACGGAAACGATCCGGATCATATCTATCGGTGTTGGCAGCACTGATATAAAACTTCTGTTTTGGTAGTAAGAAGAAGAAATATAAACAAGCTACTTGAGAGAAAAGAATAATCGAAAAACAAAAATAGAAATTATGGAAGCGGAATTATTTGAAGTAAGTTAACATTTTAACATTCGAAGTTACAATAATTAAATTATTTTATTTTACTATGTGTAACGTAGCTGATGTGTGAATCGTCGTCATCGGAATCAGCAAACACCAGCGGCTTGACGGAAGATCTTCTAGTTCATCCTCAAGTACAATTAGGACTTCAGAAAATGAAGAGGAGCGCGCAGGAATTGAAAACTTTTTAGCTGTTGTAGACCGATATAGTGACCTCGAATTTAGGCAGCATTTTAGACTAAATCGCTCGACTGCTCTTATTTTAATTGGTAAAAATATTCATTAATAAATTGTTGGGTCCCTTATACATATGTATATTTCAATTTACTTATTTTATATATCGCTATGGTGCAAGCCCCTTTTATACCAGCAAAGAGCATGGTGGATTATGTAAGGTTGGAGTACCAAAGGAGATATATATGCTTCTATGGTATATGGCGAGTACCAATACATTTCGGGAAATCGCAAATCTATTTACTAAGTCTAAGTCGACCGCATGGAAAGTAAAA
>NW_023458555.1:95073727-95124439 GCF_013731165.1 Rhagoletis pomonella | reverse complement strand
TGCATTCATCTGAATGCTTATTCAGTGTTAACTGTTAATGTTTCGTCATTCAATTTTTTCAATCTTTCATTGAATATGTTAATGTGTGCAATCGTATCTACTTTGAATGAATGTAGAATTAGAAAATTATAAGCCACATTCCCCAACAAGGAAAAATTCAATGAAAACATAATAACAAAATTTATGATTTTTTATTTCATATGATTTCACAGTTTTACAGCTCTGCTATAAAGATTTTATTCTAGTGGCAAGACATATTTTTTCAGTGTCTAAGCATCTAACCATGATCAAAAGTGCTTGCATTCAACCAAATATTTACAATCACGATGATTGCGAATGCTTCTGTTACATTCACATTCTATACTGAATGGAACTCTACCATTCAACAACACATTACGTTTGTTTTTGTTTCAAAATAATTTAAGCCACTCAGGAATTAGTCTTTTTTATACAACCAAAAAATCAAAATTTTGAAAAGAATGCCGAGTGAATGCAGATCCTACTGATTCAATAATTTTACAGCTCTGGTATGTGGGTATATGAATAACGATCGCTTAAAATCGATCTCAAATTTTGTACAACGGTTTTATCCACTTGCAATGTTGTGTGTACAGACAGCTATAAAAGCTTTGCTTTGCAAAGTTCCTATTAAGTCTAGATATCAACCTCCTTGGTTCGAGAGGTAGATGTCGCCCTATGCACTACGTACGCTACAGCGGAAATGGACGACACCCCATTTCTTTATATGAAATTAATTGGTGGTCGTATGTATGTACATACATATGTATATGCATGTGTGTACACCAATCTATTAATATCGTTGAATTATTTTAATATCTATTGCAAAATTTTATAGAGACAAGACTAAAAAGTACAAAATAAATAATATAAAAAAAAATTTATAATATACAACTTTTTAGTCAATTTATAAAAGCGTTGTATATTAAAAAGTTTTTTTTATATTATTTATTTTTACTACCATTCCTATCAAACGAAGGCAAAAACCAGAAATGAAGTTTCATGAACTATGTGGTAGTAGGTAGGTAATTTAGTGCGAAAAGCACCAAGTTTGCAACAGTGATCTTGATGTATGCCAGAGGTGGTTAAAACATCTCGATGGTAATCTGTCGCATACTCTAGCAACAAATTGCCAGCCAGTCGCGTTTAACATTCGATAACAATCTGTCAAAACATCTCGGACTAGCTTGTGGAAAATGGCAACGTTATTTGTACCTGCATGCAATCAATTTTTATAAGAAAAAAATGGAATGATTGCAAATAATGCTTATTGTCACTACACAAGAATAAAGGCGTGCTAGTGCTTTGACGGCGAAAAAAGACGCATAAACAAAATTTTACGTAAAAAGACGCTTATGGAAAAGTTCGGCGAAGAAACACGCGAAACCTAGTTTATGGCGAAGAAAACCGAGTAAACATAGATTTATACCTGGCCAAGAACTGTCACTTCCCTGCAGGGAGTGACGTTAGCTTATACCTAACTTTAGTCTGTTTACGCGAACACTAGTGCTAACTATTAACTGTGTATTTTGTTCGAAAAAAGCTAACTACTTTTGTGGGGCGATGGCCGCAAAAAAGTCAGACCTGGATACCTCTGCATTACATGAGAACTAACTTGTAACTAACTACTTTTGGACATAAAATATCAATAAGAAAAACAAAATATTTTTTTGTTTTTTTACTTTTTTATTTACTTATTTATTTACTTTATTTTATTACATTTCATATTTGTTTACATATTCTGCTCTGGGTGGTCCCATATTCGAACACCGTCAGACATAATTTCAAAATGATAGTATAAAATTTCGATCTTCCTTTTATTTGTCCTGAATATGAAAAAGAATCTGCGAAGTTCAGAAAAAAAGTGTATTGAAAGTAATTTTTGTATGAGGATATTTAATAGAGACTTGTAAAGAAAACCAACTCCCGATTGCGTCTGCATGACTCCTGCACGACTTTACAATTCACTTTAAGTTGGTTTTGTCATAGCTAATTAAAAGTGAGGTATTAATCGAAATCTCGCCAAAAAGCTAACTATAAGTTGGTTAGTTTTAACAATTGATAATTTTGCACTGCAGGGTTCAGCATTATTCCCTAAATACTCTCTGGGGAATTTACATGCTGTTACACCCGCAAACATAGTCGAACGCGAAAATAAGTTTACGGGTCTTTCTTCGCCGTCAAATATTTTAACGCGTCTTTCTTCGCCGTCAACTATGTTAAGAGTCTTTCTTCGATGAGTTTTCTTGTATGCGTCCTTTTTCGCGGTCAACTTTTGAGCTCGCGCCTTTATTCGTGTCATATCCTTGTTGGTTGGTATCAGAGTTGTGAAAAATGCAATAATTTTTTAATGCATAGCATTTTAATGTAAATGAAAAAAATTAATGCATTAATTTTTGAAATTTAATGTAAATGAAAATTTCAATCCTAATGAATTTTCTTGCAGTAACATTACTATTTTTAAATTAATGATATTACAATAATTTATTGCATTAAAATTATAACAAGCATTAAAAACCCATTAACTAATTTTATTTTGAAGTAAAAATTCTTTGCTGACGTTGAGGGTAGAATTTGAAGGTCAAAAAATATAGTGACGGACGTTAAGGCTGATTTTCACTACGTCAAGTTCAATGGCATATGTCGTTAATTAGGTAAAAACACATTGTCAAATGGAACTAAAAACGGTTTATTGATTGATTTAGATCAGAGTAGGTCTTCATGTACATGTGCTGCTAAATTGGCTATCCGTTCGTTTTTGGCCCGTAATATATGTATGTAATCGGTATGCATCAACTATCAACATAAAAATGTACAAAAGCACACTGAGTTGCATGCGCATTGCTTTTATTTTCATAGAACATCTAACAATGTTTAGAGGAATTTTTTACAAATACACATAATATAATGAAACTGAAAAAGCTATTAGTAATTATTCTAAATCATTCCAAAAGAGGTTATTTATATTTCACTAGAAAAAAATTTAATGGTTTTTAATAATGCAGACGGGCAAAACTATTAAAAATTTTAGTGCATTAAAATTTTTTCAATAGCATTAGCTTAACAAACTGAGTTGCATGCACATTGCTTTTATTTTCATAAAACATCTAACAATGTTTAGAAGAAATTTTCTACAAATACACATAATATAATGAAGCTGGAAAAACTGTTAGTAATTATTCTAAATCCTTCCAAAAGAGGTTAATTATATGTCACTAGAAAAAAATTTAATGGTCTTTAATAATGCAAACGAGCAAAACTATCAACAATTTTCGTGCATTAAAATTTTTTCATTAGCATTAGCTTGGATAATGCAATGAAAACAAATTTCATTAGCATTACATTTTTTAGAATTAATGCATTGAAATTTTTATTTGCATTAAATTTCAAAAATTAATGCATTAATTTTTTACATTAACATTATTGCTTTAAACACCATCAATGCAATAAAAAATTAATGCATTTTACACAACTCTGGTTGGTATACAAATAAATGAGATAAATGATAGTAAATACAGGCTTCTAGGGATTGTTTTTTAATTTTTATTTTATAAAGAAGACATAAAACGACGTGTTTTCAAACGATCTCGTCGGTGATAAGTCAGTCAACTCGAAACAATCGAAAGACATCTCGATTGTACAGTCGTGCAGCGAGTCGACTATTGACTCGATTGTAATCTTGCAACGAAAGCAATTCTCTCGATCGTTTAAACATCTCGGACTCGCCCATCACTACGTCGTATCGAAAACTGCATGGCATTGCCTAAAATTTCAACTCGACTATTGTATTAAAATGGAAAAACTTGGCAGCACTGTATAGTTTTTGAAGATTTTCGCAGTTTACTTATTTCAGCACGACAATAGGCAATGCCAATGTTGCTTATTCGTAAAATTTAGCCTAATTTATGACTCCCTAAAAAAAGATTGTTCATTTTCCTTTCGAAAATGTTGTAATTTCACTGATCTTTCCAAAAATTGTACTATGTGCTGGTTATTCGAATAATAATAAAAAAATTTTGGCGCGAGTGTGCATTTTTGTAGCCTATTGGATTCTAGTAGAACAAGTGCAAGCCATTTGGCTAAAAATTACCGTTAATTTTTTTTGAAGGGGTATAGTTCCTTTGTACGAGCAATTACACGGTCGAAAACGCATTAAATCGCCAGTTTTCACTTTTAAAGCGCTAGTGAAATATATTATTTAACTAAATTATTCAAAAAGCACAAATATTTTACAACGACAAGTTGTTTATTTTGTTATTAAAAAGTGAACAATACTTCTGTTCGTCGAGTAAAAAATTTGTAGGAATTTGTACGAATTATAACGATTTTTGTTCAAATCGCGTTCGTTCAGACCAAAAATTTATCCATCACTGAAAAATTGAGAGCGGAAAGTGGCAGCTTGTTGGCAAAAACTTATTCAGCAAGAATTTGCAATCACGAAAAATATACATACATGCGATTGTGGCAAATGGTTGCATTTTTGTCGACGCTAATTTGAATAAAGGAGTTCGGTACATTTAAAAATGTTTAAATATGAGCGATTTTCCAATGAAGAATGTGTATAAGTAAATACTTGTTTTTTTAATTACTGTAGTTAATTCCAAAGATTTGAAATGTACTCGGCTGAAAAAATTGTATTCGTTATCGGAATGCAATCGTAATCAGGGTCGATTTAGGAAACCCGACAGTTAGTACGACAAAGAAATTGAAACATATGTTAAAGAAAGTCAGAATAACAAGAAATATACATGTAGATCCTGTTTCTTGTCCATCTGAAATTTTTAAAAATTCTTTACAAATGTGGCTGACTTCCAAAATGTACGAATACAATGTTTGGAAACTGTTATACTGCTGTATTCAAACTGTTTGTATGTGCAGAGTTACGACACATTGCAACCATATACATTGTATATTTAAAATATCCAATATAGCAATGAATTAAGATAGAAAAATGTAATCTTACCCTTCGACGTCGGCCATTGTTTACTTCGAAATGTCATCAAAGTATCAATTAGCTTAGCGATGCGCAGTTTGCTTCCTGTATACGCATCGATAACTTTTACGATACAATTTGGGACATGCCACATCGTCAAAAATTACACATTTGCATTTAAGAATGAGTGACTTTGTATAGTTGCTTTGCAAATGGCCCTGGACACCAGCTAGCAAATTACCTCTTGCTTGAGTGAGAATTTTTCCCTACTCTGCGATATTTTGAGTGTTGGATAATTCTTGCTGGATTTTCGACGAACGAACCTAATGTTCGCAAAATTAAACGAGAAAATATAAAATGGTGTACAGCGTTGTCACTATCATTATATTTAATAGCAGTGCTATCATTTGCTAATTTTCGAGTGAAGTGTTTTGGAGGGATTTGGGAGGAAAAGTGAAGTGATTATCGTAGTGACTATTTTGAAACACAATTATGACCGTTGGGTTATTCGATTTAATTTATTTATTAGCTGATTTGGTAATCGATAATTTTTTATATTAAGGTATTTCAATAAACAGGCATATGCAGCGATTTCAAATAATTATTAGGGGTCTTTTTAGTTTGCGAAAAGTTGCGTTACAATTTAATAAGAATTGGTTTCCTATGTTATTTGGTATGTGGGTAATGGCCAGATGCGCCGGCGCAATTTGAGACGCTGGCGTCGCCGTCTAGTACACATACTTGAAAATAGATGGTTGCGTCTCGGTCATGCTGTTTCTAGAACTTTTCCTTGCGTGTGCAACTCAAGCCGACTGCCGACCGACGTGCTTATTCATACCGAAATTTAAGCGATGGTAAACGAACCAGCCCTGATTTGTAATTAAGTATGTATCTGTTGAATTATTCAACAGCCAAATATTAATCATTTCACGGAACTCTGGTGACTTTTGCACGGAACCCTTGGGTTCCGCTGAACCTATTTTAGGAAGCCCTGGTTTACAGAATTGTGAAAACACTATATTTGATACGTGCGCCGGGTATATAAAGTTCGGTTTTGCCCGAACTATTACTTCTTTACTTGTTTAATATTGAACTGTACATTTAAGTCCTGATTGTAATCCGAGTACGCAAAAAAGTCGGGAATTAAGATAGTCTTACAATATTTCATTATTTTCTGTCCACAGCTGATCTTGGCACAATTGCAAATGGGCTTGACCTGCAGGGACCAATATTTCTTCATGAGCCACCACATCACATCGAATTTTCAAATAATACTGGAGGTTTGATTGAATGCTCTGGACATGGTAGTCCTCCTCCAGAGGTGAGTATTGGTGTTTTCGTTTCAAACACATTTTGCACCGTGCAAGGTCATCATTTTTTGGAAGCAACGAAATCACCATAATTCTTCTAAATATTGGAATTGATTCAAAGCATGTTTTCTTAATGATTTTATTATTTGCAGGTGGAATGGACCCCAATACCTCCACAACAAGATATGGTATTTACACTCTCGAATGGTAGTCTTATGTTCTATCCCTTTACAGCGGAGAAGTACAGACATGAAGTACATGCTACAGTTTACAGGTATATACACATATTCGAAATCTATAACAGTATCATTTTTGATTTTAATCAAATTTTTCTATAAGAATAGGCGTGTTTTTTCTACACGCATACGTATCTGCGCTTAAAATTTGTATGGAGCAGTAAGCGACAAACTTTATGTGCGCTTACGAATAGTTGTCGATAAAATCAAAATTACTTGTTTTCAAATGGAAATTGTCGATGTCTGTTTTTTTACACGTTAAGCGTAGATGTATATGCGTGTAAAAAAACACGGCTAATATATGTGCTACATATGTATATATGGATCACTTACAAACAAAGTGAACATGGCAGGTAGTTCATTCTATTTTTTTAAGATTGTGAAATTTATCCTCTGAAATCGTTTGCTTACGTAAAAATTTGTGCAGTATACGAAATTGCTTTCAGGCTCTTCAAAAATTATTCTTATACTTTTCATGAGCATGAAATGGTATGATAACCAGGGTTGCCACTTTAGTAAATTGTTATCAAAATTGGTAGAAAAAATTTGGGTTGGTAAATTTTGGTAGGTTTTTGTTGAAGTATTTTGTTTGAAAAACAAATAAAACTTTTCGATCCCGCTTTAGTTTTCGTAATTAAATATCTTTATTTTATAAACTTATTTCCAAAAGTGTATTTTAGGCTATTGCGTTAATTTTCGAACGTTTTAAGGCGGATTAATCGTTCGTGTCCGGACACTTTTTGTTAGTAATTTTACGCGCTCCTTTCCCACTCCGTCTCACTGAGAGAACGACAAAAATGTGCTGAACACTAATTGTTCAAATCAAATTAATTTTGATTTTCTGTCCGAACGATTTGATGATTCGGGTTGCCGCGTTCTCCTTTATATACGTTTGCAGCGAATTGCAGGTATTATTTGCCTTTAAAATCGTATGTAGGCAACAAGATCGTAAGCTGTTTGCTTGAGAACAAAATAAAATGTGCCGAACTGAACGGTGAACCGTATTTCGCCACCCTCTTTGGCAAAAATGTTTTGAGAGCAAATAAAAAGTTGTCCGGACACGAACAGTGAACCCGCCTTTATTGCACACATTTTATATACATACTACATATGCATGTAGATCGATAAAAGGCGAACATATCGTGCTCCATTTAAAACTCGTATAACTGGAATCCTAAGGAGCTTTCGATTGCATATTTTAAATGATTATTTAGATCAGGGGTTCTCAAACTTTTTTCACCTCGGAACCCTTGTTGTGCTAAAAAAATTTCGCGGCACCCCTTCTCTTCAAATATCTACGAAAACAAGAAAACACAATGCAAAATTTATGCTCCTTTAGCTTTAATGTGAGGACTGAAATTGTTTTGATGATTTCATTATTTTCTTTAAGTTTATTGGGAGCCCTGAAATCATTTGACGCTGAAACCTTGCTGGTGTATTTGTTTTTAACCGACTTCACAAAAAGGAAAAGGTTATCAATTCGTCGGAATATTTTTTTCTATGTATGTTGCCGCATAACTTTGGACCACGTTAACCGATTACTATAATTCTTTTTTAAAGGAAAGGTGTTACCTGACAGGTGGTCTAATTTGGTTTAAATCCGATCATTGGATCTTGAATAGATTAACGATAATCTAAAATTCTTAAATGGGAATTGAAATCGGTTTTGTGGAAATTGCAGTCTCACATAGAAATGTAAAAGTAAGGTCCCTATTACGAGTTGCATTCGACTGTGGTCGAAAGTGCTGATCAAACGAATTTTCATTTGGTATTATGACGCTCATTCGATGAAGAGTAGCGATTGTTCACAATAATATATTTTTCACCGCTGAGAAGCTTTTTTTACAAATCGTGCAAACTAAATAGTGTGCTTATACATATGTATGTAAATTTGCACAAATTAAAATGAAATAAAAAAGCGAGTTTATAAAAACGTGGTAAAAATGAGTGCAACGGAGATCTGGTTCAACGGTTCGTCAGAGGATGAGAGCTTGGTAAACTGGTCAGGAGTAGAAAATGTTTAAGAGGGTTTAAGTGTAGTCTTTCGAATATATTTTGACATAAAATATATTTAAGAAATTTGTCTACAGATTTATTAAAAACTTTCGATTGTCTAAAGAGGCGTTTGTGAGCCAAATCTATTTAAAATATTTTAAAACTATAAACCGCTTAAGATTTTGTTCTCACTTTCGATGTTCGATCTTTGATAACCAGCGAAGATTGAAAATCGAATGCAACTCATAATAAGGGCCTAAAAGTCACTAGTGTTTTAATGCAATCTGCAGTGTTTTCGACATACACTTGCATCCAGAACTCTCTTGGCTCCCTTCGTAGTACTTAATAATCAAAGTGCTCTCTTCACTGATGTCCAGAAGGTTTTCAAAAGCTTAATTGGTCATCTCGGTAGGTTTACTTTTCTGGCCACATGAAAATGGGTTTGTTATCCAGCTGAAGTCATCCTCAGAGTCAATATTGGGAAATTATTCGACAATGGTTTTTCTAAACCTTCCAAGTTAACGCTGGTAATGCGCGTTAACGCTAAGAAAATAATTTTGACAGCCAATTTCACGAAAGCAATTTAAGTGATAAATGATATTAATTTTTTGAATTATATATGGAAATTGCTAGTGAAACCGGCTGTTATCTGTTTTTCTGATTACTTTGTTTATTTATGGGGTTTTCATGCAAATTGCTAGAAATTCTAAAATAAACATGTCACCAGTAAAAAAAATCTCGACGTGCTAGAAAAAACCAGAGATGTATTTTAATTTCGCCGGAATCTGTTATCTTCGCAGCGTCATCCAATACGGGTTTTAAATCTAGGGAAGATGCCGCTTCCTAATACCGAGGAATCCTGCAGTGACTTCTCGTGGCGTTTTCTGCCTCTTGCTTCATCCTAGACATCGCTCCTTTCGTTTTTCCAACCACCGCAAATATCCGTACACTTGCTCCATTTCAAACCATTGTTCCGTACAAATTTGTCGATAGTTTTAAATATTTCGTCGCTAGTGGCGTAAGTCTGAAGTACTTCGTTCATCTTCGATTTGCATTGCGAATAGGTACCTCACTAACACGACAAGACTGCCTCTAAAATCGTGTTGATTCGTTTTTTGACAGTGTGATTGTGAAGTTCCAAAGAATACGTAATATATACACGTTACGCTTGTTACGAGAACAGCCCAGCCAGCAAAAAAATCCGAAAACGGGAAGAAAAGTTAATGAAACGCGGATTAGGTCTACAAAAGTACCGAAAGTGGTTGTGAAAAGGATACGTTTTCGGCTATTTTTCTGAAAATTTTCTGATTAAATTTTACGTTGACAAAACGTACTGGGGAACTACGCTTAAGAGCGAAATATCTCTTTGCTGCAAGCTATTTGTGTTGTGTATGGGGTTTGACGATCCAGTGAAGGTAATTTTAATAAAATTCCAAATTTTTTGATTTTCTGGCCGCCATGTTGAAGTTTGATCAAACCGCTTGCGTTGTATAAAGAATTTGCCCGCACCACTAGTATACTCTAGCCACTAGCGGCACCCCAGGCATACGCCCACTCACTTTGGGAAGGCCTGCTTTAGATAAAAACTAGCCAATGCCCGCTTACTTCGCGGCGCCTGATAAGAACTTCTGCGTTGGCCAATGCAAAAGAGCGTTTAAAAGTAAAAATAGTCTGTAAAGTCAAAATTTTAAGTTGAAATCTCTAAGGCGGAGGATACTGCGCACACATAGGCCAATAATTGTAACGCTGTGATACCATATGGAATACCAATCCCTTCCGGTGTCATGAGCTTTACCGATGGTCTTATTTCCACCTGTGAGATCTCTGCCAAGCATGCGTAATCTTTTTCTATGATCATGCAACTTCAAGATAGGTGCGATCCGTATGACAATAAAAGTTCTTATAAGGAAACTCAGGGCACAGAAGTGCGTTTTTTGTTATAGGAAGACCAAGAACCCTCGCTGTCCCACAGGATGAAAAGCTTTCCGGTACATTGGCTAAATGAGTCGTGTGATATCTTGAATATCTTTCAAATGAAGCAACTGGAATACCTACGGTGACTGATTTCTAAGATAAGATAACCTCCGCCAATCTGACGCAACTCTATTCAGTGGTTTTTGAGTTTAGTCCGAACAACGAAAACGGCTATCATTTTATGCAGATAGGTATGTAGATAGGACAGTCTATAGCGAAACTCGTAAAATCAAAGCTCCATTCTTTGTGAAAATTTTAAAACCAATTCTTCAATATTTTCACATAAATTTTACCGTTTACTAAAAATTAAAAACAAATTTACAATAGTTCAATGGGATTTAGATCTAGTAGAAAATGGTTCCCAATCGAATGATACTTGCGCGTTTACGTAAATACTAAATGTACAGCCGTCGTTGCGTGCGGACGTGTTTTTTATCGCTCTCGGATTTCGAATATTTGCTAATGGGTTCCATAACTTTATTAGTGTCAAAAAGGTTACTAAAACTTAATGAAGCTTTGTCTTTGTTCGTGCATAATTTTTGAGACAGTGACTCTTGTATATTATAAACAAATAACGAAGAGACGTTCCTATTAAAAATGCCTTGCTGCTGTAACCATAAAGTTGAGCGTTCGCACCCAAAAATCCAGTGCGCAAAGTGCAATGAACTATTTCATTTGGAATGTGTGAATATTTTGCCGGCAGACGCTGAGTTCCTGCTTAACTCAGAGAGGCCTTTTCTGTGCAAAGTGTGTGCTGATGCTCGGCGATATTCTATTCGCTCCCCGCCTCCTCCTGTTATTCTTAACGAGAGTGTTGTTGCTACTAATGCCATTGCTTCGGATTCCTCTAGCAAAGTAATCGGTGCCCATCGTAATAACAACCTCCCACAGCAGCACAAAGCTCCTAAAAGTGCCTTGCCTAACCAGCTAACTAGTACAGCAATAAGTGATACCACTAGTGAGTCCAACAACAAGCAGCAGGTATCATTGGTTTCGATCAGAGTTGCCACTTTGGTAAATTATTACCAAAATTGGTAGAAAAAATTAGCGTTGGTAAAAAGGTAAATTTTTTGTCATTCTGGTACACTTTTGTTAAAGTATTTTATTTGAAAACCGACTAAAATTTTGTTCCCGCTTTATTTTACGTAGTTATCTTTGTATTATGATTTTATTTCCAAAAGTGTAGTCTTCTTTATTGCATTAATTTTCGAATGCTTAATGCACACTTTTTATATACGTACATACATACATATTTACATATGTGAGTATGTTTATCGATAAAACGCGAACAAATCGTGCTCCATTAAAAACTCATTTCACTGAAATCTTGAGGAGCCTTTGAACATTTGAGCATTTTAAATGTTTCTTTAAAAAAAAGAAAAAATGGGCAGGCTTGTATTTACATGCTATGATTGTACAAAAAAAAAATTATAAAGTCACCGAAAGTTTTTATAAATATCAAATGAAAATTAAAACACAAAGTTCCGGCGGCAAATATATTTTTTGAATCAAATGGAGTTTTTAGCTGCACATTGTTGGTTATACACAATTCCATGCACACCGAAAATAGTTCTAAAAAGTCAGAGTAAAAAGTTCGAAATTTAGATGAAATATTTTAGATTTTTTCGGAATGTTGTAAACGTCCTTGATTTGTATGCGTTTAGTTAAAGCGAAAACAATTTTCTTATAAGAAAAGAACAAAAAAATGTTTACTTAAAATATTTAAAAAAATACCAAGCGCTTTTTTAATGATAAAGTTTCGTTGTTGCCTTTAGTTTCATCACTTTCGCTTTTGGTTTAAGAAAAACCGCGAAGATGACATTAATATGATCTCAAATACCATGTCACCATGTAAAAAAAGGTTATTGGTAGATATTTTCCAGATTTGGTAGATTTTTTCCAAGTGGATGGTAAATATTTTTTTTCGTCAGTGGCAACCCTGGTTTCGATATTCAATGCAATCGTCTCTCTACGTGCTGAGAATGCTCGTATGCATAATCTCATTTCAACTCTTCATGAAAATGATAATAAATTAACAAACAAGGCGGACAGCATGCATTCGGATCTCTTACATATGCAGCGTAGCCTTCGGGAAAAAGATGATGCTATAAAATCACTCACAATGGAAATCAAAGATCTACGTGCTACTGTTAGTGCTGCTTTTGTGAAGGTACGTAGCCAAAAAGAAGCGAATTACGAAAATGGTGCACTTATTGATGTTAGTACCACTAACAATTCTGCGATCATGTCGCGCATGGAAGCCAAAACTAAGGCTAAATCCTCTGTAGTTGCTAATAATGCCCTCGCTGTCTCTACTGCTGTCTCTGGTGCTTCTGATAAAAATGTGTACACTCATGCTGGCTCGGTGCTGCCAACGAATGTTACACACACTTCCACATATACTGAAATGCCTGCTGTCTCTGTTGCCGCTGGTACTGCTGTTAAAAATGTGTATTCTCATGCCGGTTCGGCGTTGCGAATGAACGCTGCGCACACACACACATATGCTGATATGTTAAAGACGACTGCTGATATCTCGACAGCGAATGTTACACACTCGTTGGCGCCTGCTGTTAGCTCTGCAGAGATCAAAAATGCACAGTGGTCTACTGTTAAGAATAAAAGGGGTAAAAAACCAGTAAGGGTTGTTGGTACAAACATTAGCAAAGACTTGGACGTGGCTGTCCGATATAAGTGGTTACATCTAGCGTCGTTCTCGCCATCTGTTTCGGAAGAAAATATAATAAACTATGTTTCCAATCAGGCGGGTTTGAACAAAGATATATTAGTATCATGAACCAAAAATACAAGATCACCTAATCAAAGAAGCAAGAAAAAAGTATATTTCTGAGTGTTTTTGACATCTGCCTAAGAATGAAAACAAACAAAGAAAACGAAAAAGGCGCGGTGATTGAGTGCGATTAAATTGGTATTTATTATAAAATATACAAGTGAAACTTGATGACAATTAGCAAAAAAAGTTCATAAAATATGGTTTTCATGATTGAAAGTGTTTTACAATCGCATATAATTACCACGGGTCGATTTTTCAATGCCAACGTTCTGGCCACAAACGTGCACCCACTTTTCACGCAAATTTACGCCTTTTGGCAAACCAAACATACGCACAAACTTGTTCCGATCACACAGCACTTTATTTTATATCATAAATATGTAATAAACCAAAATTTATAATTAAAATCGCTGCAGAAAACACATTCAATCGCTAAAAAATCACTACGAAGAGGTAGAAGACGATGTAAACAAACCCGAAAAACGTCTAAAACGCTACGAAAACTTTTTTCTGAAAATCGATTACAAATACAACGATGGCTGATTAGGTGATCTGTAGTCGTTGGTTCATGTATTAGTATGCTATAAACTAGTTAAAAAAGATGTGGAAATTTCAAGTCTAAAGCGTGTAAACTTCAAGTTGGGAGTGCCGGAGACAATGTTTTCGAATTTGCTTAGTTCGGAAATCTGGCCCACTAACGTGACGGTCAAACCTTTTCGGTTTTTTCCAAAGGACCAACAAAAGCCGCTTCAGACATAGTTAATTCTCCTCCTTTTGCTAATAGCTTAAGGGTATATTTCCAAAATATGTCTGGCATGCGAACAAAAGCTGATATCGAGCATTCTTTTACTGCGCAGATGGATTACGACGTCTATGTACTTGTTGAGACGTGGTTAACCTCAAACTTTTTTGATGCTGAATTCTTCGATGCTAACCTCTTAACGTCTTTCGTAAAGACTGGGATGCTGTAAAAACTGGTTGCCAAAGAGGTGGCGGTGTAATCGTTGCTGTCAAGCGCGAACTACGTGCGCTCCTGATCTCTCTAGCTAATGATGATTCACTTCTGGATCAACTTTGCGTCAATATTAGTGGCAACTCTTCAAAAGAATCCCTGTATGTAGTAACCTCATATATACCACCAGGAAGCTCATATGAGTTATACAAAGCACATGCTGATAACATTTCATCATTAGTTTTAAATAATTTGCGTGATAACCATTTATGTGTTCTGGGAGATTTTAATTTATCCAATATTAATTGGGTTAGCAGTGAGTCATGCCCTAGTCTCATAGCTCATAATATGGTTGCCAATCATGAACTATATTTAGTAGATAGTATTTTAAGTCTTAACTTGAAGCAAATTAATAGTTTTGCTAACGAATTAAACAGAATATTAGATCTTATTTTTGTCAGTGATATCTTGAATTACCGAATTTGCGACTGTATTAACCCAATTACAGCTACGGATAAACATCATATTCCACTAGTTATAAAGTTAGACTTTTATTGTTTTTCCGCTATAAAGGACAACAAATTGTCATTTAATTACTCATTATGCGATTTTTTTAGTTTTAATGAACTATTGTCGAACATTAACTGGGATGATTTGTTTACTAACCTAGACACTGCATACTGTTTTTCTATATTTAAGTCAATCTTATATGAACTCTGCCTGGATAATATACCGGTTAAAAAGAAAAAGCCTTATAAATTGCCCTGCTATTCAAAAGACTTAAAAAAGATAAAAAAACTTAAAAACAAATTCTATAAAAAATTTAAAACTTCAAGAAATCATGTTTACTTCGTTAGGTATCAGCATTACTTAAAGAAGTTTGATTCTTTAAATAAGACTCTTTATAGTAACTATGTTCATGACACTGAGTTGAATATTAAATCTAATCCCAAATTGTTCTGGAACTACGTGAAATCTAAGAAAGGATGCTCCAGCTTACCCACAGGAATATTTCTTGGTGATAAAGCTGCGGAGACGCCAAGTGATGCCGCAAATTTGTTTGCTGAATATTTTGGGTCGAATTTCGCTCAGAATGACGTTACATCTGCAGAATTTTCTAATATCTCCTCGTCTCTCAACTTTGGCTCATTAATTCTCTCATCTGAAGACATAAGTAATGGTATAATTAAACTAAGACCCTCTACACATGTGGATGTTGATGGCCTATCTGCAACTTTAATCAAAAATTGTCCTGCATTAGTTTATCCCTTGAAGTTAATTTTTAATAAATCATTATCTTCAGGTACTTTTATTGATGATTGGAAGCTTACGACGGTAATGCCCGTTTTTAAAAATGGTAACAGAAGTGACGTATGTAATTATAGACCTATTTCTAAGCTTTCCGCTATTTCGAAAATCTTTGAACACACAGTCAATGCCAAATTGAATTTTGCAGTTAAATCTATTATCTCCCCATATCAGCATGGGTTTGTCGCTGGTAGATCTACTGTCTCCAATCTCGCTGTTTTCAGTGAATATTGTTTCGAGTCTTTTTCGTTAGGTTTTCAAGTTGACTGTATTTATACAGACTTCTCAAAAGCGTTTGACAGAGTGTCACATAGTATATTAATTCAAAAGCTTGCTTGCATTGGCTTTCATTCTATTTTTCTGCGTTGGTTGGAGTCGTACTTGTGTAACAGACGGTGTGTTGTCTCAATTGACGGGGCTACTTCTTGCCCGTTCGTTCCATCTTCTGGAGTGCCACAGGGTAGTGTCTTAGGTCCACTTCTTTTTATACTTTTCATCAATGACATTAGTAGTTGTTTTTCTTTTGCAAAATTTCTGCTTTATGCGGACGATTTAAAAGTTTTCTCTGTAATTAAAAACACATCTGATGCAATTAGGCTCCAAGATGATATTGATAAGCTTCATTTGTGGTGTCTGAAGTCACGCCTTTCCTTGAACATTAGTAAATGTTTTCAACTAACGTACTCTAAAATATCCAATTCTCTGCTTACCAGCTATCATATATCGGCTAACGATCTAAATCGTGCAGATGAGATAAAAGACCTTGGCGTAGTGTTCGATGATCGATTTTCTTTCAATAAACACATTTGCTATGTAACTGCAAAGGCGTATTCTGTTCTAGGCTTTGTAAGACGCAATGCCTCAAAATTCTCGGATCCTTATACATTCAAGTTACTGTATTCGTCATTTGTTCGGTCACATCTCGAATATGCGGTTTTTAGTTGGAGGCCGTATAATCAGAATGCTATAAACAGGGTTGAACGTGTTCAAACAATTTTTCTCAAGTTTGCTCTTCGCTGTCTGAACTTTTCAGACCCCGTGCCGTCATATTCTTCACGTCTTATGCTTCTGAATCTCAAGTCCTTAGAAAGTCGCAGGTCTGTCTTATGTCTTTCGTTTACATATAATATTATTAAAGGTATTGTTGATTGTCCGTTTTTGTTAGAGAGGATAAGATTTAATGTCCCCAGGCGATCCCTTAGAAATATCCTTCCGTTTTATGGTTGTAATGTTAGAACCCAATACGCCAGTAATGCCCCGATTTATCGCGCCATTCGTGAATTTAATGCCATGAATAATGTAGTCGAGGTAGACTTTTCAATCCCAAAGACAGCTTTTTTAGATCTTTTGAATTCCTATTTTTAGCTTTATGAATTATTTTTAATAGTTCTAATTAATGTTGTACTCTTCTAGTCTGTAATGTTATTATAAAACCATAGACTAAATAAATAAATAAATATATATCGATGCAGCCTTTCCAATAATTACCACTTTCCGCATAAGTACGGTACTGATAACATATGTATCTTTGTCAAATTTCAGAAAGTTAACATGAGCGGTTCCAGAGATAAGTGAAATGAGAAGTATTGGGGTGCCACGCCCCCTTTTCCATTACTTACCACTTTTCGCCATAAGTACGGTATTGATAACACATCTAGCTGTGTCGAATTTCAGGATGTTAGCGTAAGCGGTTCCAGAGATAAGCTATATGAAAAGTTCAGTTTGTATGGAAGGTGCCACGCCCCCTTTTCCAATGCATTTGCAATATATGCATCAGTGCTAAGATTCAGTTCCCAAGCGTAATTGGTTTTAGAGATATTGTTTTTTTTCGTTTTAGTCTGTATGAGAATTTTAGGAATATCCCGAGCTACATACCGAGTAAATTTTTCGTCGGAATATTTATTTTCAAGGTGTTGGCATATGTTCCAAATATGAACCAAATCGGTGCAGCCGTTTAGTAGTTTAGTGAAATACATGTACAGAGAACTGTATGAAATTGTAAAGCGTGACGCGTCAGATTTCTTAATTTTTTGGCAATAACAACAAAAAGTTTTGATTTTTTTAGCGAAAAACCTTCCACACAGAAGTTCCAAAAATTAAGTTTGTGATTATATCAAGGCGAAATTTTGAGAGCAGTCCGTTGCTAACTCTAAAAATATAAGCAACGACGCACTCGAAAAAGTTAATACATTCAAAGACCTACGAATAATGATCGACGATAAACTAAAACAAAAAGAAAAAATGGATTCATTTAGTTTCAATTAGAGCTCTAGCAATATGTACATCGGTGAAAACTGCATTTAATTCCATACATTAATTTTTGCGTGATGCGCTTACAAACATACAGACAGACCAAAATTATAAAAATTTTGGATTTGGCTTCTGTTGATCTAATAAATCCGCTATTAATTTTTCTTTAACATCAATTATGTACAGATATCGGCCTGTTGTAATTCTATTATTCTCAAATACTTTCGTTTGATACCCATATGGCAACATTTAAGTTATCTTATAAATTTAACTGAATTAAAGTTTTCAAATAAGTGGCAACCCGCTTAAAAAATATTTTCAAAAGTAAGCTTCCTAATCCTCTTTAGTTAAATGTCCGTATTGTAATATTTTATTTATTTTACAAATTTAAATGAATGAAATTTTTCAAGCAGTTGGCAAATCCCCTAAAAATATTTTCGGCATTAAAATTTCCTAGCCTCTTTTGTTTAATGCCAATATTGCAATATTCAATTTATGCTAAGAAGCTCGGCCAAACACTAACATATGTGTAAGCGCCAATCTATTATTATTATTAAAGTTTTTAAATAGGTGGCAACCTTCCACAAAAATATTTTCAGCTGTAAGCCTTTGTAAACCTCTTTCTTTTTACAGCCATATTGCAATATTTACTTTACCTATCAATTGATCTAAACTGAAATTTTAAACACAGGTGGCAACTCTCAAATTTGTTTCATCTATATTGTAAGCTAGATCTCTAGCGATACATCGGTGAAAACTGCATTCAATTCCATGCATTAGTTTTCGAGTGATGCGCGTACAAATATACAGACAGACGGAGTGTCAAAAATTATAAAAATTGTTTATTTGGCTTCTGTAGCTCTAATAAAAACCCACCATATGAATCTTTTTAATATCTATAAGGTACAGACATCGGCCTGTTACAATTTTGTTATAAGTATAGATATAGATTTCATTTATTTTATCAATTTAATACAATAAAAATTTTGAAACAAATTATTTATAATAAATAAACGCAATCATTATAATAAAATATGTAACATGCAGCTACTCCATTACACTGAAAAGTGTACGCTTGGAATATACTTTAACTACACGTATGTATGTATGTAATTTATATGTTCATACATATGGGAGGTTCCATGGGAAAGTGAATCTCAGTGCAAAAATTATTTTCTTTACAAAACTAACAAACGTGTGGGTAAAACATTTGTAAAAATTTTGAATCAACCAAAAAAATAACAAATTAAAGCTTTAAATGCATTTTTATTACCTTTTTTACGTTTTGAAATCAAGTTCTAAGTGAATTTTTTTAATGAGTTGAAAGTAGGTTGTGTTGAATGCACTGTCAAATAATTTGAGATTCATAATTCAAGCGTTTGGTAAGAAAAATATATAGTAGAACTCATCTGCTTTTAATAAAATTGTTTTATATATTAAATTGTGTGACTGCTTTATCTATATTATGAGTTATTATTAAGCAGTATTGATCTTGTCCCACCCGTGACAAAAAAAGCTAAAAGTGGTTATATTTAATTACAAAAGTTGAGGCTGTCTTTTGTGTTCGTTACATAATGTTCGAAATTCATTGCAAATATTTACCGGACTCGTCCATTATCTATATACCCTTGTGGTCAGCTGGTTGTAGTTAAGTTACATTTTGACCAGTTTTGGTTTTTTATTTTGTTAATCAAATGTATATAGATTTTTTTATAAAAGTTAATTACTTAACCAGAACTACATAAATCTACATTTCAAACTTCTTACAAAAATTATAAAAATTCAACAAACTTTAACAATTACACCCAAAAATTTTAAACTTTTTTTCAGAATTTTTAGGTATGCAGTTTTGTAGTCCATTAAATTTAAGTAGGTAAAAGTGAAAATTTCAAGACGCTAGGAAATCGCGTTCATTTTTAATAATTTGTTTGGCTGACGATGCCAAGCATTTTCTTCTATATAAAAGGCACCATCCTAAGATAAAACCTGAGTGAATTTAACCCCTGCTTGGCTTCTTATATTTTTTAATAACTAATCTTTATATATGGACCACACTTAAAGCTCCTTTTCATATAAAAATTCGTACGTGTCCCTCCCGTGACAAACGTTGTCCCACCCGTGACAGAGGAATTTCGGATTTTTTTATAATAAAGCCATAATTTTGGTTGCAGTTTTTGCGTTGTTTTTATTCGTGGTTCTTTGTTCTATTAAAAGACATCAAGTTCACACAGAAAAGTGAAATAAATTCGCAGAGTTTCCGTAAAATATATCTGCTCCAAAAAGCAGGTTCTTTTTTTGTCCCACCCGTGACAGAAGAAATAAATCAGTTTTTTTTCCATATAAAAGTAAGCTGGAGTTTTTTCGTATTTTGTAATAATTCATATAATATTCAATTATTTAGGTGCAGCTTTATAAAAATGTAGAATTGTTGAGTACTTTATACTTAAATTTAAACAAGAAAGAAGTTTTTTTCTGTTAAAATGTCCAACCGGTGACGGTGGAATCGCCCATATATATTACCACCATAATTCATATATTTGTGCATATTCCTACAATGGTTCCAACCGAAAAGCATTTGCTTGCATTACTTACATATACATATTTTTATTTATTTTTGTTGTAGGGCACAAAGCATTGAAAGCCGATAAGTGTGGGACTTGCCTTTCGGCTCACCGCACTATAAACCCACCCCTGCTCCGTTTCCCTCCTTCCGTGGAACAACTGCAAGGTATTACTTCGCGGAGGGGGAGCGGCCTATTGCCTTTCTATGAAGATCTGTGGAGTTGTTCCGCTTGACGCAAGTTTCTTAGGATAGTGCTTGCCATATGACAAACAACGGACCAATTTTCTGTTGACTCAAGCATGATATCCACAAGGTTGCCAACCTTAAGTGGCCTCCCCACCTTTATGCTCAAGTCGTCCCTTTGCGTTGCGAACTGCGGACAGTCGAAAAAACAATGTTCAGCGTCTTCGATTACCTGCCCTGTACAGAAAGTGCAGTACGGGTCGTCTTCGTGCGTAAATCTGTGCAAGTATGCTTTAAAGCAGCCGTGTCCGGTTAGTATTTGAGTCAGGTAGAAGTCAACCTCTCCATGTCTTCTGTAAAGCCATTTGCTTATACTCGGAATAAGTCTATATGTCCAGCGTCCGTTAGTTGAGTGGTCCCAGCGGTCTTGCCACTGCAGCAAACAATTTCGTCTCACCCTTTCTTTCTCCAGCTTTTCAGATATTGCACCTATTTCCTTTGGCACTATGTCAATAGGACAGAGACCTGCTACTACTAACGCTGCTTCCTCTGACGTTGTTCGGAAAGCGCAACATACCCAATTATTTTTGCACGCTTTGGCAGTTTCAAACGCAGAACGCCGTCGTACATTGCATTCCAGAGCGTTGGCCCGAGGACGGATCCTTGTGGCACGCCACCGGAGATATTACATTTTTTGACTCCGTCGTCTGTTCCATAAATCAAAACCCGGTCGGAGAGATATTTGCTTATAATCCTCCGAAGATATGTCGGGACTTTAAACTTCTGGAGGGCGTGGAGTATTTTCTGCCAGCTTGCAGTATTAAAAGTGTTCTTCACGTCTAGAGTGACCAGCAAGCTGTACTTCTTCGATCCACCTTTCCATCGCTTCCCGCTGATCGCCTCTTCCGCCAGCTTTATAACTAACATGGCCGCTCTTACAGTTGATCTACCCTTTCTGAAACCGAACTGCATATTTGATAGTCCTCCACCTGCCTCGATAGCTGCTACTAGTCTGTTATTTATTATACGCTCTAGCAATTTTCCCGTCGTGTCGAGCATACATATAGGGCGATATGCTGTAGGACTTCCCGGTGGTTTTCCAGCCTTGGGTAGGAGGACTAAGCGCTGCTGCTTCCATATATCAGGGAACACGACTTCCGCGAAGCACTCATTAAACGTGCGAACAAATACTTCTGGACCCGCCTTTGAGATAATTTTAAGCACTCTGTTAGGAATGGAATCGGGGCCTGGAGATTTTCGGTCCATAAAGCAATTTGCGGCGTCGATAACCTCCTCTACTGTAACTTCAGGAAAATCACACTTGTTGCTAGGGAAGTTTTCTCTCGTAAAAGTTGGCTTCGAGGGGAATAGCTCGTTAACGATTTGCTCTACCTTTTCCGGACATGTTATCTCTGGCCGAATTGAAGTTTCCAGCTTCTTTGTAACCACCTTGTACGCCAATCCCCACGGGTCTTGGTCCACGCTACTGCATAGGTTCTGGAAGCACTTTTTCTTGCTGTTCTTTATGGCTTGTTTGAGCTCCTTCCGTTTACGCTTATACAAGGAGTGTATGTCCTCATACGGCCCTCGCACTCTAGCTCGTTGGTAGCTTCTCCTCGCCGAGTTGCATTGCCGCCGTTGGTCTGCTATGCGATCGGTTCACCAATAGACTGGGGCGTGTCTGCTGCTGGAGGATTTGCTTATCATCGAAGCATCACAAGCTTTTTTAATAGCGGCTATTAGGTGGTTTGCCATATTCGTAGCTCCCTCTGGTAGAACGATTTCTGATGCCATTAGGATTAGTGTTTCTTCATCCAGCGAACTCAGCTTCTAGCCGACTGATTTCACTCTTGAAGTGCTTCGCCTTTGTATCTCGCCCTCTATCGTAAAGATGATCGCCTGGTGGTCACTGTGGGTGTACGCGTCGCTAACTTCCCAGGGGACGCGCTGAAATAGGCCACTGCTCACAAAAGTCAGGTCCATGATTGACCCCGTGCCGTCCTTACAGAAGGTAAACTTGTCTCCGTTGTTTAGAAGTGCTACGTCTAGGACTGATAACGCCGTTAGGAGAGCTCTACCCTTGGCGTTTGTCCTTCGGCTTCCCCATTCTACGGGCCACGCATTAAAGTCACCAGCAATCACCACATTTGCCCTGGTTCTCGCATCCCTCACTATGTTATCCATTACTCTTTCAAACTCTTCGAGGCTGAAGCTTGGGGGTATGTAGCAACTGTAGAAGACCAGTCCTGCCACCCTTACATAAACGAAACCTACATCAACTTTAAGGTTTTCTATATGATAAGGCGTTTTAGCACAGCTCCATACCGCAGCTCTAGCGCTGCTGTCCTTTGCCCACAGCTGGGATTCACTGGGTACTTTATACGGCTCACTTAGCATTGCTATGTCTATATTTCTTTCCGTTACTGTTTGGTTCAACAACTCCTGAGCGGCCTTACAGTGATTTAGGTTCAACTGCAGTACTCTCATGATTTTAGTTGTTTTTGCAAAGCTTCTACGTAGTACATATATGTATGTATGCTGTATGCATAACCAAAACAAACGGGAAAAATATCTCCCATGCAACTTCTTTGAAAATTTTTCGCGATAAGCTGTTGTGAGCAGGGCTGCCAACTACCCTTAGCTATGAGGTGCCATAATGAGGATAAAAGAGTGCCAAAATGTGCCAAATACAAAAATAAAAGTGCCAAAAATGGTGCCATCGTTTTTAATCCTTCCCATTTAGGCAATAAAATAAGAACCACATTTCTAAAAAAAATTGCACTGCCAAAATAATATAAATAAGTTGAATAATCTTTAGAAATTAGAAAATTTTAGTTGAGAAAAAGAAGTACACGCAAAGGATTTCACAAAAATTTATTGAAATATTACTATTTTTGAAAAGTGCCATTTTGATGCTAAGTGCCAAATTGAAAAATTAAGTGCCATTTGATGTAAAATAGGGCCAAAAACGGCACGGTTTGAGCCAATTTGTGAGTGATCGCGAATGGATTACTTGCTTCGTTTTTCTCATTTATGAGTGGCTGACATCGGCAATGCTCGGACTTCTCATATTCGAGTGAGAGGAAATTTCTTTGCTTTTTTCGATTGCGAATGAAAAGCAGCGACAACTTTTTTGTGAATGTGAGAGATGATAAATTTGTTTGCGTTTTTCACTAGCGATAAAAGAATGCAAAAATAGATTTGGAATAAATTTCATAAATGAATGAAAACGAATAATCATAAATGAGAATTTCCAAACCCTGATTGAAACTCCTTAAGTAATAAACAGACATTGGCAATTTTTTTATATTTAGTATTTTTTTATATTTGTGCATAAAATACTGGATGACATTCGGGAAATATTCGATCAATAAATTCTTGCGCTACTTAACTGCAATGCACTTAGACAAGCAAAACAACTAATTTTAATATCACCGCAAAATAAAAAAAGGTGATTTTCTGGAAAATTTAGAGGGGCAATATTATAATAATAATGATAAAATGTTTCAAGCAAAAATATAATAAAGCAATAAAAGTTAAGGTAGTCACTTACAAACAGTTAGGCCTTTTTTCATTGTTTCTTTGTTTAAAATTTTTTCATGTTGATTATCGAATAACAACTATTTTTATATGGAGTAAGTATAATATATCAAACAGTTTTGTTAGTGGTATGTACATTATTTGGCTCTTTCTGATTTGAGATGATTCTGAGATGAAAAAGTAGCACTTTCTTTTGTTTCCAGAAATATACTAGCCATAAATGCAATTGATTTATAAAAAAGAGAACCATTTTGAAATATGAGTGTTTTTACTCTCTATAAAATAATTTATGCAACCTCACATACGCGGTTTTGCATTTTATTGTCTATAGGCTGTCTAAAGTTCACATGGAATGATATTTTATCCCTTTTATAGGGATGTTTTATTTTGTTAAATTTTAGCAGTGAAAACCAATATAATAAATCTTACACACGTCCTGTGCGTCGAGAAGAAGGAGAAAAAAATGGCATAGTTATTTATCCATTGACATTCGTACTTTTTACATCGTTGTATTTACAAATGTACATTTGATTATTTAGTTCACAATATTCCCACTTAATCAAATGGCGATTGTTTTGTAGGCTTTTGATTTAAGTACATACACATATTCAAATTCAACTTTTAGTTAACTCAGTTTATTTTTACTTACATATTTTTAGACTAATTAAAATATTTAACCCCATTTCAATGGAACAAAAATTATGATTATCAACAGGCACAGCCTTTGTGAGGTTATCTGCTATCATTTTATCGGTACTTATTTTACAAATTTTTACTACGTCGTTTTGTATTAGATCTCTGATAAAATGGTGTCGGATGTCTATCTGTTTGGTTCTTGCTCTGCAGGCCCCATTCTGTGCTGAGTCGATTGCACCTTTGTTGTCGCAATAAATTGGAAATGAAGATTTGGTTTCGCCATCGATTTCTTTTAACAATTGTGTAAGCCAAATAGATTCTTGACATGCCACAGTTAAAGACATGTATTCTGATTCGGCCGTACTTAGTGCAACAGTGGGCTGCTTTTTACTTAACCAAGATATGGCTCCTCAATACCATAAAAAAACGTAGCCGGAGCACGACCTTCGGTCGCAAGAACTCGATGCCCAATCTGCGTCCGCATATGCACACATCTCCTTTTGCTTTCCGCTCCTACTAAATGTAATTTTACAGTTTAATGTACTTTTATATATCGAAGAATATGTTTAATCGCTTTCCAATGCGCGGGCCCTGGATTTTGATTAAATTTACTCACATTGGACACGCTGAATGCAATATCAGGCCGCGTACATTGCGCCAAATATCGAAGACTTCCCACTTCTTCCTGATACGGTGTTGAAGCCATTCGACTGATGTCGTCCTGTATTTTTGGTGACATCACCTTATCACCAATTTTTGACATGGGTCGCTCGGTAACTTCACGGTTTCACAATTCAGCATGTTAAATCGTCTTAAAATATATTCAGAGTATTTGTGCTGATCTAGGCTTAAAATACCCTTTTGCTGGTCGTATTGAATTCGTATGCCAAGTGCATTCGATGCTACACCAAGGTATTTCATATGGAAGTTTTTTTCAAGTATTGATTTAAGTGCATTTTTTAATGCCGAGTTATTATGGAAAATAAGCAGATCATCTACATATACCGCAACTATTACTGTTGATTCCTCTTTATGGCAAACGTAAATGCACGCATCGGTTTTGCATCATATGTACCCAGCACTCACTAACACACAGTTTAGCTTTATATTCCATTGTCGGCTCGCCTGTTTCAACCCGTAAATCGATTTATTTAACATGCAAACACGATTGCTTTTATCGTAATAGCCTTCTGGTTGTTGCATATAAATAACTTCTTTTACTTCTCCATGCAAAAAGGCTGTTACGACGTCCATTTGTTCGATGGAAAATTTTTTTTTTACTGCCATTGCCATTAATAACCGAATCGATGAGTAGCGAACCACCGGGGAAAACGTCTCTTCGTAGTCGACACCTGGCCTTTGATTGCATCCCTTGGCCACTAAACGCGCTTTGTATCGCAAAATATTACCATCGCAATCAGATTTTAGCTTAAATACCCACTTATTTCGAATTGCTTTGCAGCCACCGGGTAGATCGGTATACTCGTCATCATAGCAAATTCCACTTTTCCTTGTCTGCTCCAGAAAGTGCATCTTTCCCATCATTTGGTTCGTCATTAAGAGTTTTGTCTGCCAAATGCGTTGACTCAAATCGCTCAGTTGCACGTTTCTCTCTGTGATCGCCGGATGAATTGCACATCACTGTTGTCGAATGTTGTTTGTGCCGCTTCACTATAGTCACTTGTATATTGCGGAACAAATGTACTATCATTCATGACGCTCTCAGAGTCAACGGAACTATCAAAATCTGCGTTGCTTTGATCACGCCGACAGTCTTGACTATCGCTTTCAGTCGGTAAACTACTAACGATAGTATCATCTATGTCACAAAGGTCCCTAATAGCATTGTAATTTTTTGGATTGGACCTAAAATCCTCATTGAGCACATCAGACTTTGAAACATTACCCACTTCGAAAAACGTTACATCCCTAGCAACAAATACTTTTCCGGTCTTTTTGTCCATTAAGCGATAACCCTTTTGATCCTCACTGTAGCCAACAAACAACGTTTCCGTCGACTTCCCATCGAATTTTTGCCGTTTTTCTTTCGGCACCATCGCCATATCCAACGAACCAAAAACTTTGAAATGGCTTATATTTGGTTTTTTTCCTCACCAAACTTCCATCGGCGACTTGTGTCCCAGAAATGATGAGGTTGTGTGATTCTTGATATATGCTGCTGTGTTCATGGCTTCCCCCCAAAATTTCTTCGACAAATTTGCATCCTGAAGCATACACCCCACTTTTTCGGTTAATGTACAAATGGTCCGTTCAGCTAACCCATTTTGTTGTGGCGTATATGGTATTGTCCTTTGGTGTTGTATACCATACCTGTAAAAAAAAAAATCTCAAACTCTTTGGTGATAAATTCAGTGCCATTATCGCTTCTGAATTTCTTTATGTGCATGCCAATTTCTTTCTCAACGAGGCTTTTGAATGAACGAAATCGATCGAACGCTTGATCTTTGCTCTTCAGCATGTAGGTAAATGTACGGCTACTAAAATCATCAACAATAACAAAACAATAGTAGCTACCTATAGATGGACATTCCATTTTGCCAGCTAAATCCACGTGCACAATTTCGAATAATTGTTTTGCTCTAGATCCCTCTTTTGGGAAAGATTTACGCGCCTGTTTGCCTTTGCAGCAAGTAACACATGCATTGTTCAATCTACTTCCATCAAAGGAAACACCATGAACACCACCATTTCGGATTTCAATCATGCATTTCAATGATGGATTTACATGTCCCAATCTACGATGCCACAGTTCCATTGCATCAGTGCATCCGAATGCAGTAAGAGCGATGTCGCTCCACTCATCCAGTTTGTATAGACCATTAACTAAAGATCCCGTTGCTAGCATTACTCCAGTATTGTCCCGAATCACACAACCTCTTGGAAGTAAAAGAAACAGTTTTGCCTTTTGCAGTTAATTCACTCACAGATATTAAATTCGCAGTCAACTTTTGTACACACAGTACATCTCTAATTTCTACCCTAGATGGCTTTCCGTTGACATTTAAGTTGCAATTAACTGACCCACTGCATTCTACTTCCATAAACTCGTTATTCGCCGCACGGATTGGTGAAAAACCATATTTTTTTGATCCAACCATCCAATCACTTCTCATGGTCATATCTCGCGTTGCTGCTGAGTCGATATACCAATCGCCTTTGTCGAAATTCCCACTCAAAAAGACGGCACTGAACGCTATCCGTCCCTTGCCAGACTTACTAGCCTTTTGAAAGTTTTTATTGACAGTTTTCTTTGATTTATTGGTACAATCCACAGATTTGTGGCCTTTTTGCCCGCAAGTGTAACAAACAATGCCGCTTGTTTTGCGAAACGAATTCGCTTTTGTTGTAAAAAAAATGCCTTTTCACCAGTCGTAGATGCGCGCGTAGATTCTTGTAACAATTTGGACTTCACACTATCACTTGATAATTTTTTATCGCTTCCCTCCATAACCATTATCATCGTCATGTAACCATCAGTCAGACCCACTTCATTTAACTTTTGTGCTGTCGAAATTATTTCACTAACATAAACATCCATTGACTCACAACTGTCCAATTTCGTGCTGACAATTTTTCGCATTAACGTGACACGACGAATAGCCCCTTTGTCTTCAAAAGTCGACTGCAAATTTTCCCAAATCTCCTTGCCGAAGAATGTGACAAAAACAACTTTATCGACACTCAATGCAATTGCTGCCTTTGCCTTTGCATTTTTCTTTTCACTCGCCTCAACGCCCGTTAAGCAACCATCCACATCTTCCAAAGCTAAATAATTCTGCATTGAAAATTTCTAAGATGAATAATTTTCGCGACCCTTGAGTTTTTCTATTGATGCCAAAATTGATGAAGCCATATTATTGCTCTTTATTAAATCAACTTCAGTTTTAATTACGACGTTGGCTTCTTTCGACGTGGCTTGTGAATTGATCATGTACGAAATAACCCCACTTTATGTGTCCACGTGAGACAAAAAATGCCAAAGAGGATAGAAATTGCTTCAAAAGGCAAGGTGCCAGATTTTTCTTTTAAAAAACTTGATGGGAAATTCTCTGGATCTATCGGTTACGGCTATTTGGGCCCATAACCTTTTATTTTGTCAAATTTTAGCAGTGAAAACCAATATAATAAATCTTACACACGTCCTGTTCGGCAGAAGTTTTTTCGAGAAGGAGAAAAAAAAGTTACATAGTTATTTATCCATTGACATTCGTACTTTTTACATGGTTGTATTTACAAATGTACATTTGATTATTTAATTCACGATAGGATGTTTCGATACAAGTAAATAAAATTAGGTAGTCGATAATTTCATCTTGATCTTTTTGCATCGATACTTTTACCAAAATACAATAAGTAGGCATCGGTTAAAAGTAATTGGTATCGGCAAAAACTAGTCACACAAAAAATACAGTCACTTGTAAAGCAAAAGTACAAATGTCAAAAGATAAGACAGAGCAATAAGTTAGAGCACAATATTCGATCAATTCAACGCAGTTTGAGCAACAGAGGAAACAAAATTTGCCGTTGCTATTGTGGTTCGCTATACCTCATTTAATTTTAATTTCATTCTCTTGGTGGCGTTGCTTCAAATCAAAGTTTAGCTTGTGGAATTGATATTAGACGCTAACGCTCAGTGGAATCCTGTATACAAAGATAAAAACATAGGAAGGTAGAACCGTTCTCTCTTTTTGTTTGAAGTTTGCCAGCTTTTTAAAATCATATAAAAGTGAAAATAAAAAAATATAATTGCTCAAAAGCGTTGTTGTTTGAGATTGAAAATGTGAATGTGTGTGTGTGAATTTGTGAGTAAATTTTAAAATTATAAAGCTTGAAAACGTCAAAATAGCTAAAAGTGGGTGTCAGCGGTTCTACCTTACTATATCTGTATCATTCTGTATACTATATGCTTGTAATGCTTTTACTATGCTCGAAAATTATTTTTAAAACAAGTAATTTTTAAGCAAAAAACAAAACTGACTTCCATTCCCATATACAAATTTAAGATTATGGTTAATATCTTCAAGATCTAATGGTCGTATCTAAACCAAATGATTACGGGACCACCATGGAGGTAACACCTTTTCTTTAAAAAAAATAATTATAGGAATCGGCTAACGTGGTCCAAAGTTATGCGGTAACCATTGCGGAATTATACCAGGTGAAGATTAGAAAAATGCCTTTAAAATATCACTATAAGCCAGCCGAATGTCAGAAAATAAAGCGGGAAAGCTGCGTTATACTTCCCCTGTTTATTGCGCCATGTGCGGTAACATACATAAAAAAATGTTCCGACTATTTGATAATCTCCTCTTTTTTGAAGTCGGTTAGAAACTGGTGACTGCCCAGAAATGGTTATATCTTCTGAAATTGTAATCATTAAGCAAATAATTGGCTTGTTAAAACCATTCGAATACATACGCAGAAAAGTACATATGTAACGATCTCGAAACGGATATCCATTACTAGCTGTTTAAAAACAGTTTCCGAATTTTCTACGAATACCTCTTTTAAGATTTGGGACTATCGAACTTAATTCGCACGACACCGGCTCCGGTTCCTTATTCCATCTTTGAACCGTCAGTGTAGATGGATATACCTCCCTCTGCTACTGGTAGTCCTGCATCCCATTCTTCGCTAGTCAGGAACGTAATTGGTATCTTCGTATTGAAGTCCCAAACAGGCGTAATGTAATCAGTGCTGGCTTCTATGTCAGCTTTAATTCCATTTAGCCGGCCCCTTTTAATTTCATTCAGTATTGCTGCATGCCCGAAATTGGTTGCCTTTCACGTTTCGGCTTCTCTGAGCCTCGGAGCGCTCTTTGCGGTCGTACCATGGATGAAAATATGCAGCGGTTGCAGATGAAATATCATGTTAAGCCCTTCCTGAGGCGTGCTACTCACTGCTCCGGATATGCCAAGGCATGCGATTATTTGCACCTTTCCTATTATTCCCTTTGTCTAGAGCTCTCCACCATACCTAGGACCCGTGGGTTGCAATTTGTCTAAATACTGTGGTGTACATCCCATAGGTGACGTACGGTGATAGTCCCCATTGCTTTCCAAAGGTCGTTTTGTACATGTAGTATGCTGCTAGAGATTTCTTGGATCTCTCCTCTAAATTCCTTTTCCAATTTAACTTAGAGTCCAGAATAATTCCAAGGTATTTTGCCTCGGTGGAGAGTTTCCAAGTGGATTCCCCTAATTTCGGCAGAGAAAAAGTAGGTACTTTTGTTTTCCCTGTAAACAATACCAGTTCTGTCTTGGAGGCGTTTACCTCCAATCCATTATGGTTAGACCACCTATCACCTAGTGCACTCTCCATTAGTTCACTTATCGTTGACAGGAATTTGCCAGTGGTGAGTATAACTAAATCGTCGGCGTAGGCGCCCACCCTTATTCTCTTGGTTTTAAAAATTTCAAGAATTTCGTTCACCACCAGGAGCCAGAGGAGAGGGAATAGTACACCCGCTTGAGGCGTGCCCCTGGTGGTTTTCATTCTCACAGATCCTGTGCCTGTGGAGTCAATCCATGCCACCATAGGACGCTGAATGCCGTGCTCAGAGAGTGCCTTACTTATCGCCTCCGTTTGGACATTATTGAAGGCCTCTTCAATATCCAGGAAGGCGGTAAGGGTGTATTCTTCGTGGAGCGCGCTTTCAACAGATCTACCCTTGCGGTATGCATGTTGGGCTGTGTCCATTGTGTGGATACTAATATATATATATACTAGCGGTACCCCGGTGTGCTTCTCTACACCAAATATTGAAAAATTAATGAAAAATCCTGCACGCCGTACTTCCTTTTGTTGGGAGTGCTCCTCAACATTATGCGATCTTCTTTGCGATAACATCATGTTCGCAAGACGCGTACGTCGGCCTATATTTGAACGACTGGATCGTGGCATTTTATTCAATAGCGAACGAAAAACTCAATGCATAGGAACGAATTCGATAAATCGTATGGTAAACGCACTTTTTTTAAAATAATCAAATGAAATTCACAATCGACAGTAAAAGAGCACTTGAAAAAAGAACACAACACAGCCACAATTTTCCACAATGGTTTTGTTCACTATAAATCAATGAGGAGAAATACCTGCATGGAAAATTTCCAGTGTACTCAAAGTTTTCGTACGAAATGCTGCAACAAATTTGTGCAAAAATATTGAAATTGACGAAAAAAAAATAAAATGAAATATGAATTAAGAACTATATTAAACACACGTGTTGATTCTCCAAAGTCCAAAATAGAAAGACCGAATATCAATGTACACCACCTTTTCGATAATACGATGAAATGGCAGATATGTTGTGTTGTGGTGACTTTCATTCCATTGGCTCTACAAAATCCCCATTGAAAAACTTGCAGCCATGTTTATACTTGACTTAATTTATCCGAAGAAAAAATAAACACAGCACATTATAGCAACAATTTTTCACTATGTTTTCGATTTTTCATGTATGTGCTGTTGTACCATATACGTGGTTCATGTGACAGACATAAACTGTCATATATCATGAACCGCTGGACCGACTTCGGGCCCACTTCATATAACCCATCTGCATGATAGTCCGAATATACCGTTTAAATTTGGTAGAATTCGTGCACTTATTTTTTTATTTAAGATGGGAGGTGCCACGCCCCCCTTTCCCAATACCGCACATTTTTCTCCATGAGTATGGAATTATTTCATATGTCTCTATACCAATTTCCAGTAATCTACTACAAATATTTCAAGAGATATACCAGATGAAATTTTTTGTTAGTATGGCTGGTGCCACGCCCCCTTTTCCGAATTCGGGGAAACTTAACACAAACCATCTGCATAATAGCCCGACTATGCCGTATAAATTCGGTTGAAATCTTGTACTTATTTTTTATATATAAGATGGGAGGTGCCACGCCCTCTTTTCCAATACCGCCCATTTTTCTCCATGAGTGTGGAATTATTTGATATACCTCTATATCAATTTCCAGTACTCTACCACAAATATTTCAAGAGATATACAACATACAAATTTTAGTTAGTATGGGAGGTGCCACACCCCCTTTTACGAATTCGGGCAAACTCACATAAACCATCTGCATGAAAGCCTGAATATGCCGTCAAAATTTGGTTGAATTCGGTGAAGCCGTTCTCAAGTTATAAGCTTACACCAAAAACGTGTACTTATTTGTATACATAAGATACATATGCCACGCCCCCTTTTCCAAATTTGGGCAAACTCCACATAAAATATCTGCATGATGGCCCGAATAAGCTTTATAAATTTCGTTGAATTCGGTGAAGCCGTTCTCAAGTTATAAGCTAACTCACTAATTTTTATATATAAAATAGAGGCGCCACGCCCCCTTTTCCGAATTCAAGCAAACTTCACGTAAACCATCTGCATGATAGCCCGAATATGCCGCATAAGTTTGGTTCAATTCGGTGAAGCCGTTCTCAAGTTATATGATCACACCAAAAACGTTCACTTATTTTTATATTTTAGTTAGTTTTCCGAATTCGAGCAAACTTCGCATAAACCATCTGCATGATAGATCGAATATGCCACATAAATTTGGTTGAATTCGGTGAAGCCGTTCTCAAGTTATGAGGTCACACCAAAAACGTGCACTTATTTTTATATATATGAGATATATAGATTGGCGCTTACACATATGTTAGTGTTTGGCCGAGCTTCTCCTCCGATTTGCGGTGTGCGCCTTGATGTTGTCACACAAAGTGGAGGGGCCTACAGTTTTACGCCGACTCCGAACGGCGATTGTATTTTTATGAGAAACTGTTTTTTTGTGGCAGAAATACACTCGGAGGTTTGCCATTGCCTCCCGAGGGACGACCGCTGTTAAGAAAAAACATTTTTTCTATATTTTTTGCGATGTTGCTTTGACCAGGGCTTGAACTACACCACAGCGGCCGACTGTGTATACTAATATTTCCCTAATATGCAGATCGATTAGTCTCTCCAGTGTTTTAAGTATAAACGATGAAAGACTTATCGGTCTGAAGTCCTTTGGCTGTGAGTTGTTTATCTTCCCTGCTTTGGGGATGAATATAACCTTCACCTCGCTCCATGCTTTCGGTGCATATCCACTTTCTAAGCATCTTGCAAAAGTGCTTGTCAAATGGGGCACCAGACTCACACGCGAGTATTGTAGCATAGCGGGAATCACGCCGTCCGTTCCCGCTGCTTTGGACGGATCGAAAGATTTTATGGCCCAAGCTGCTTTCTCATTGTTCACAATATCTGAAACCTCTTCTAAAGAAGCACGAGGCTGATTTGTCACATGGTTACTGACAATTTGGTCCGTGCTGCCTAGAAAGTGGGTGTCTATTAAGCATTCAAGAGTTTCCTGGCTGGAGGCCGTCCAAGAGCCATCTGGCCTGAAGACACAACCCAGAGTTGCATCCGACCTGGTTAGTACCTTGCGGAGCCTCGACGCCTCATTTGTGGACTCCAGCGTTCCGCAGAACTCTTGCCAGAATTCTTTCATTGCAGCCCTTATACTACTCTTGTGTTTGTTAAAGCTGGTTCTATATGTGCTCCAGTCATCTTCACGTCAGCTGCGTTTAGTCTTGTTGAGATATAGGACAACTTTGCTCGAAGCACTTAGGAGCGCGTTTAGACTATTAACTGCCCTATCAAGATTAGCATTCCCCCGTCTAATTTTGGTTTTCATCGAGCTTAGTGTGTTGGACGCTAATTCAGAGAAAATTGTCCAATCCACTTTTTTCGGAATTCTAAAAGGTCGTGATACTGCTGCTTCAGAATCTATCGTGAAGTGGATATTGCTGTGATCCGAAAAGGAACACATGTCCACTGTAGCTGAGTCGGTGACCAGTGTTATATCAATAACTTCTTCCCTAATCCTATTACGGAACGTTCGCTTATATCCCTTGTTACATATGACTAGGTTAGTGGAAAGAATAAAATCAAAAATAGACTCACCCCTGATATTAGTGTCGGAGCTTCCCCAAAATATATGATATCCATTTGCGTCACAAATAATTACCAGGTCCATCCTGCATGCTTCAGCATGCGCCACAAGCTGTCGGAAAGCGACTGATGGTGGTTGCTCCTTCTCGTACGGTAGGTATGCTGACGTTAGTAGCACGCTATGCATGCGACTGTGTTCGCACAACACCGTTGTGTGATCTCCGGGCTATATTGGGCAAAAAGAAAGAGATAATTATCTTTTTTAGTTAGTATACAGGTTCTTATCTTACCTACAGTCGTTGGAATATACAGACGGTAACCGTATAACCCCAGTCCGCTAACCCTGCCTCTAACCACTCAGAGCTCGTGGATGAGGGCTACATCCAGGTTCTTGTCTACGATATACTTAATCAAGTCGAGCGGGGCGGAAGTGGAGTGATGCAAGTTAATTTGCACCACTGCCAGCCTCCTCCCTTGCAGGTTGTGGCCTGTATCCAGGGACACGTGCCTTAAAGGTGCCTAGCCCGAACTTGATGTTACCTCCGCAGTCCTTCAATTTGTCGAGCGATGTCTGATCAACAGCGATCAGCGTGTCGATCCTTACTCTCGTTTTGCAGGGTGTCAAGGACACTACCTACCATAGAGCAGCGCTCAGCCCTGGATTCGGACGCCCAATCAGCTTCAGTATTTTCTCCGCAGCCGGAACCGGTGGCGGAATCCATACCGAGATAATTGGACGTATTGGGAGCCTTGAGAGAGGTATGATCTCGAGCCGAGCGCCCGGCCAGAGTGCGCTGAGGCCGCCAACCGCGCGCGTTAGGAAGTCTAGTGACATCCTGTTGCCACAGCCAACAACATTCATGCCTTTTGCCAGCCAGCTCCGTCGAAAACCAGTTCCTCCGTCTCAGCTTTAAGCATCAGGTCCATGAGCTTTGTCTCTACAAGCAGCCAATGTTCCGATTGAAGATCCATGGGCGAGACGAAGGATGCCGATGGCTTCGGCTTCTTCGGTTCTTTCATGGGCGGCTTGCTCGATCTACTCCATTTGTTTGCTCTTCCCTGGAGGCCTGTGGGACAAAAATACAGTAAATTAAACAAGAAATTCGAGGACCTCAATAGAAAACAAAACAGCAAAGACATTTGTCTTTCCATTCCGGATTCGTAAATTTGACTAAAGTTATCATTAGCAAACAAGAGACAGAAAATTGGAAAAGGATCTGAAAGAAAACATAGAAAATTATGATAAAATTGAAGAGGTAGAGCACACTATTGTAGACGCGGAAATAGCCATATCATTACTACCAAGCAGAACTGTAAAAAATTGCAATAAAATTGGATTGCATTGGTTGCAGATGCCGTAACCGCGCCCGCTACCTGCCCCATCGGTCTCGTGGTAAGACTTGAGGAGGTCGTTGCGTTAGTTTTCTCGAACTTCGCAACGACTTTCTCATGCTTATTTCTCTTAGTGAGGGATGGTGGATCTTTTTCCTTCATCTTTTTGAGGAAGCGAACCGAGTTCTTGTAGCCACCTCTGGCTTTCTGAGCTCGGCTCGCCTCCTCTTGTTGCTCTTTCCCCTGACGGGTCTCTGCAGACGTTGAAGGCTGGGTTGCATCGTTGAGCATCAAGTTCTCCACCTCAGGACTTATGCCATCGGTGTTGCTGGCCATTGACAACAGATCGTCGTCGGCGGTAGCGTTCTCGATCCTGAAGCCCAGGAGTTGAGAACCGATGTCTCGAGCAGCTACAGACTCCTGGTCTACAGCGGCCTGCCTGCCCAAAGTTGGCTTGGCAAAGTTGGCCCCTGTTCCCCTCACAGTAATACTAGTAGACTGCACAGCCGGGGGCTCCACCGCAAAGATTGAGAAATTGCTGGATATCGACGCCAGATGACTTCCTCGCCCATCATCTACCGCCGGTACTGGGTATCCGATCCCCTGCACCGTAACTCTCTCTTCATCGGGCCGACTCTCCATACGGACCCCTCCTTCCTGGGGGTTTCTTTTATGTATACCACCCCGCTCGAAAAAGGCACGGACTCGACCGCCCCTAACTTGGCGAAAACAGACGTCGTTGTGTGTCGCCCCTAACTTGGGGAACAGACGAACACGGAAGCCGTTAAGGCATGGGTGCCAGTGCCGCCCCTAACATGGAGTACAGATGCACAGCAATTCGTAAAGGCATGGGTGCCTGTGCCACCCCTAACATGGAGTACAGACAAAGCAAGCCTTTCAGGCATTAGGGCATTTGGCGTTACCCAGGGTGCACCACGGGTAGGTGACCTAAACTACACTCCGTTATATATAGAAACGAAATCTATACTATAATAAAACTGTAAATTGTTTGTCTGTTTGTCTGATTAAACACACTAATCTCCGGAACTACTGAATGGATTTTCATGGGACTTTAACTGGTATATAGAGAGTGACCTCGAGCGTAACCCAGGGTATAAAAACATGGAATATGACAAGAGGGCGTGACACCTCCCATAGGCGTGACATTTTTATTAAGCTATAATTTCGAAACCGTAAGCCACATGACTTTGAAATTTGTTGTGTTGACATAGATATCTATGGTAGATGCTTATTTTAAAGTAGATATATTCCTTTTAAAAGGGGCGTGGCACATTCAATAGGTGGCAAAGTTTTAATCAGACATAACTTCGAAATCATACGTCACATGAATTTGATATTTGGTACGAAGACATATCTATGATAGGCTCTTATAGTCAGGTATATACGAAACAAGAGGCGTGGCACCTCCCATTTGCGTGACACTTTTAATCAGCTATAACTTTAAAACCGTAAGTTACATGACTTTGAAATTTGGTGTGTTGTTATACATATCTATGGTAGATGCTTATAGTAAAGTACATATACTTTTGTTAAAGGGGCGTGACCCATCCTATAGGAAGGAAATTTTTAATCCGCCAAAACTTCGGAATCATACGTCACATGAATTTGAAATTCTGATCTGCATCGTGAAAAATACCTTTGCCAAAAATGGTGCCTACAGATGGCGCGGTAGTCGAGATATTTAAAGAACCCGTCTTTATCGTATGACCTGGATTAACGGGTATTAACTTTATGATAAGAAATACTTCTGCAAAAATGGGCCCAAAAATTAGATGGCACTCAAATTACGATATTTAGATGCCCCTCTACAAATTTACATTTTAGATTACTTAATAAAGCCCCATTCTTTAAGCTCCACTGATATCCTATCGGTATATCAAGAAGAAGTGTGTTGAATTAGAGAGAACACGGTAGGAATATCAGTGACCCCATTTGAATAGGAAAACTCTTTCATCCTGTGTAACAGCAGGATTATAGAAGAAGATTACGCACACTCGGCAAACCTTGCAATACTTGCAGATATATGTGTTGTGATGTATTGGTCAACGCAAAAGTTCTTATAAGGCGTCGCGAAGGAAGCCAGCCATTTGCCAGTATAATATAAAGCATAAAAAGTTGGTGCACTTTTTTATTTTCTGTGGACTTAAAGATTCTTTGTAAAAAGATTTTGTCTGAGAGGACCCCTAGTGAAATTTGATGGAAAATATTTTTCTAGAAGATTTTAACCCTCTAGGGACCTTCAAAATGCCATTTTCTAAAAAAGGGGAGGCCAAAACGACCCTTTTGTGAGGGAGACAACGGGTTAAAATGTTCTACAAAATTATTCCTCGTAAAATTTTAATATATGTTCCGAATTAACATATTTCTCGCCGATATGTATTTTAACTCTTTTTTCATTTATTCTAAATACACTTAGGCAAAACATTGCAGAAACGATTTTGAGGTTTTACTATATGGGTCTTGGTCTTTCGTCCACAGTTGGAATCATTCCGCCCCCAGACAATGACCCTCAAATTGTTGCACAGTGTAATTAATGTCGTCTGTTTCTTTGATATCACACAAAAAAGTTCTAGTTTGACATTGAATAACTTTAAACGGAATAAATTTATTGAAAAATTATATGAGATCCTTTTTGTAGAGCCTTCAATTTCTTATAAGAATATATATTCTCCGTTTCTATCTACCTACTAGTTCAAAAGAAAGAGTTTTCAATGTAAAATGAAGCAAAATCCCATGTGTTCTCAATTTGAAATGTATCGACTTTGGGGCAAGGTTTAACATGAATATTAAAGGTTTTTTAGTCCTATATCTCTTTTTAGGGGCGTTGCAAAAAAAATAAAAAATAAATCTTGTTAAATGTATAAAACCATTGATTGTTTTCGTATATACCAGAGTGCGACCAGAAGCTGAATCGCCTTTCAGCTAAAGGGAAAGTTCTCGCTTTTAAATGTTTACGTTCTATTACCTCTGGCAATTAAATGATATGTCACCAGTATCTGATCGCTTCTGTCAATCAATCGTTCTTTATCAGCCAGAGATAGACAGTTTTTTCATTAATTTATGGGTGTATAGCGATTCACAGATGCAGGTAAACAAAACATATAAATGCCAAGAGTAACAATTGACTTAGAACGGTTTATAGTATCACCGACGGATATGAATTGTTTAAATAACAAACGAACATGTTGCTTAACTACGACTCCTCCTTTTCTTCTTTTGGGTTCTCCCAAGTTTTTAAATAATTTGTGGATTTGCAGTGGATTTCCTCTGATTTTAACTTGGCATGTGATTTAATTTTGTTCATCTCAGTAATTTTTTTATGGCCCGTGGACATTGCCCTTTCTTTATTTAAATTTATATTCAATTTTCAGACTTTGATTTCTACCATAAGTTGAATCTAAATATGTTATTTCTTCTTTCTAGATGCAAGCTGCGTAATCTGGTGGGCACAATACTTAGCAGAGAGGTGCATGTGCGAGGGGGTAATTTTCAAACATTTTATCAGCATTTTAGCGAATAGTATATAAATAAATTAATTTAATATCACGAAATACACCTCAAATTAAACTTAGTGGATGTTATAGGTGAAAATAGCTTTCATAAAGTTCCAGTAGTAAATTTTCAAAAACCCCTATTTTTTCTTAATATTTTCAACTTTGACTATCGCTAGTTTCAAAAATTCCTATGAACGTTTCCAAATATATAGTATCTGTCTAAAAGCAGATTTATTATCGAACGAATGGATACCTTATCTGATAAAATCGGCTAAAAATGTTCTAAGTTAGGCAATTCAAGTAGAAATACGGTCTTGAATTTATATGTATGAACGTATTATCCGTTAGTCCCGATTTGCGGACAAACCAGTTTTGCCTAGGGTAAAGTAGACCTACCTAAGTTTATGCGATAGTATAAACCCAACTTGTTTTTGCGTTTAGCCGTGGTTTTATCCGATTTCAGAGATTTTCAAGAGTGTGCTTAAGCAGGCCCACAAAGTGGGGTAGCCATTTGTTCGAAAATAAATGTACTTTTAGGTAAATATTTATAACAGATTTGGCAACTTTCAGAGATATTTTTGAAATTAGAGATGGCCAAAGTTAAAAAAATTAAGAAAAATTGGGGTTTCTAAAATTCATCATTTCATTTTCAAAATATGTTTGATTTTTATAATCGGATGAAAAATAGTCAAGCAGTTCATAGATAAGTGCATTAAGTACGAAAATAACGTATTTCTTTATAAAAAAAGAAGGGTGCAGGAACTATAAGAACCTACCTAAGGCCCCTATTATCAGGCCTATCAAAAAAATTCTCCCGTCACGAATTCGGGAAAAATGCTATCAGCAATTCCGACGCATTCATAGTTAGTGCTGCCTTTGGTTTTTGTTTGTTTTTATGTTTTGGTTTAATAATTCTAAATCAAAATAAAATAAATCACAATAAAATAACTTTAAATCAGTGATACCATTCTCACGAATTTCGAATTTGGGGGGGAATTTCGTGATCACGACGGAATTTATGATGGGCCTGTATAAGTTGCATTCGATCTTCGACTGTGGTCGAAAGTGCTAATCGAACGAATTTTCATTTGGTATTACGACGGTCATTCAAAGGAAAATAGCGCTATTGTGGATTTCGCTCTTTTAGGTTGTTCACAATAGTATATTCGTCTGAGAATGAGAGCTTAGTAAACTGGCCAGGGGTAGGGAACTTTTAAGAGAGTTTAAGACTACACGTCTTTCGAATATATTTTGACATACAATATATTTAGGAAATTTGTTTACAGATTTATTAAAAACTTCCGACTGACTAAAGAGGCGTTTGTGAGCTAAATCTATTTAAAATATTTTAAAACTATCAACTGCTCTACGATTTTGTTCTTAGAGATCGTGCCAACTGAGTATTGGGATTTTCTTTCATAAGTGAAACCAGCCTTTCGAGCTTGTGTTTAGTATTCAAGGTGTTAGAGCTGCATGAAATTAATAAAAATTCTTTAAAATTAGTGTGTAGCTGCCAAAAAGGAAGAAAACAAAACGCAAAATCATACACTTTTCACAATTTTCTAACACTTCGCTACAGTATCGAGAGCGAAATTTTGTTCGACGGAAAATTCGATACTCAACGAAAATTTCGACATGGTTGCATAGCTCATAATAAGGGCCTAAGTTTCGTTTCGGGTGTATTTCGTGCATTGTTTTTTTAGTAGTATGTATGTGGTAATATTGTAATTATCATCAGTAATGTACACACTCTCTTTGAACTGTCCCTACTAAATATTTAAAGAATATCTCTTCAAAGTAGTATGGCTTTAGATCTCACATAAAGTAAGACATGAATTTGTTTTATTTATTTAGTGAATTTTCAAATTGAACCAAAAATTCTTATAGCGCTCATTTGCTGCAAGAATTTCATATTCTCAAGATATCAAAAACTAGAGAAAAACGACTACAAAGTTTTAATCAATACAACTATCAAATTTTTTTTATTTATTTATGACACTCCTGCAGCAAATATGTAAAAATATAAAGGTATATTATGTAATTTGAATAAATATAACCAGGTATGAACATGCATACATATCAGTCAAAATTTCAGAAGCTTACTAACTTTTATTCGAAGATCGAGCTTTTTTGAGGAATATTTTTTTTCTGGTTCACAACGATGGAAAATACAAATGTGACAATTTTTCGAAATTTGAGTTCGGGTTTTTCGAATTTGAGTTTTTAAGTTATATATTTCGTAACTATTTTCTCGCGATTGGTAATACCATGTCACCTCAAACCAATTAGGTTTTTCGAATTTGAGTTTTGAAGTTATATATTTCGTAGCTATTTTCTCGCGATTGTTAATACCGTGTCACCTCAAACCAATTGTGTTAGAGAAAAACATGACTAACTTTTGTCTCATTTAAAGTTTCAATCGATTTTTATATACATATGTATGTACATATATGCACATATTTTGATCAAAAATAGAACTCAAAATAGGTTTAGGTATATTATCTGAGAGATTATTAAAAATCTACATAAATGTAATTATTAATCATAATTAATCCTGAGAAAATAATTTCATTTATAATGAAGTCCAAAAAATTTCGAAGAAAGTAATAGCTTTAACTTTGAAAAAACATAATTCGATTTTCGAAAACTTGTAAAAATTGTATTTTTTATCGTTTTAAACCGGAAAATTTTTATTCAGAAGACCACAATCTTGGAAATATGTTGGCACTTTTAAAAGATTTTGACTCATAGGTACATTGTATCTACTAAAATAATGTTAATTTGGCAAAGGAATTTTTTGTTTTGAATTGGAAAACTTAAGGTTAATGCGAAGCTCACATTGGTGAGAATTCGACGTTGCGAATACGCGGAGCCAAAACTTACATCAATACCTGCTTTTTTGGCTCATTCAAAACGTATGTATGTACATATGTAGCTGACAGCAATTTGAAAGCGTCAAAGAATAGGAGAAAAGTGTCATAACATATTTCGTACATATTTTTGTTTAACATCACGTAAAGTCAAGACCTGGGTAGAAACTCATAATATGTAGGCGGAAGTGAGTTAATTTGCTATTATGTTTTGCATATTTTCACATACTTTGCATGTTTGCATATTTTTTGAATATTTGCATACTTTTGTGTATAGTTTTCATTTGTATACATATATTTAGCATATTTTTCTATATATATTTCGCTTATTTCCTATAAATAAAGTATTATAAGCACGCCACCCTGATGGCAGCCCTTATTAGCTTCGCACGCGACATACTCACCTCCTTCTGTCTGAATCATGACGACCGGCTGGGCCGGCATAGAACGAATCCAATTTACCAATACAGAATGTACTCGACGCCGCACATAGGGGTATTTGATCGATCTACGCGGTCATAAGTCTATTTTTATACCTTTCATGAGCATGAAATGGTATTATAACTTTGGTCCGATGTTTGTAAGTACCAGAACAAAAAGAGATAGACCCATGAAAATGTATACTTATATGATCAGAACATCGAGCTGAGTTGATTTAGCCATGTCCGTCTGTCCGTCTGTCCGTCTGTCCGTCTGTCTGTCTGTTTGTATGCAATCTAGTCTCTCAGTTTTCGAGGTATCCGGATGAAATTTGGTAGGTGGATGTATTTTTATAATGTATTAATCATTTGTCGGAACCGGAAGAATCGGACCACTATAACATATAGCTCCCATACAACTGATTGTTCAGATATGAGATTTTTCATTATAACTTCGCCATTTATGCAGCTACGAACATGAAATTTTGCAATACTTGCACCCATTATCAACAGAATACTTATAGTGAAAATACAGAGATCGGGTCACTATAACCTATAGCTCCCATACAACGGATTGTTCAGATATAAAATTTTGCGTTATAACTCCTCCATTTATATAGCTAGGAACATGAAATTCCGCACTGTTTTCAATAATTATCTACAGAAAACTTACCGTGAAAATTAAAAAGATCGGGTAACTATAACCTATAGCTCCCATACAACTGATTGTTCAGATATGAGATTTTTCGTTATAATTCATCCATTTATGTAGCTAGGACCATGAAATTTCGCGCTGTTTTCACTCATTATCAACAGAAGACTTACTTCGAAAATAATAAAGATCGGGTCACTATAACCTGCAGCCCCCATACAACTGATTGTTCAGATATGAGGTCTTTTATCATAACTCCTCCATTTATGCAGCTAGGAACATGAAATTTCGCACCATTTTCACTCATTATTAACAGAATACTTACAGTGAAAATAACAAGGATCGGATGACTACAACATATATCTTCCATACATCTGATTGTTCAGATATGGGATTTTACTGTAAAACTTCTTTATTTGAATAGCTAAAACCGATAAATTTCGTAAGATATTTTATAAATAATAATACAAAGTCTACTGTGAAAATCGTCAAAATCTATGCTGTATAAGCTTTATCTCCTATAGCACTGATTGTTCAGATACCAGTTTTTGCGATATATCTCTTTTATGTAGGAAACTAAACCCAATAAATTGTGTTACCGGTTTACATACCGATCACATAGCGGTGGAAATCACTTAGATTGGTGTCATATAAAGTATATCTTCCATACCTCTGATTGTTTAGATGCGATTTTTTATATAAGTATGTAACTCCTCTATCGATGTATGCAGATGTATTCAAAAGCAGTAATCTGTCAAACTAAAATTTGCAGATGTTCATGAAAGGTATGAAGCCTTCGGCATAGCCGAAGACAGCGCTGCTCTTACTTGTTTTACTTATCGTAGGAACAAAAAAAATACTACCTGCCACAGTTGAATAGTTGCGGAACAATAGGCAACCCCTACCCCGCCGCTTTGACAGAGTATCTCAGTCGGAACCAAAATGTATTCAACAAAGTGTGATTGATTTTGACATTGCTCTCATAATAAACAGGCTATAATGTCAAATTGAAATGAATTGTTAACCCATTTGAAAATATTTTTTTTTTCAAATTTGAATTTGTTTAAAAAAAATGTACACAAAAATTTTTCAAGCAACAAATTTTCTTAATAAACGTGAAATTGTTAAGAGATAAACCGCCGAGGAGAGCAAGTAAGCACATTTAAAGTTTGGTAACAAGTAAATATGTACGTTCGATTTTTCTTAAATATTTAATGTAAGGAAACCAAGATGAAACGGAGCAAAACTTTTGAACGGTGCGCTGTATGCAATAGAAGTCAGGACACGAAAATAGAGCGATGTTTTAAACCACCTAGTTGCGAGTTAAGACGGCAGCGATGTGGTGTTGTACTACGTGATTCATTTCGCATTTGTGAAAACCACTTCAAGGAAAGTGATTTCATTTGTTGTCCGTCCGAGTCAAGCACTTTCAAACGAGCTCGTTTATACCCAAACTATTTCGCATAAAAAAAATTAATTTCAAAATTGTTAGAGTTAAGCTCTCATATTAAATTGGAAACAAATGTAAAATCATACTTCTATAAGTGTCGAATAATGTTTAGGATAAAAAATTTAAATATAGAAATAAACGCACAAAAGCATAAAACTTGGGCAATTAAAAACAAGAAAATTGCTAAAACGATTTTATAAACAATTTGTTTTATTTTATTGACAAAATATATATATTCCAGGTAATGTAAGTAAAACAAAACTATAATCAAAATAAAAGCCTTGGTATCAGTGCTGACAAGATACATGCATCACTAAGGGTTAATTCGTTTGGTTATACTTTTTGACATTATAGTACCTTAAAAGAGAGCCACACTGAGTTGTCAATCACACCTTGTTTAATACACCTTGGTCGGAACTTTTCAGTTTGTGATAGTGCACGTTTTATTTTACGACATTCATTGTGAAACAGTTGCGTTCAAAAGTGATTATTATTAATGTGGTCATTATACAATTAAAAATTGTTATGAAGTCTGAAGACACAGGTAAATCTACATTTATTTTAATTAGTTTCGATTTAGCAAAGTTTAATCTAAGTAATAATAACAGTAATCGGAAATATTATATTTTTTTAGTGATTATTTTTTCATTGCTTTGTAAACCGTAAGTATAACTTACTTCCACTCATTTCCATGTTACATTACTAGTTGCGTTCTATAGAATGGAGCTTTGATAGTATACTGCACAAAAATTAGCTTCCGATAGCTACCGATGAGCTTTTTATGACCAATAATTAAGATAGATCTAAACAAAGAATTCGTTTCCATACATATTTTGTCATTTTTAAGTATTTCCTTTGCTTTAGAGTCACCAACTGGTTCCTGCTATAGAGTAGTAACTCGAAAATGTTTATTTGATAAGATCCATCGACAAAAGTCTATGAATTTCGAGAACAAAATAAAGTTTATTCAAAATGATATATTATCATCTGCCACCTTCTCCGATGAACAAATAAGAGATATAAAGCACACATTTTCACAACTAAAAGCACAGTTTATACATAAAAGCCCGTGGAAAAGAAGTTTTTTTTTTAAGTAACGAAACATGGCTACAAGGAATATTATCAATTCCCAAAGGTATGCAACAGCCGCGATCTGGTCGTGTTGAAAAAGTTACTCCTAAGCTCTGATCCACTCATTAGTAGTTTCAGGCCAAAGGCAAAAAAAGCAACCAAACCCTTTTCAAAGGAAGAAATCGATATGTTGCTTCCAGCTGAACCAACTAAGGATGACACGAAGTCTGGAGAGTCTTCAGAAGAAGAAGAAGAAGGGTCCGATGAAGAATCTTGGCATCATCACATCATCCTAAAATAGTTTTTTACAAAAATTTTGTTTTAGAATGCAATTACACATTTATTATTCATTGCATTACAAGATAAAATTGGTTATTTCCATCATTTTCTTTGTAACTTATATCTCAAGGAAGTCCATATGCATTTTAACAATAAAAACAAATTTTTGAGCAACATTATAAAAAAAAGTAAGTGCGCCTGGGCCACACTGTAGAAGTGAAACTTACGGTACTTATCTATCTGTACATACACACATCTGCTTTTGCTTAAGGTTATATTTTTTCGTTTTTTTGCTATCAATGTAGATCCCTACCTCTACCACTGTTCGTTTTAATAACATGCATGTTATTCTGTTTTTCCATTATCTTCATTTTTATCTTTATACTCTATCGATAACAAAATCGATTATAACGTCCATCAAAATATCGATAACAAAATCGATGACAAATTCGATAAAAATTTCAATCGCAACATCGATAATACCATTGGTAGCAAAATCGAATAGAAAATCGATAAAAATATCGATAACAAAATCGATAAATATCGATAACATAATCGGATAAATATCGATAACAAAATTGATCAATATCGCTAACAAAGTCGATAAATATCGATAACAAAATCAATAAGAATCGATAACAAAATCGATAATTATCGATAACAAAATCGATGAATATCGATAACAAAATCGGTAAATATCGATAACAAACTCGATATATATCGATACCAAAATCGATAAATATCGATAAAAAAACCGATAAAAATATCGATTATTTTATCGATAAGTCTCGAGAATCCCGAAAATCTCTAAAATCCCAAAATAGTTCCCAGATTGAGTCTCTGTGTCTCTCTCTATATCCTTTCCTCTTTAATAACCTTCATTTTAATCTTTCTTCCCTTATCTTCATCTTTGCTTTTATCGGTATCCTCATCCTCCTCTTTGTCTTTACTTTTATGTTCATAATTTTTTTCAGCTACATATTCCCCTTCACATTTGCCCTTATATATATAAGTAAAGTGTTTAAATTTACCTTGGTCTTAATTCTTGCCTTTATCTTTACGCATCTTTGTTTAGTTTTTATTTTTACCTTTGCCTTTGTCCTTTTCTTCATTTATGTACGTAGTCACATTTACTTTCATTCTTGTATTGGTCTTTTTCTAAGTGTTATTCTTTAAACTTTTATTAGCAAATTTTTGTTAAATTAATACCATATGCATACACACAAGAAGCACTTGTTTCAGCCCCAACCATTTCCGTTGCACCATTTCCGCTTCATCATTTCCGTTGCATCATTTCCGTTGCATACACATAAGAAGTACTTGTTTTAGCCCCAACCATTTCCGTTGCATCACTTCCGTTGCATCATTTCCGCTGCAACATTTCCGTGTGCAATTTAAGTTGAATTTGACAGTTTACTCCCAACCAACCAACCGCCGCTAAAGAAGTTTCACTTCAAAAAATTATTTGTCTGTTATTCCCTTAGTTAAAGTTGAATTTCATTTTTAAACAGGTGGTAACCCTGTCACATGTTGTTTAGAAATGAAGCCTTTCAAACCCATTTCAATTGATACCCATATTGTAGTAATTCAGTTAACTTAACTATATTTTAGTTTTTACCAGGTGGGAACTCTTTGCATGTACTAACCTATATATAAACAACGTATGTAGGTATGCGTGTTTCTACAATCGGACCACGGCAACATAGAGTCTATCGGTGTCAAACTTTAACCAACTTTATTTTCGTTGCTTTGGAGGAATAATTGTACGTCCTCCACCTATATTTACTTGATTTTAAACATTTCCAATTTTAGACATCGTTACACGTGTTTTCTAAACATTTTGATTTAAAATTTTCATAAAAATAATTTTGGCCGCCTAAATCGGCCAAATACCCTATGTGCGCCGTAGAGCAGAATTGAACATGCTATTGAAAGTGGCATTATCAAAAGCAACCTCAATGTCTACAAATATGCCCAAGGCGAATTCTGGCATTGCTAATTCTGGCAACCAGCTTTTGCAAAGCCGTCTCACAAGTTAAAAACGGCACATGAAATATTCGTTCTGATTGTATTTAGTTGATTTTAATAAATCAATATGAATTGCAAAATATTAATACTTAGAAAAAGAGAAGAAGATCCACATGAACTTCAATCATATGTAACATCAGCTTATAAATAGATATATGCTATAGCGCGTATCAGTATTTCGATTCATTTTTATTTCCTTTCATACTGCAGAAATGTGTATTACCTTTATATTAGCCTAGGTCGCCGTATTAGCATTTTTCTTCGCATTATCGTCGTCTTCGGATTTATGCATAAGTTAGCTAAGACTTCTGACACAGCTGGAAACCTTCTAAATATAGTTAAGAAACAAACAGATATATTTCATGTGCCTGATGAATTAAGTCAAATTTGATTTCTTAAATACGTGACAACGCTCCTAAATACAGTTCAGAAATAAAGCCTTTTTACACCCATTTCATTTGATACCCATATTTTTAATGATTGCTTTAACTTATTAAATAATTTGAGTTTACGTTTTTACTACGTGGCAACCCTCTTTAATAAAATAAATATTTAAACTAAAGATATCTTACCACATTCGCTTCACGTAATATTTTAATGCTCCATTTAACTCATGCATACTTTATTTAAATTCTAATTTTGAAACAGGTGGCAACCCTATTCAAAATATCTTCAAACCACAACCTCGTTCGTCTGACATCCATATACGGATATACATTTCAATTTTCTGCCTGTATTTAAGTCGAACTTGCTGTTTGAAACAGGGGTCAACCTTCCTACATATGTATAATTAAGAAATAAAGCCTTTTCAAAACCATTTCGAGCGATACTCATATCTAGTGTAATAATTGATTTAACTTAAAAATTATTTGAATTAAATTTTTTTATCAGGTGGCAACTCTTTTTGAAAAAATAAGAACACATCTACAGGCCAAGCCCTTTAATTTGATACCTCATTTTGTAAAATCGAACTAACATTACAGACCTGATGATATGACTAAAATAATAATAATATTAATAGATTGGCGCTTAAACATATGTTAGTGTTTGGCCGAGTTTCTCCTCCGATTTGTGGCGTGCGCCTTGATGTTGTCACACAAAGCGGAGGGGCCTACAGTTTTACACCGACTCCGAACGGCGATTGTATTTTTATGAAAAGCTGTTTTTCATGGCAGAAATACACTCGGAGGTTTGCCATTGCCTGCCGAGAGACGACCGCTGTTAAATACCTTTTTTCTATATTTTTGCGATGTTGTTTTGACCAGGGTTTGAACCCAGGTGCTTCGGAGTGGAAGCGCGCACTGCTTACCACTACACCACAGCGGCCGACATCTATATATAAATACGCCACAAGAAAATTTTGCAATCCCTTTTCTGAAGGCACCGTTCGCTCGATTTCAATAAAACATACACCGATTTAAAGGATATAACTTGCTCTAATCCAGAAATGTTAATCCGGGCACATAGGGGGCGTGGCATCTGACATATAGACTAACATGTGAAACCCACTATACCTCTAAAACCAATTATGCTGGAGAACTGAAACTTAGCACAGATTGTAAATTTATCGAAAATGGTAGGTACTGGAAAAGCGGGCGTGGCACTTCTCATACAAACTGAAATTCTCATATCGCTTATCTCTGGAACCACTTATGCTAACGTCCTGAAATTGGACACAGCAACTTATGTTGTCAATACCGTACTTAAGGCGAAAAGTGGTCGATTTTGCAAAAGGGGGCGTGGCACCGCCAATAAAAACTGAAATTCTATATCGCTTATCTCTGGAATTGTTTATGCTAAAGTCCTGAATTTTGGCACAGCTATTTAAGCTAACAGTAACGTGCTTACGGCGAAAAGTGGTACATTTTGGAAAAGAGTCGTGGCACCGCCCATAAAAACTGAAATTCTCATATCGCTTATCTCTGGAACTGCTTATGTTAACATCCTGAATTTTAGCACAGCTATTTACGCTAACAGTAACGTGCTTACGGTGAAAAGTGGTAGATTTTGGAAAACGGGTCGTGGCACCGCCCCATACAAGCTGAAATTCTCATATCGCTAATCTCTGAAACTGCTAAAGCTAGCGTCCTGAAATTTGACACAAAAACATATGTTATCGATACCGTACTTACGGAGAAAATTGGTCGAGTTTGGAAAAGAGGGCGTGGCACCTCTCATACAAACTGAAATTCTCCTATCGCTTTTCCCTGGAACCGCTTATGCAAATGTCCTGAAATTCGACACAGCTACATATGCTATTAATACCGTACTTACGGCGAAAAGTGGTAGATTTTGGAAAAGGGGGCGTGGCACCCCCCATACAAACTGAAATTCTTATATCGCTTTTCTCTGGAACCGCTTATGCCAACGTCCTGAAGTTTTACACAGCAACATGCTACCAATACCGTACTTACAGCGAAAAGTGGTGAATAATGGAAAAGAGGGC
>NW_023458555.1:95047308-95068727 GCF_013731165.1 Rhagoletis pomonella | reverse complement strand
TCCACAATTTTGAGAATTTTATTTATCCTAAAATCCATCATAAATGTAAAAATGTGAAACATCACAAATTGTCGAAAAATTCTTATGTTCATGGTACTTGTGTGTAAAAAATAGAAAATTCTTAGAATTCTAAAAGATATTAACATTTTTGAAAAATTATAAAATTGTTCCACTTTTCTGAACTTTTCCAAAATTTTGTATGATATAAGTTTGAGAATTTTAAATTTTTTGAAAACGACGAAATATGAAAATGTTTTCAACATTCGAAAACTTTTATTTTCGTTTGATCAATGTTGTATATTCGACACTTTTACTTAGAAAAAATTTGTTAGAATTCCTACAATTCTCAAAATTTTTTAAAAATAAAAAATTTCTAGAAATCTAGTATGACTAAAAAGCTTTCGCGTATTATGCATACACATGTATGTATATAGATGGATGTACAATGTACATATCTATCACTACGTTTATACGTAAGCTATTTGCAAATAAAAATAATTGCAAATACCTAACTCACTGTTTATTCGATGGCGAAAAATGCGTTTTTAATATTGCCTGATTATAAAAAGGCAATAAGATGACCATCGAAAAAGAAAATAAAGTTAAAAATGGCAACGTCTTGATTATAAAAAGGCAATAAGATGACCATCGAAAAAGAAAATATGTATGTAAATCTAAGAATGGCGGCGTCTTGCGCTTATTTGCAAATAGTACCAGTAATCAATACTTATTTGCGTGATTTAGTTATTTGCAAATAAAAAATTAACTCAGCGTTTATACGGCAAAGTTTACCATTTTGCAAATTGTTATTTGCAAATAATACGTTCGTATAAACGTAGTATATAATATGTATGTATGTAGATACATACATATGTAGGTACATGGGTACGAAATATGCTGCGATCAGATTATAACTACATGGGTCGTTCTTAAAAAACATGACCAATTGGTGTCCCCAGACTTTACTATTTTATATTTTGTTTCTTCAAAAAGAAAATAGAAAAATATCTGCATTTTTATAAATTATTATCGATTCTACGTAACTATATTATAAAAAAAAAATAATTAATTATCTGAAAATAACTTAAAAAATATTTTCAATGTCAAAGGTTTAGCAAAAACCTGTGTCCCGAGCCTATTTATAAAAATTTAATAGTTATTTTCAGTTGAAATAAAATTGAAAAAAAATAATATTTACAATTTTTGTTATTCAGTTTGTGTATATTAATACCATATATAGAAAAGAATGATGAAAATCAATTTTTTTGTATAATTTTTATGAAGAAAATTTGTGTCCCCAGGTTTTGGTCCCCTCTGTTACGTCCACTCATTTTATTGAAAAATGTTTGTTAAACGTTATGACGCGTATATTTCTCTTATGCTTCTCCATCATAACTTAGCTAAAATCAACAAAATGTGTTTTGAACTGTTCTGTCTTGTTTAGTGCGTCGTTGAGTAAGGAACCCAATTGTATGCCGGGTACGTACCCTTATTCAGTGTCAACTCTGTTACTGTTGAAAAACGGTGAGTAAAGTGATTTTTTATTTATTTTATAATTTTTTTATAAATATTTTATGTACATTAATTAAGTGGACAAATAAATTCTCCAAAATTCGAATAAAAAGCTAAAATATGGTATTTTTGAGTTAATTTGTCCCCTCTGTTACCGGTCCACTCTGTGACTTATTAACTCCAAAAACTCCAAAAATTAAAAAAAATACTGCTGGTTATGGATTCCTATTGTTGATACCATCCGTAACCACATGAGGCCAATTATAAACATATTTGGCCAACTTAATTTTTAAAAATTACAAAATTCAGAATGGTCATGTTTTTTAAGAACGACCCACATATTTCCCCTCACCTGCGCAATGTTTTTGGTATCCTTTTGTCTCTGCCAGCACCTAACTGTTTTACACATGCGTGTGTTTGCAAATTGATGACGCAGTGATTTTGTATGGAAAAGCATTTATGCACATATATTTGAATAAAATAAGCATACTTCGAAGATATCAACCAATACTTCCCATATACCAAACGAAAGGAAAACACCTGCATTTTTGACTAAAGAAAACAAATATAAAATCATTCGAGCGGTTTTCGAGCATTTTGGTATTAAAAAAATTGCAAATTTTTTCAACAATTTTTTGCCTTTAAATGCTCGATATTTGTTGAATTTATATAAAATTTGTACACGAAAATATTTTTACTGCTTCAAATAACCTATATCCCGAAAATGAAAGTTATATCTGCCAATCATAAGTTGCTGGAGCACTTTAAAGGCTCAAAATTCACCCCAAAATAAGCCAATATTTACCGTTGTCTCTACGACGGACACCAAATCGGTTACTTACATAGATGTATCAGTAGATAGGCTTGGAATTCTGTCTATGAAACGGCACACTTTTCTTTGAAATAGCTTCACTAGTTCTCGTGCAATAAGCGTTTTCGTGAAGCTCTAAAAATTACAACTACAACAAACTTAAGACGTATTCTGCGTCAAAATTACGGTAGGCGTATAAACCGGAAAGCGATATAACAACGGTGGGCAATCGCGGCTTTTTGAGCCAAACGCGGCTCTTTGCTTAGCAAAGTGCGGCTCTTTTTACGTTCTCTGTGCTTAGAACATTTTGGTTCTTTTTACTTTTCAAAATACATATTTCTTTACTGGACATTCTTTTCCATTGTGTTGTTTTTTTTATTTATTTTATTGTTTGTATATACACATACATTGTCGGCCGCTGTGGTGTAGTGGTAAGCAGTGCGCGCTTCCACTCTGCAACGCCTGGGTTCAAGCCCTGGTCAAAGCAACATCGCAAAAAAATATGTGACCTGGTCTACGAAAAGGGAGCTTACGTGCGAAAACTAGTTTTCTGTGAAAAAGCTGTTAAAAGTAAGCAACTCGTTTCGTCAGTTTCTCATTATCTCGTTAATTGTTCTCCGCGCCGGACGTCCAGTAAGTGTTGTTGTTGGTCCAGTAAGTGTTGTTGTTGGTCGGAATATTATTATAGTTCATCGTGTAAGTTGCTAGTGTGGAACATTTAAAAAAGTAACACTGAAGAAGTGACGTTTACTGTTTCTGTTGATTATCGTCTTCGCATTTCGCATGAAATGAAACATGAGTGTTGATGAGGAGTTCAGTGCCGTATACGGACAATATTTCCATGAAAAGGATGATGAAGACGATGATGAAAACTATGAAGAGACCGATGATGATGAAGACGAAGTATGTGTATCTCAGGCAGAAGATGATACCGAACAAACTTTTGTTAAGATGGACCTGTATGTTGTTGACGTAAAGGAGGAGGAGCTGGTAACAAAATGTCTGTCAAAAGATTGTTGTAATAATGAATGCCATACACTGATACCACGGGAAATGATCGAGAGTACGCGGAACAATTGTTTAGAGATGTCGAAAAATGAACTTGATTTAGTGATACTAAGTCACATCGAAGCTGGAATTATGAGTTACGAAAAGCTAGAAAGTGTATACGCAAAGCTTGCTGGGCGGAAGAAATATGGACAGAGACAGGATACAGAAGTTATGAGGCATAGAATTCAATTTACCTTCTACAGAGTACCTGTTTGTCGATCGTTTTTCCTTCTTGTACATGCCTGTACGACGAAGCGTTACGAAAATTTAGTACGTCATTTTCACGCACAGGGTGTAACAGTGCGCCAATACGGACTGGCAAATAAACCGAGTACACATCCAAAGTCATTTAAACCGGCTGACATCGAAAAAGCTGTTAAATTCATCGAGTCTATAGCCGATTTAATGGCTCTTCCACTGCCCGGACGACTCCCAAAATTTAAGGATTTTCGGATAATGAAACTGCCACCCAGCGAGACGAAGTCCTCAATTTATCGAAAATACATTTCTTCACTCAGTGATGACGAATTGAAGATGAGTAATTGCAGTTTTCGACGGATATGGTCCAAATACATACCCCATGTTACAGTTATGAAACCAGCGGATGATCTCTGCGATGTCTGCCGTGGTAAGTAGCTCATTATTTTCTCATTTTATAGTTGTATCAAACGTTGAGATTAAATTCAGTATTTTTTCTTTTAATAGGAAACACAATATCGATTGCGCAAGCCAAAGGTGTTACTGATATTGAACGCGCACGAACTTAATCAATTTCTTGATCACCTCCACCGAGCCCGAAATCAACGAGAATATTATCAAAGTTGGTGTAGAAATACTGACCCTACAGCAGTCGTTCTGTCATTTGATTTTGCCCAAACCGTTCACTACCCTGTCAGTCCACAACAACCTGGTACAGCATACTTCAAAGCAACCAAGAAGTGCGGAGTCTTCGGAATTACAGACGAAAAACAAAAAGTTCAGGCTAGAATTTCAAACTGAATCATAGGAACTCAAATTGCTCGCCTTTACAGGATCTTACTTATATTTTTTTTTTTACAGTACAATTACATGATAGACGAAAAAGATGACGTTGGTAAAGGACCTAACTGTGTTGTGAGCATCCTGCATTATCACCTGCAAACCTACTATAAAGGCATTGAAACACTCGTTCTTTTCTGTGACAATTATGTTGGGCAAAATAAGAATAACACTGTACTATCATATCTGCAATGGTGTTTGGCTCGGGGTCTTAACAAAACTATTTTATTCAATTTTCTACTTACCGGGCACACTAAGTTCGCGCCTGATCGTTACTTCGGTATTTTCAAAAGTAAGTATGCCGTCAGTAACATTGACACGTATGCAGATTTACTGCAGTGTGTCGAGGCATCATCACCTGGGGGTTATAATAAAGCTGTATCGGCTGAAAAAGTCGTCTGGTATGAATGGGACAGCTATTTTAAACCACTGTACAAGTCACTTTTTGGAATAACGCAATTCCATCATTTCATAATCTCTACAGATTGTGTTAAAACAAAGAAATTCGCAGACAGTGAAGAAGTGCAGTCCTTTAAGCTTCTGTTAAAACCTATCGATCCTGAAATGCCGAAAGTTATACAACCAGCCGGTTTATCTTTGGAACGTCAGTGGTACATCTATCACAATCTTCGCAGCTTAGTTTCGGATATATCTAAAGTAGATATTGTGGCTCCATTGCCGAAAGATTTGCCATCGAAGAAACGGAAGGCAAAAACTAGTGAAGATGTTCTCAAACCAGACGAGGAACCAGGTCCATCTTCCTCAGGATCAACACGTAAAAAAGATCTCAAGGAAAACGACAACAAAGAAAAATACATAAACTACTCAGCATTATTATTTTTGGCCCATAATACGTTTTTCTAGTGTATAATCATGTCTTTATAGCTTATAATTCAATGTATTTTGTTCATTACCAATAAATTATATTTTGTCGTATTTTTACTCTTCTTTCTCTACATTTTTAGTACACTTCTAAGCAAGTTAGGATTTTCTGCTTTTCACCACGTGAAAAAGCATCTCATCTTCCATCCGAATCAACCAAAAAGTGAAAATTGATTTTTTGACACCTAAGCCCCCTTTCCGTAGACCAGGTCACATATAGAAAAAAGGTTTTTTCTTAACAGCGGTCGTCCCTCGGCAGGCAATGGCAAACCTCCGAGTGTATTTCTGCCATGAAAAACAGCTTCTCATAAAAATACAATCGCCGTTCGGAGTCGGCGTAAAACTGTAGGTCCCTCCGCTTTGTGTGACAACATCAAGACGCACGCCACAAATCGGAGGAGAAGCTCGGCCTAACACTAACATATGTGTAAGCGCCAATCTATTATTATTATATACACATACGCTAATTGAGATTGGAATATCAATTGGATAATGAAAATTGGCTTTCTGACTTAATGTTCTTTACCGATATGATGGAACATTTGCAAAACTTGAATTTGTCTCTACAAGGAGAGAATACATTTTTTTTTGATGTGTGGCAAATTTTTTTAAGTTTTGAAGCTAAACTACGTCTTTTTATTTATGATTTAAAATAAAAAAAGAATATTCCATATTTGCCTATTTAAAGTTATTTAAATGTACGTTTGCATACTTCACAAACCCTTTTTTATGAAACATAATTGAGGATGAATTTACAATATCCAATATACTCATTTTTACGAAAAGCGATGAAGAGTTGGAGTTTTTTGAATTAAAAAAGATAAGGCACTGGAAATGCAACATAAAGCTTTTCCATTGCTTAAATTCCGGCAACAAGTACCAGATTTAAAATATCCGTTGTAGAAAACAGCTGCGTCCCGTATATTTTCAACTTTTGGTACAACGTATACCCGTGAGTCTTTGTACTCTACAATGAAATTAGTAAAGTCAAAATACCATTCACAATTAGTTGCATTCGCGTACCTGATAATTATAGAAAGTTATAAAAACTATCAGATTTTTGTGTTCGCGTACGCAAAAAACTTGCAAAGTAGGGGAAATTGAGAGAGCAAAATGACATTTCATTTTGAGGGAAAGCTGCTAGTTTCTGCTGGAAAATTTTTTGTCAACTGCAATTTGCCAACAAGATATCCCTAAATTGACTTGGATGGTTTGGAAGTTAAAATAGTAAAATGCGACTAATTAAACTTGTAGGAAGTAAGTAATCATTCGTTTAGTCATTGAACTGTGTCAGGATAAGACTTCGGGATTTGTTTTCTTACGTTTTCAATTTTATACTTTTGAATGTAAACAAAATTTGTATCAGCTGTTCGCCTAACTTGCAAGTTTCTGCAAATTTTCTGTTCGCCTACTATTTTGGATATTTTTCTCTTGTGAGAAAACAGATGACATTTCGCCGGAATTTTATTGTTGGACATTTTTTACTGGAGATTTAAACGAACGTACCTATTGACGAACCAACATTTAACAGAACTGTTACGAACGGTTTTAACTGACGTAAAACCAGATTTTTAAAATTTGGCCAACGGGATCTTTTGAATTTTCTTAAATATCTATAAATAATATTAAGAAAATTAATGTTTTTCATTTCTAATAATAACTTTACTTATTTAAAAATAAAATTTGTCTGTTGTTTTTTTTTGTGGCTCCTTGTAGTATTTAGAATTTACATGTGGCTCTTTTTAGCCTCGGCCTTGCCCACCCCTGCGATATAATCTTTATACTAAATCAGTTTTGCCAGTTTGCGCGATTTCGCCCTTTTTTCGGGATTTTATGACTAAAAAAGGCGAATGGGATTTTCTGTCGCAAAACGGGATTTTTTACACATCAGCTATGTCGGTTAGGTCTTCAAATATTCCTGAACTTCTAAATAACTTTCGTCTTCTTCTACAAAGTGCGGGGCATTCGTATAACAGGTGCCGCAAGGTTTCTGGCTCTTCTTAATTTCTGCAGCTTCTTTCTATCTTCGCCTTTTCTTTTGTCCCATTTTGGCCACGTAAGCCTTTGCTGGTTTAAGAGACAGATCCCTTAGAATGAGCATGCCCTTTTATCGTAAATAACAAGAGCTACAGAAAAAATTTAAGCGATAAACTTGTCGCAAATTCAATTTCCTACAAAAAGTCGATATTTTTTAAGATATTGGGCCTCGAAGTTAATCAACAATTTCTACTATTAGCTCAATAATCCATGAAAATTCCACACTATCTCAACTTCAAGGCCCAATATCTCAAGAAATATCGATGTAAGCTATTTGGTATTTCGAAATTTAATTTCCTACAAGTTTTTCATTTACATTTTTTCTGTAGCTCCCGTTATTTACGAGATAAGGGCAGAAAACCTACTATCTCAAGATTGGGTTTAGAGACATGTACTACCTCGCTGGTGGGAGTTAGGATTACGCCGAAATGGACACTTTTATAGAGCATTCAATTCTGAATAAACTTTTTGTTTGACTAAGATTATACCATAAAATACCTTTCGAAGAAAAAAAAACAAGTTTATTTTAAAAGTGAAATCTTTGGACGCCTTTGTCGAGCACTTAATATTAATATTAGGGACTCAAATTTTCAATGCATTCTTTTAGGTATTTCCCACAAAATTTCGAGGTGGGAGTGAAAGAAAAATAGTACCCTTATATATACATATGTGCAAATGCTATGTATGTATATTGCTAACTTATATACATACTTCTGTTTTTTCATCCGAAAGCATTTTATCTATAATAGATCCATACAAGGCGGGAATTTTGTTATAACTTTAGTATAAAACGGGATTTATGTTATACTTGGATGGAATTTTATTAGCTCAGTTACTGGCAACACTGTTCTGAATCGAAATTAAATTTTTTAAAAAAACTGCACTTAGAAGTAGCATATTTTTATACCCGAGCGCACTTGTGCATAAGGGTATTAAAAATTTGTTCGCATAACGGTTGTTTGTAACAGCCTAAAGAGATCCAGATGGATATGGACAAATGTATACATAAATGATCAGAATGAAAAGAGAAGTCAATTAAACCATGTCTGTCTGTCCGTCCGACCGTCTGTCCGTGTACACGGTAACTCGAGAAAAAATTGAGATATGTCAACGAAATTTGGTATGTTGCCCTTTATCCAAGGTAGGTTGGTATTGAAAATGGGCGAAATCCGATTGTAACCACGCCCCTTTCCCTTATAACGGTATTTTCGAAAAATGCAAAAACCATGTATTTTCAGTAAATATTGGATACAAACTGTTTAAAATTAGTATGTGAAGTAGAATTTCGGTACAAAATAATATTATTATGAAGCTTTTGGATAAGGGGCGTGAACCCGGCTTCTTTTGATGAAATACTACATCTTAGCAACCGCTTCACTAATCCTTACCATACTCGGTACGAGCCTTGCTTAGGACCAAACTAAGAAATTTGTTGAAAATCTTTGAAATCGGGCAATAGCCACGCCCACCTTCCATATGACTACGGTGACCATATTTATGGCAGCCGTATGCCGGACAAAAAATAAGTTTGCCAGTTTTTTCCACAAAGGCTAGAGTATTTGAACATCTTTTTCAATGATCCTAGACTTACTAGCCCTGAAACAGCATCTTTATTTAGCTTATATTATATTATATTATTATGAACGCAGTACATTAATATTCAATTGCAACAACACACATTTGTAGAATATTTTTCCATAACTTTGTACTTTGTGCTCGGGATTTTTACTCCGTAAAATTTGTTACAAACATTCCTAGGCAGGGAAAATACTTTTGAAGAAGAGGTGGTATTCAAGGATTATTATCAGACCTGGATTTCGGCCAAGCACAATACAGTGAATAGCATCTGGAACGAGCTGAATTGCAAAGCGTCCTTCCACTTCCCTTCCATCTTTAAGAACTTCTTACCTTTTAAAACATGCTCATAGTAGCCTTCTTATTTGGAGTTTCTCATGTCGCAGATACAATCCGAGAAAAAACAGCAAGCTGTGTGCATTTTCTTGTTGGTTTTGCAATCCATATAAATACATAAACAAAGTTTGAAATTTTAGAGTAAAATTTAAACAAAAATTACAATTTAAAGACGAAATTCGCGACAAAAGTAAAATCAGCTGCTCTACTGCTGCTACCTATTCAATATGCTTTGCTCCACATAGAATATACAACGTGAAATACGTTGAAAACAACGTTTGAAAAGTTAAATATTAGTGAAATTTCTTTTAGTAATTTGAACAACAATTATTAACGTCTAATTTCTATTCATACCCACAAATACCCAGTTTTTCTACCAAAATTATAACTTCAGAAACCATCTACATATGTGCTCCTCAATATGAATCACAAGCGTCCAGATTTAAAAATAAAAACTGGTTCATGGGCATGCAATTTTTATGAGCTGTTAAGGCGCCAAAATAACGAATACGGGACAAATAAGGGACATTAAAAGAAATACATACAGAACATTTGGCGTCCCGTATGAAATAAGTAAATTATCAGGACAACTGACGAAAATGGACGACTGTCCCGTATAATACCCCTGCAGGGAAACGACGTACTAGATCTTTATCGCTAAAAACGAACCAGTTCAATAATAACTAGATCCCCACCAGTCAAAATCCAAATCAGCGAAATGTGGTACTTTTAAAACACTATTTTATTTCACTTTTTCCATTATAAATCTATATCTAAGGTGTTGAATTTAGAACTGGTTCACAACTATAGAAAAAGGAATACAGAACGATATAGATATTATCTGTCGAATTTAGAACTAGTTCGGAACTATCGAAAAAGGGATGCAGTGGGGGGCTTGTTTACCTTACTTAGGTATGTGTTTGGCGGCTTTTTCGTTCAAATGAGCTTCCATTCTGAACTTCACAGATACTTTTTCATAGCTTGGTGATACAAAACAAAAATTTGTGTTAACATTTTAACATCCTGGGATCTTCTGGAATCTAACAGCAAGCACCTCTGCAGACTCAGCTACAGTCAATGGTATGTAATCGTACATTTCTTATAATCATTCAACCAAATTTAATTTCAAATTGAAAACGCATTTCTTTGAAAATAATTTAAAGCGCACACACGGAAGAACCAAAAAGAAAGTCATGATACTTTTTTCTTTCGTCTGTCGATTTTAGAACTGGTTTAGAACCAAAAAATTTAGAACTAGTTCGGAACTATCTAAAAGGGCATCGTAATGTTAAATTCGCCAGTTATTTGCAGGCAAAAGAGATTTGCCGCGAACCAGTACCGGGTCTAAATGTACTAGAAGCGCACCAGTTCAGAACTAGAAATTTTCCCCACAGGGACAGCATGGATGGTCACCGTACATATAACGGTAAACACGAAAACTGCGATACATCAGTAACTACTGAAGCTAATTTATTTATTTCATTTTGAAGCATTAGTACAATAAGATTTACAAACATCTTTTTTAGCACAACAGGGAGATATAACAACAGAAATTATAATTTAAACAATGAAGTAGAGATATTAAACAAACAAAACAAATCCAAAAGGAAAAACAAACAAATTTAAAAGACTGGTACACCTTAAAAATTACGCAGGTCGTAGGTCAGCACAGAACTTAGTTAATTTGAGATGGGTAATCAAGTTTTAGAAAAGTAATTATATAATACATTCTTGTAGTTGCTTTTGTTGATTTTGCTCCTAATAGTGGCAGGAATAGAGTTCCACACTCTCATAGCATTGACAAAAAACAGCCTAGTAGAGTTTTTATAGTTAAACTGAGGTACAATTGAATCATAAGAGCGTTCAGACTTAGGAAAGATTAATTCTTCATATAAGTAAAGTGGAGTCTTTGTAGATGAAGAGAAATATGCAATTTCTAGCTTTTAGGTAATAGGTTAACTCGCGGCTCAATAAGCTACATCTCCAAGCAGATATGTGGTCAAACTTTCGTATTCCATAAACATAACGCGTAATATGATAGAATAAGGTATCAATTTTATGAGATCACCTAGAATCAAGCTTGCTATAAACCACCTCAGAGTAAGTGATGATGGGAACTAATTGACGAGCAAGTTTTTTTCTAATGGGCATAGGAGTATATGATGCGGAATGACAAAGATTTCTTAGGGTGTCATATATTTTGCACGCGATGGAGTTGATGTGGTCAGCACAGCTAAAGCTAGTATTTATAACAAAACCTAAATTAGTTATTTTTTCAACCAGCTTTAAAGGATTGTTATCAAGGCAAAGAGATGGAATGCTGCTAAATCTTATTCTTGTTTTGCAGACAGGCAGAACATACGATTTTAGGGGGTTGAGACGAAGGCCGTTATTCGCAGCCCATCGAAAGATGGAGCATAGGTCCTTGTTCAGATTACAACTAAGTCTGACCCCATCATTAATTTGTCCGGACAAATATATCTGGATGTCATCTGCATATGCGTGCATGTTTACATACTGACAGGTAGAGAAAATATCATTTATAAAGGCACTAAATAATAGAGGACCTAAAGTGGACCCCTGGGGAACACCACTCATCAGAGGTTTAGTCTGCGAGGCTACCGAGTCAACCTTAACACGTTGGGTTCTACCCGTTAAGTAACTCCTCATTAGCGACAGTGCATTTTTACCAAACCCAAAGTAATAAGAGGGCTTTGAACAAAGCAGTGCATGTTCAACTGAGTCAAATGCTTTTGAAAAGTCAAGTAAACACAGCAGGGATATGTGACCTTTGTCGAAAGAAATTCGCCAATCGTCCATAATTTTAACCATCGCGGTGAACATCCATGCCCTCTCCTAAAGCCTGATTGGTAAGGTGATAACAAGTTTTTGGTAGACATGTGAGAGGAAATTTGCTCAGACATTAATGACTCTAGCACTTTCGACAAAACAGGCAGGACACTAATCGGACGAAAATCACACGGGGAACGCGCATTTTTGTTTTTAGCAACAGGACAAACAGAGGCAACTTTCCATAAGTTTGGGAAACAAGATGTAGCAAAACAGTGGTTAATTATATGAGTCAACGGTTTTATAATGTAAGGCATTACTAATTTTATAAATTTGATGGGTAACCCATCCTCTCCAACTGCATTCGACTTAATTTTTAAAATGCATCTATACACGTCGTCTTCCGATACCGCTGAGAACTCGAAAGGTAAAAGGCCGAAGAAGATGGAACAAGTTTTGACAAGCAACCGTTAGACGAAGCACTGCACAGAAAATCGTCATTCAAACTATGAACATTTAACATACACTTAGGTTGGTTCTTGGAATTTATACGAAGGTTTTTAATATTTCGCCACAAAGTAGCAGAAGGGAGAGAAGGATCCAGCTTGGCTGCAAAGAAACGCTGCTTTCCAGCTCTAATTATTGAAGTGGCTTTATTCCTTGCTGCGCGAAAAGCATCCCAATTCGCGCTAGTAAGACTTCTTTTCCATTTGTATGGCCCTTAGGACTTTGGAGGTAAACCATGTACACGAAGTAGTTTTGCCATATCGTAGTGGAACGTGAGCGTTATAAAGAGATAATAAAAAATTAGATACAAAATCAAGTTTATCATTCACAGACTCATAATACCAACAGTCACACCATTTAACATTATCTAGTTATAAGTATAGAGCACTCAAGTCAAGTGAGCGAAAGTCCCTATCGGCATATATTTTTTCTGCTTTACTGACATTAAAATTAAGGTCAAGGGAACAAAAAATTAAATCGTGGTCAGAAATAAAAGAAATCTGATCAAACCTTAACACAGAAGTGCGATCGGAAACGACAAAATAGTCAAGAAGACTAGGGTTACAGTTGTTGTTGTACCTAGTAGGCACCGTGGTGTTGACAACAGAGAGACCTATGCTTGAGACGTTATCAAAGAACGAGGAACACAGCGAATCACGAACAAGAACATTTATGTTAAAGTCACCACAAAGTATGATATTTTCATAATCGACAATCACCTTAGACAGCTTCTCAAATAAAGGACTGAGACAAACAGACTTATTGGGATTACAGACACAGGATACAAGAACTTTTTGCAAACGGTCAGACAATTCAACAAATAAAAACTCGATTCCATCATTATTTGACTCACATACAAGTTTCATATCAATGTGGTTTTTGCAGTAAATCGCATCACCACCGCCTTTTTTACCGATCCGATCATTACGTATAAGCCTGTAATTATTTATATCAAAATGAGCATGAACCACATCATTGGAGAACCAGGTTTCAGATACACATATCACATCAACTGCGGAGGACTCAAACACATATCTAACATAGTCCATTTTCATATTATCTAAACTTCGGGCATTGAAATGGACAATGTTAATTAAGCCCATTCTGTTGCTTACACGGTTAAAACTTTCGGTTTTAATTTTAAACTTTTTGGACTACATATATGACCAAACTAAATTCAGTTTCAAATACAAACCTTCTAAGTTTAAAAAAAAGAGGGCACATATGTTGGGTTTAGAATTTAAACAGTTCGGTTTAAATTTTAAACCCAAACATTTTCATTTTTAATTAAGAATAAAAAATAAAAAATCTTAAATTACACGCTGCGTCTGGTGGGGATTGAATCCGGACAGCCTTGGTAGCAACCAATTGTATCAAGCATCTTTGCACACTCAGCTACAGCCACGCATGTAAATGTGCTTTCAAATGTTGCATTTGAATCAATACCGCATTTCGCTGTGTGCAAACATTTTCTATTTCGGCTTAGATTTTGAACCAAATTTTCCATATATGAAACCAAGAAACTAGAATTAAAACATTTTGGTTTAATTTTAAACACCGAACTTTTTGGACTAAAATTTAAACCAGAATATATTAAAAATTGCTTAAAACTATTGTCTGGTTTAAAAAGTAGACTATAAAAGATTAAAAAAGGCAGTAGTCCCAGCGCGGTTTAAAAATTAAACCCAAATTTTTTACCGTGTACATAAAATATTTAACATAGCTAGGCTGTTGTCACCAATGCTATTGAGTTTGCCTTTAGAAGCTACCATAAAGCATACAAACAAGAGCAACTACAAAACAAAAGGAAAAATAAACGCATTCTAATACCAAGTAAATAATTAAAAGATGACCCATCTTTACAAAGGAAGTTAAAGAAAACATATACATACTTAAACCAGAGAACTTAGATAGATAGAGAAGGTGCAAACTGAAAGTGGAAACTATTCGCGGACGAAAAATTAACAGCGTTAGAAAAGTTCAAGTCGGAATGTAGAAATTCTGTTGAATTTAATGTTGATAACATAATAGGGCTATTCGCGATCCGGTGCAAATGGCCTAGCATCATTGCATTGCAAATTTGTATTGCAAATTATTTGCAATACACAAACAAAATACACGCATTTGCATTTGTCATGGCTTGGCAAATTTGCAATACCGAAAATCCATAGCATAAAAATGCTATGCATTGCATTCATAAAGAAAACCAAAGCTGATGCACAAAAATTGTTTTGCAAAAGCTTTACCATGACAGTTTAATAAAGGTCGCTCACAATCCATGGCATATTTCTGCAATTGCATAAATTTGTCAGCTCTTATGCACCGAATCGCGAATAGCCCTAATACAATGTTGAGCAACATGAAATGTGATGTTCGAGGCGATTTTCGATTCAACACGAACACAACACGAACACAACACGAACGCATTATTGAAAATGAATTTAAATCGCAAAATTTTATCAATTGGCGTAAATTTGGTAAGCCAAGCGTTGGTAGAAGTGTTTTTAGCGAAGCTGAAAGATAAAATAAGAGTAAAAAAGTATGTATACAGAACAGTGTTGGCATTTTTGGTACAATTGTACTTGTTTGATACAATTTCATTTATAATATACTTTCCTACTACGCAGTACTTTTTAGTAAAATTTTGTAATGAATACTAAAAATATATAGCTCTGAAAATTCACAGCAAGAAATTTTTTGTATTCTCTTTTGTTCGCCTGTTCGTATTTACCTTTGTAAGTTTTGAAAAATGGCTTGAACGAACCAGTATAATATAGCCTAGGCAAATTTTTAAAGAAACTTTTCGATACTAAGTTTTATTAAAACAAAATGTCGAACTCAGCTATATATAGAAACAAAGTCTTCGTTAGTTATAAGAAGAGATTTTCTTAAATATAATACCTTTACGGCACTCACATATTGACAAGGTTTTACTATTTATTTTATTATTCTTTAATTTTAATTATCTGTTTATAAAATATAATGTATTCTTTAAGAAAAACTGTATTAGCCCAAGATTAAATCTTTTTGAAACATCCAAAAACCAACATACTTTCGTAAAAATTTCGAGCTTTATTAATATTCTTTAGTTTTTTTGCCCATTCAATTTTAGTATAATAAAGGGCAAGTTTAAAGTAGCTGGGACTTACCGTTGAACTTGGCAATTTTTTTTTGTCGACGATGTCAGTCATTTTCTTCCATACGAAGTGTGTTCGACGATTTTTTTATATGGAGAAAATTAGCAACACCTTCATCAAAGAAATCTTAAAAAACTTAGTTATATTAAAATTTAATGGGATAACCCGCACACTCAATATAAATCTAGGAAATCGAATTAAAAAGCTCGAAATTTTTACGAAAGTGTGTTGGTTTTGTTAATGTTGCACAAAGTTTGAACCTTGGATTTGTACGGCTTTTCTTAAAATATAAACCGTATTTTTACAAAAAATAATTAAAATTGAATAATATTAAGATAAACGGTCAAATCTTCTCGTAAAGTTTTGATAAGCACTTGAAGTGCTATTAAAATGTCAAATTTTAGTACTGAATCCAAAGAAAATGTCTCTTTTATCCATTAATAATAACTTAAATATGCTTTTTGTTAAGATGTATACCTGAAAATGTGTGCATACATATTTATGTTAAATGCAGTACATGTGCACGTGGAATCAATTTGTAAAAGTGTAAAATACGTAAACGTATATACATAAACAATAAAACTTTCTCATGAATACCATAAAATCATTGGTCTTGAAGGGAATGTACTAAGAAAATATATGAGCGAATTAAAAAGTGTATACAATTTATAGCCGAATAGTACATTTTTTGTATAGATTTCGTACTGAAGGAACAATTTCATTTCCCAACACTGATACAGAATGTAAACAAACACAGGGTTGCAAGGAAAAAAAGTTGAACGAGCTCAAAGTTGGCTGGCGACCAACTTTGTTGAAAGCGATTAGTTGAAAGGCCGTTCGGACGAGGCGACTTTTGCTTTCAACTAAAAGTTGCCTGAAAAATCGCCTCGTGCGAAAGCCCTATTATCAATTTTTATAGCAGGAGAACTTTTGTTAACTCTAACATATACAGCACCACGCAGAGTAAATACGGAGACCAATTTTCCAGCTCTTTTTAACCGTATACAGAGAACATTTAAGAACGAGAAGGTGCATATTTTTTGAGTGGAAATATTGTCGTCTGCTTACATTTTTTAGTTATGTATATAAAAATTGTTGTTCGAAGATATTCTTTGACTGCAAAACGTAGATATGGTAATAAATATGTGAAAAGTATGCAAAAATGCAATTGCCAAACTCGTTGTTTATTTTCCGTCGGCATTTCAAATAGGGCTTTTGGGTTAGGTTTTGTGCGAATGATTGCTGGTGAAACATGTGTGTATATGCTTATTTATTTTTTATTTTTTTGCGATTGCTCCGAGCCCCCTTTTTTGTTGGTTGCTCGAGCACAATTTTTATTTATTGCTCCGAGCACAACTTTTTATTTCTTTTTATTGCTCCGAGCACTCGTAATGGCCAGACATCGGAGCTCCATGCATCAGCCGTGTCCTTTTTAGATGTAATTTTTAGATGTAAGAACATAAAATAAATATAAAACCAGAATAAACGCATGCCGTATTATTCTGTAGATAGTATTGTTAATTAGTATAATGTTAGTAATTCATATTAGTTATCATTTGTAATTAGTATTGTTAATATAAAAAAAAAATAAAAAAATATAAAGCCAAAAAAAGCATATGATTGAATAAAAAAGTTATTCAAAAGATGCGGTGCATTGTAGAATAACTATATGGGTATCAATTAAAAGGGAAAATTCTGTAGAATAGAAAAAAATTCATTTTTGGTTGCACCAGGACGAATAATTATTGAAAATGTCCTTTTAAAACTTTATCCTTTAATACCCTTGGAAATTTCCAATATTTACTTTTGAAAAAAAAAAATATATGTCAAAGACTAATATGTTAACTACCACGTCCTTGAATTTCGTCTTTCTAACTTTATTAGTTTTAGATAAAAAAAAAAAATACACTTCTCTTTATAAGATCTTGATAGTTACAATATGCATATATAAATGAAGAAGTTATTGAAGAAGAAGAAGATTCGTTGACAAGACGGGGGAAACGAAAGCGAAGTCGGCACAGATGCATGATTTCAATAACCAACGGAAAAAATATTTTATTTGATCACAGAAGTGTGCAAGGGGAAGGGGGATTTTGAACACTGTTGCCACTTTTCCAATCGGCGCGGTGGTTGATAGAATTTTAGATTTTGTCATCGCCGCGCCGAAAATCAACTTGTGGACGGCTGATGCTTGTAGCGGGGCAAGTGTGCAGGGTGCGCGCGAGGTTATGAATGCAAGTTTTTGCTTTATGAACGAATTTCTTGGTCGTTAGAAGCGAGAGTTCGGGGAAAAGTAAACGTGGTGTCTGTATGTATTTCGTTGTAGTATTTGTATGTATGTACAGAGGTATTTCGTTTTGATGTTTGTAGAACGCTTGTACAAAGTGTCGATTAAGACGGCGATTTCCAATGTGTACCGTGGCGTGGATGCTAGAGGTGACGTGACTATTTTTCGCATGCGTTGATTGGTTTTGATCGAATCCCAGTCGGTGGAATACAATTTTTTATTTTTTTTCTACATTTGCTTTTAAAAATACCTACACAAATTTCCATTAAGTACATACCCTGCAAACCATTTTTTCAGAGTATTCTGCATTGTAAAGAAATTTTAAAGAAGATTTAATTCGATTCTTTGCCGAATTTTCTAAAATGAAATAAATTACGCACACTTCCATTCTTTTACGAAATTTCGGAAGAAAATCTGTGAAGCAACGAAAATAACGCTGCTATGTGAAGAATATCTTTCAGAATTTTTCCAGAATTTTCTTTATTTTTCGTACAGAAATTTCTTTACGAGTTCGTGTCAACCCCTTCATATAATTTTCTTTGAAAATTCGTAAAAAAATCGTTACAGAAATGAGATACTCCTAACGATTTCCTTAAGATTTCGGGAAGTTTGGTTTGCAGGGTACATACTACATATGTATATAGTCAGAAATCGTTGATAAAAAATTGTTTACAAATGAAAAGCTTTTGATGCAATTTAATTTAATTTGTATGTACAAAGATTTTACACATATTTCATGTAAAAATAAAAGACTGTTTTCGCATAGGGCATGAACCGAGAATTTAAGAAAATTTAATAGAAGTGTGTACGTATACATATCCCGTGCAAAAACAATTTTTTTTGGAGTATTCTGAATTGTAGAGAAATTTTAAAACATTCGTAAGGATCTCATCCGATTTTTTGCCGAATTTTCTAAAATGAAATAAACTGTGCACATTTCGATTCTTTTACGAAATTTCGGAAAAAAATCGGTAAATGAAAGAATGAAAATAATGCTGCTAAATATGTGAAGACTTTCTTGCAGAATTTTTTCAAATTTTTCTCTATTTTTCGTACAGAAATTTCTTTACGAGTTCGTGTCAACCACTTTATAGGTATAATGTTCTTTGAAGATTCGTAAAAAAATCATTACAGAAATGAGATACTCCTAAAGATTTCGTTAAGATTTCGGGAACTTTAGTTTGCAGGGTCGATACCTTAACTCACAAAGGCCCTAACCAACAATTTTTTTTTTCACAGGTTTTGGAAGTTATGTATATTAAAATACACTTGCACTAACAATTTGAACGTGCTAGTACCAAAAACAACGGAGTTAGGTTTGTCACTTTTTTAAAAATACGTACCTAGGAATTTGCAGTTTTTGATTTTCCTTTTATAATGTTTTTTATTTCTCCCTTAAATAATAAAATTTTCTGATTCGGGCCTTTGTGAATTAAGGTAACGCACATCTAACATAAAACAAACAAAAAATCACCGGAACATCAACTTTGTACAAGGCAATACATTTATTTCTAATTTTAGTCATTTATTAATATAATCAAATTAAAAAAAAAAATAAACATGAAAAAAGCCATTTTAAAACGAAGATTTGGCAGGTTTTTGGTTTTTTATAAGCATGCGACTTCTTTATACACACATGTTGCAAGATGTTGCTGGCAAAACACATATTTTCTGTTGCTAAACATTATTTTTTGTATTTCTACCTCAGAATTTAACAGAATTATTTGCGTTCCAAATGCCTATGTTAAATTCCATACTATGACTTTACAAAAATGTTAAATTCCATAATAAACGATTTCCACTAAGTAGTTTGCACCTTCTCGTTGCTTATATGTTCTCTGCTTCTACCAACGCTTGGCTTACCAAATTTACGCCAATTTATAAAATTTAGCGATTTAAATTCATTTTCAATAATGTAAATAACGATTCGTGTTGAATCGAAAATCGCCTCGTCTGAATAGGGATGGCAACTTTTTCACTTTCAACTTCTCATTCAACTTTTGTTGCCTGTAAAATCGCCTCGTGCGAATGCCCTATAAGCAAAATGATTTGCAAAAATTCTGTTGATACGTTATATTCATTCTCTTTTATGCTTTGTTCTTGTACTCTTAGTTTAAGCAGAGAACTTAGATAGATAGAGAAGGTGCAAATTTTTGGAACGTAAAATTGTTTGGCTGAAAAATAAATCCATGGAATATATCACCACATTGCGATTAACATTTGAACAAGAGTTAACAGCAAAAAACGTAAATATTCTGTTATGATAATGTCATGTTATGTTGCAATTGCCTGGCTGTGTTGCTAGGTTGCTGGTGAATGCAGAAACATATTCATGTATATGTTTTTATAAAATTAAATAAATTAAAAGTTAAATTATATGAATTGTACTTTTATATCAGTTAGGTCATATATGCATGACCATTTGTTAAATATAATTTATTGAGTAGTTAATATTGCTTTAACGACATAGAAAAATCCAAAAACTCAAAAAGCATGTGTTCATGTGTATATATAAATACATAGTAGGTAGTAGAAATGCATGTTAGTTGAAAAGAATTTTAAAATTGGTAAAAAATTCTTATTAATAGTTTTCATTAATTAAAGAAATATGTAAATTTTTTATATTGTATTAAGTTATATGAAAATTCTTGTTCGAAGAAACATACATACATATGTATGTGCCAGTGTATGCTCTCACTGCAAACCTTATGCAAATTATGTACACATGCAATTGGCAAACTCTTTGGTGACTTGTCGTCGGCATTTCAAAGGGGCTTTTGGTCGGAAAAATCTATTTTTTTTTATGGTAGCTGCTATGCTATTTACATATAATGCAATAAACCACAATTTTCTAGCTGCTTTAGTTTTTTCACAATTTCACTTTATACATGGACACATTGACAACAAAAACGTACAAATGCAATGCACTTGTTAACTTCAAGGTGTTTTCTTGAAAAGTTATTTTTGAGTTTTATGAACATTTATTTTGAGCAAATGTGTTGCATGGTCATTTTCCACTGCAATACTCGTATTATATGTAATTAATGGGGCATATTCACAGTCAAAATAAAGTCGACACTAAAGTTAGTTACAGATTTTTGACTTAATTTTCAATAGAATATCTGTAAAAAGCTGCAACTATGTAAGTTTAGAGTCGACTTTATTTCTCACGCATGCGCAAACGGATGTATGTATGTACTTACAAATGCGCTACATATGTAAAACTGCACATACTCCAAAATCATATATGCATTGATAACGTTCCCCTCTATGTACTTATGTGTACATACATACCTAAAGAACCTCGAAAATCATTTATTGATAACGTTCTTACACATGCATATACTATACCATACATATAGTAACTTCCTTCTTATTTGAGGTTCACAAACTTTAACTTCAGAGTCGTCTTTATTTCGTCTACGAATATGCCCCAATAGTTTTGCAGTCAAATGAA
>NW_023458555.1:95045697-95047208 GCF_013731165.1 Rhagoletis pomonella | reverse complement strand
AAACATTGCAAATATTAAACAAAAAACACCATGCACTCACTTTTGATGCATGTGAAAAAGTAAAGTCGGAATTTTTATGCTCTCACCCCCTAGGATTGTTCTATACCAAAAAAAAAATATACCCGTAAAGTTTTCCATGTATTTTATATGGGAAAAAAATAACTTTTCGTAGAAATGGTATAGAATAGTTAAAAATCAATAATTTTCTATCGGAAAACTCTGTTTATCTGTAGGAGATTCCCAATAAAAAATCGTTAGTATTAAAAAATGGTTAAATAAACAATTGCGTATTATTATTGAAAGTCTTCTGAAGAGAACCAGAGTTTTCCGATCGAAAAACATTGATTTTCCAAAATTCTATACCATTTCTACGAAAAGTTTTTTCCCATATAAAAGTACATGGAAAACTTTGAGCGCTTTGAGCGAGCTCTGAATATTATTTGATTTCAAAATAAAAAAATACTAGTATACTTTTTTTCGATATAGAACAATCTAGGGGTGAGAGCAGTACAATTCAGACTTTACTGTTTTTGGACCACCCTAATGTACATACATACATATGTGTGTTTAAAATTACCTAGTTGTGAAATAATTTTGGTGGTATGAATATATGTATACATACTTGCGCTTTCTAAAAATGGGAATAAAAATTGGATTCGCATAAAATTTTAATTCCAATAACTAATATTTTAGTGAAAACATTTACAATAAAGTTTTCAGTAACTTTTGGCATTTGTACCTACATATCCATTTACATATATTATTTTAAACAAAGCTAAAAGTAAAATTTAAAATGGAATATGGATATGACAATTAAAAAAAACAAAAATAAATTATTACTTGGTCCGTCCGGGATTTGAACCAAGACAAACGGCGAGACGCCAAAAAGTTGCATCGCCTCTAGCATACGCGCCACAGTACATTATTCAATTTGCGATCTCTAAATCACTATATATTCTTTCATCCAAAAAGACAAACGCATAAATATGTATGCATTAATAAATGTAAATATGTGCATACATATGTACGATTCATCTGCTTTCGTCTTCCCCTCGCTGTCCTCCATCGACAGACAAATTATTCAATTTCTGCGAATTGCCACGACGCCATCAATATTAACCCTAGGTTGACGAAATATTTAGGTTTTCGCATAAGTTAACATTTAATTAAGCCATACTCGTACATTTTATATGGAGAATAATAATATTTCGTTTAAAATTCTGCATGTAAACATGTTCTCGACGATACGTGTAACTTTCATGAAAATTTACTAAAAAATTCATGTTATATTAACGGCTGGAATGAAAAAAACTATGTCCGCTAAAATGGGTTAAAATCAAATTTGAGTTGACATATTTACACGCATACATGCAGACATACATAAGGATATATACAGTGGACTAGCACTAGCTTGGACATAGCATATCTTGTACTTTGATGTGGTTGAATCTTTTTATGGTACTGAAGATTTGCTTACGGGTGAAAAAAATTAAAAATCATCCGTGGATATA
>NW_023458555.1:95042059-95045597 GCF_013731165.1 Rhagoletis pomonella | reverse complement strand
AACAAAAAAATCTTTTTTTTCCGACTTGTGCAAGCAAGCCGGTAACTGGCGCCCGAGTCAAATAAGCTCGGCGGCGTCTAGTGTTAGTTGTTGAAAGTGTTAAGAACGTTAAAGTGCCACAAATAAATAAAGACCTTTTTTAAGAAAAAAAAGTGCAACAACAAAGTGCCACAAATTAAAGACTTTAAAAGAAATTTGCCACACTAAGGTGCCAAAAACAAATAAAGACTCTAAAAAGTGCCACAAAAAAGCACCGAAGAAAGAAGGACTTTGAAAAAGTGTGCCACAATAAAAAACGACTCCACACAAAAGTGAGATAATAACACTAAGTGGCGTGAAGAGGAACGTGGAACTTCCTTGACGCCCCAACCACAGCACGACACCAGCCGACCCGGAGTAAAAACAGCAAGGAGTAAGCAAGTGCCCCCGAGTACCGTAAAGAAAAAAGGATATCAGCACACTTACCAGCATAACTACCAACAATGCAGCTGCTACTAATGTAAGAAAAATAGATTATAAGTACTAATTACACCATATAAACCTTATTCTCAATTCCTAAATTTAACGAAATAAAAATAGTTAGAGAAAGAATTTAGATACACGTCTGAAAAGTGAAAAATTTAAACAAAGAAAAGTTGTTAAAAATAGAAATAAGTAGTGAAAAAGTTAAATAAAGAAAATTTTTGAAAAATAGGTACATAGTGAAAAAAAGAAATTTTTTTTTTGAAAAATTGAAATAGGTAGCTAAAATCCAGAAATAACAAATTGGCTTGTACAGCCTATAAAATTAAATATTACTGAAGCTGCGATTAACCACCTTCGAGGGGACCCTCCAGCTTATAACATAAAAAACACTGCGATTCACCACCCAAGGGACCCTCCAGTGATTTATCAACTAAACAAAAACCTAAAAGGATAAATTAATAATAAGAAATAAAAAACAGATAATAATAACAAAAGAAAATGGCAAATCCAAATAATTTAATCAGACCACCAGTGTTAGGGAATAACGCACCACCCCCACCTGCCCAACAAATATCCCCAGAAATAGCAAACATGATACGAGCTATGGTTTCCCAGGCTATAGAAGCCAGTGGGCCGGAGCTAGTCAGGACTACTCTAGGCAACAACAATAACCCCATCATAACAGATCAGACCATAGACGAGCAATATAGAAACAATATGGCTGAAATGGATAAAGTACCAGATGTCGTACGATCCTTGAGAGAATTCTCAGGAAATGCCTCTGAGTTCAGCTCATGGAAAAAAGTGTCGAGCGAATTATGAAGATATATGAACCCTCAAGGGGCACCCCAAAATTTTTCGGAATTCTAAATGTTATCCGGAACAAAATCGTTGGAAAAGCGGATATAGCTTTAGAATCATACAACACCCCCTTAGATTGGACAGCCATCTCCCGTTGTCTAACCAGTCACTATGCCGATAAACGCGACATAGGCACTCTAGAATATCAAATGACGTGCCTTATTCAGGGAAGAAGCTCTATAAACGAATTTTATCAGAAGGTTTATAGTCAATTATCCCTAATACTTAACAAAATAGGATGCATGGAAATTGGCGAGGAAGCAGTCCATCTACTAACGGACAACTACCGTGCCAAGGCCCTCGATACCTTCGTGAGAGGACTTTCCGGTGACCTCCCTAGGCTTCTGGGTATAAAAGAACCCAAGAGTTTACCGGAGGCACTACACCTTTGCCTAAAGCTGTAAAATCAAAGCTTTAGAGCACACCATGCCAACAACCAAGTGTTAAACGCACCATCAGTCCCCAGACATCAAAGCTTCAACTCTTTCATTCCTAGACAACAACCCCCCATGGTAAGGCAGGTACAACCATCAAACTCACAATTTCCCCAATCAGGATTTTATCCCGAATTAGCCCATATACCTCACCCTCAGCAAACCTATCGCCAACCAAATCATAATCCTCATAGCTCCCATCAATACCAAAATCCAAGTCCAAATCCAAACAATAGCTACCAACAACAAAATCCCTATAACCACCGTAGATATCCATATAACCAACAACCAAACTATCCTCCCCCAAGGCCACCTAAACCTCCTCAACCCATGGACGTCGACGAAAGCGTCCGGACAAAAGCGGTAAATTATGTCAACCGCCCTAAGCCCCAAGAAACTGGCAAACGACCACCGAATGCATCCATGATCAACCACCCCCCAGCGAAAGCTCAAAGGAACTTTCATATAGACACGGACGAAACGACCTACGATCCATACCAACAAACAGCTTACGGCCAGGAAACAACTTACAATAATGTAGACGAAGAACCATATGACCTAACGGACGTACATTTTTTAGACTGAATAGCTCTTCGTTGCCCTATTTTCGATGCAAAACGAAGAGCGGCGAAATACTTAACATATTAGTAGATACAGGATCTAACAAAAATTATATCCAATCCAGTCTAGTTAAAAACGCAAAGGAAAACGATAACCCTTTTTTCGCCAATTCAGTTGGAGGGAAAATAAAGATTTCACAACACACATTTTTAAATCTTTTCAACTTGGAAAATTACAGACTCAAATTCTTCCTACTACCCACACTTAAGACTTTCCATGCTATATTAGGAAATGACAGCCTAAAAGAACTTTCAGCGGTCATACACACAAGAGAAAATTTCATGGTCACAGCAAACACAAAAAGAATCTACCTAAGACAATTTAGTATACAGAACGTTAATACGATACATATTCGAGACGAACACCTTACAACAATAGGCAAAAACGAAATAACACAGCTAACACAAAAACACCGCAACCTATTCTCAGAACCGAACGAAAAACTGACATACACAACCAAAGTAGTAGCAGAAATACGAACGATTTCCGACACGCCCATATATTCAAAATCCTACCCATACCCCATCACCCTTAAACAAGAGGTGGAAGACCAAGTAAACAAATTATTGGAAGACGGAATTATCCGAAAATCAAGGTCACCCTACAACTCACCTGTATGGATCGTACCCAAAAAGGTTGACGCTTCAGGCGAAAAGAAGTTCAGAATGGTTATCGATTACAGGAAATTAAATGCAGTCACAATTGCAGATAGGTATCCAATACCCGAAATAAATGAGGTTCTCTCTCAACTAGGAGAAAACCGAATTTTCTCTGTGATTGACCTAAAAAGCGGTTTCCATCAAATTCCTCTTAAGGAATCTGACGTGGAGAAGACAGCTTTTTCGGTGAACAACGGAAAATACGAGTTTACCAGACTGCCATTTGGTTTGAAGAATGCCCCATCCATCTTCCAAAGGACATTGGACGATATACTAAGGGAACATATAGGACGGATATGCTATGTATATATAGACGACATTATTATATTTAGCAAAGACGAAAAGGAACATTTGGAACATATAGATACAATTTTTGACACCCTTACAAAAGCAAACATGAAAGTACAAGTCGACAAATGTGAATTCTTTAAAAAACAAGTTGAGTTCTTAGGATTTGTAGTGTCCCCTGATGGAATTTCAACAAACCCATCCAAAGTA
>NW_023458555.1:95019513-95041959 GCF_013731165.1 Rhagoletis pomonella | reverse complement strand
TGCTCTTGTTACCGTCAAATGACATGCTAAATAGTACAAAGGTACATAATTACTTGCTCTTGACATTCACCCTCATTGCGAGAGTCGTGTCGAATGCAAGTCGTTTTTCGAGAGTCGAATCGTATCGAAAAGTTCATGTCATTGCCTAAAATTTCCATTCGACTAGTGTATTAAAACGGAAAAACTTGGCAGCACTGTATAGTTTTCGACGATTTTGGTCGTTTACTTATTTCAGTACGACAATAGACAATGCTACTGTTGTCGAGTCGTACAATTTAGCCTAATTTACGACTTACGCAATGAGGCTGATTATTTTATGTTACTTACCGGAATTAGTGAAAGTGGATTTTGTGAAATTGGACCCTTCGAACATTGTGTTATTAATACTATGACAGAGAACACGCACTATACGTCGCATGAATATGCGGATATTCACCTAATTTACGGTGAAGCTTGCTGTAATGCCAGAGCTGCTCAAAGACTCTATGCAGAGCGATACCCCAATCGTCGACATCCGGGTCGAGAAGTATTCGCCCGGACCCATAGAGAAATATATGAAGGTAAGTGATTTTTACACCTTTCTTGTTTGCTTGCTTGTTAACTATAATTTTTCACTTTTTTAAGGTCGCATACCTGGAAGGCGTGGCGGCGAAACAGGACGTCCTGCAACGGTAGATGTTGAAGCTGTGTTAGAGGAAGTGGAACTAGCTCCATCGACTTCAGTGAGAATGATGGAAAGACGGACGGGAATACCAAAAACTACAGTTCACAAAGCTTTAAAAGACCATCGATTTCATCCCTACCACATTCAACGTGTTCAGGCTCTACAGGAAAGAGATTACCTGTCGAGGGTTAGATTTTGCCGTGAAATGTTGCGAATGCATGAATCAGACCCCAACTTTTTTAATAAAATAATTTGGAGCGATGAATCATCATGCAAACGTGATGGTTATTTTAATTTACATAACCTTCACAGTTGGCAGATATACAATCCTCACGAAATGAGAGAAGATCGTTCGCAGTACCGGTACAAAATAAATTTATGGTGCGGTATTTTTAATTGTCAGATATTGGGACCTGTGGAACTGCCGCCAACGCTCAACTCTCACAGTTATTTAGAGTTCCTTCAGGAACGGCTTCCAACTCTTTTGGAAGATGTACCCTTAAACCTGCGGCGAAGACTATGGCTGCAAAATGACGGGTGCCCTGCTCACTACGGGCGTGAAGTAAGAGCTCATTTAGACGAAACTTATCCTCGCCGATGGATTGGACGATACGGGCCAATCACGTGGCCCGCTAGATCGCCAGACCTGAATCCATTAGATTTTTTCTACTGGGGCTGTCTTAAGGACAAAATTTATTCAAAAACAATTCAAAACGAAGAGCATTTGCGGGAACAAATAAATGGAGCTGCTGCTGAGATAGCCCAATTGAGTTTAAGATCTCTAAAAGCGTCTTTTCTTAAAAGGTGCCGAGCTTGTATTAGAGTAGAAGGTCGCCAATTTGAGCATATTTTATCAATAAATGAATAAATTTCTCTTCAAACGACTCATGTATATTTTATTTCACGTGAATCCATGCTTCACAAAAAATATTGATAGATATAGCCCTTGTTATAGACTCTAGTCCGAATTCCGGTAAGTAACACAAAATAATGTCAGGAGCAGGTAATAATGTACCTTTGTACTATTTAGCATGTCATTTGACGGTAACAAGAGCAAATTCAATTTAAATCTATTAAATACATTCTAGCGTGTCTCAGTCCTTTACCCACAAAAGCGGCTATAACTTTTTTTTTCTATTCAAAACAGTAAGTGTGGCACCTTTCTGAAATCTTTATTAAATGAGCAATTTTTTTATGTAATGTAAAGTTATAGCTCAGTACATTTTTTTTCACCCGAGATAGTCAAAGTTGGGGAAGAAAATATCAAAAAGTTAAAAATCCAGAAATAGTCCTAATTTTATGATGGTTCCTTAATTTATTTTAACTACATTGCATTTGAGTATGGAGAGGCAACTATCTGGAAGTATTTTACATAAAAAATTTACTAAGTATTGCCCGGTTTGTAGTTGCAGTTAAAGAAAACACATGAAAAGGCATGATTTTTTTTAAATTCGAAAAAATGTAAATATTTCAAAAACGGTGACACTTTTACCTGAAATTTTTTTGTTTATTAGTGAGCTCACCCCCCCACCTACCTTGCCCTAAAGTTTGGCACGTTACTTCTGGGACACCCTGTATATGCAGCTAGTTTCTTTACTTGAGACCGTAAATGCAATGCTTCCGGCATCCGATTCTATGATTGTTTTGGGCGATTTTAATCTGCTGCACATTTTATGGAACATCAATGACGCCGATGTTGTACCAGTTTCATCTAGAGATAGTTACAATGGATTTCTGGAGGAAATGGCTGAACTTTGCCTTAAACAAATAAATATATGTCAAAATAAGTTTGGAAAGGTCTTGGATCTCGTTTACGTTTATGATGTTGCGAAGGTCTCTATTAATCGGTATGATCACCTGGTTTTGCCAGAGGATGCGTACCATCCCACTCTTGAGTTAAGCTACGAAATCGTAAATGAAATACATGATAATAATTCGTATAGTTCAAGTACTAGATATGTTTTTGCTAAAGCAAATTTCAGGAAAATTAAGAAAGAAATTTCAAAGTTATCTTGGCCAATATATAGAGATGACGTGGAGCGTAGCATTGATCACTTTAATGATACGGTTTTCAATTTGTTTCGAAAGTATTGGCCAAAACGTAGTATTGTTCATGAAGAACCAATAAAATTATGGTTCACTAAAGAGCTTAAAAAATTTAAAAATAAAAAGTCACATTCTTTTAAACTATATAAAATAACGGGCTTACACATTGATTACGTAAAGTACCCAGTTTTGCGGCATAGCTACTTTGCATTAAATACGAAATGTTATAATTCATATTTATGTAAAATTAAGAAGAATTTAATTAACAATCCTAAATCACTTTATAGTTTCGTAACTTCAAAGCGTAAAGTACATGGTTTTCCGTCCGCTACGCATTATCGCCACACTGTGTCTAGCGACAGCCAACTCATTGCCAACATGTTTGCCCAGTTCTTTAAGTCCAATTATTCTGTAGACTTCCCTATAAGTGGAGACTATCCGTACGAGCTTTGTCCAATCAACTCTGCTTATATTCCAGTAATATCTTCCGATGAAGTTTTACACTATTTAAAAACCTTAAAAGTGTCATTTAGGCCTGTACATGATCATATTCCGACCTGTTTTCTTAAAACCTGCGCTGAGAACATCTGCGAGCCTGATTTGTCACTTAAACATGGCGTTTTTTCCGTCAGCCTAGAAGGAGTCTTTCATAATACTGCTTCACAAAAACGGCAGCAGGCCCTCTATAGAAAACTATCGAGGCATAGCGAAGCTCTCCGCTATCCCCAAATTATTCGAAGCAATTATTGTTAATCAGCTGACATATTCTACATCTCCTTCAATTTCACAATCTCAACACGGGCTTTCTAAAGGAAAATTTACTATCACTAATTTATTGGAGTTTACAACTCATGTCTCAAACTGTTTTAGAGAAATGCTCATACCGACGTAATATACACCGATTTCAGTAAAGCTTTTGACAAAGTATGTCACTCGTCGACCTAATCGGCCTTCAGCCCAGCCTTCTTCAATGGATCTCGTCTTACCTCTCTGACAGAACACAAAGAGTTATTGTTAATAATTGTTCTTCCAACATCATTAAAGTTTCTTCAGGAGTTCCCCAGGGAAGCCACCTTGGTCCGATTCTGTTCCTGATATTCATTAATGATATTTCTTCTATAATAAAACATTCAAAAATTTTAATGTATGCCGATGATGTGAAACTTTTTAAAACATTGTCCTCTATCGAAGAAAGGTTTTTGTTACAAGCGTATCTGAGCAACGTGGTTAGTTGGTGTAATGCAAACTATATGCCACTAAACCTTCAAAAATGTAAAGTTATGTGTTTTTCTCGGAGGGCTGTTCAACCAGCTGTTTATTCAATTTCAAATTATAATCAGCAGGTATCCAATTTTGTCGATCTTGGTATCACAATGGATTCCAAACTCAATTTCAACCATCATATTAATGTTGCAGTCAATAACGCCAAAGGCGTTTTTGCATTTGTAAAGGAATGGTCAAAAGAGTTCAAAGATCCTTATGTTACAAGAGCTCTTTTTACCACTTTAGTTAGGCCTATACTAGAATACGGATCTATTGTTTGAAATCCCCGCTACCAAGTTCATTCAGAGATGATTGAATCAATTCAAAAACAATTCTTGCTTTTTTAACTGGGTTTCAGATTACAATCTCCCCCCTTACACAAGTCGTCTAAAGCTCATAAATTTGCCTACACTCGCAAGTCGTAGAGAAATGCTAGGTATAATATTTATCGTAAAATTAATGACAGGCTTGATTAATAGCCCGGCCCTTCTGGCTGAGGTCAATTTTAATGTGCCCTCTCGAATGTCAAGACACTTTCTGTTTTTGAAGCCATGCAAAACTAATTTTGAACTAAACGAATCATTCCGTTGTTTATGTACGTCAAGATTTTAAATCTCATTCCAGCACGTTTGATATATCGGACTCGATTTTTACTATAAAGAAAACTATAATTTCCACTCTCCATAATTGAAATACTATCTTTAGCATATCCAACCAGCTGATGAATTTGATTCTGTAGCTGAATAGTTTTAGATCTCGACACTTAACAAACTCCTGTTTCCACTACTCGGCACCAAAAGCTAAAAAAAGGTTCCGTACGTCATGGGGACTGCGCCCCTCGTGTCGGTTGGGCGGGAATGGAGTGTAAAAAGCCGTTGGGATTAATTAATTAATTAATTAATAACCAAACCGCTTATCCAAATTAAACAAGAGGACTTAAATAGCTTTAAATGAAATGAAATGTCCAAACGAGCAAAGTCACCTATTGAAAAATATTTCAATACAAAATGTTAAATAATTACCATAGAATAAACCTTGGGTCAGGTATATGAATTTCTTTAGTATTAAATGATATAAAAATATATATAAATAGGGGTGGCAACCTTCGTCCGTTATTTTTGTTTAAAGCCTATTTCGAAGCTCTTTCACATGATAGCAATTTAATATCCAGAAAAAAACTTTCGGAATAAAAAATATTAGGCCAAGTTTAACTTAAAAAAATAATTGTTATTTTCGGTCCCTGGAATATTATGCAAGTGTAACGATAAAACCTATATCTGGCCAGTCACAGGAGAAAGGATCAAAAATGAATTACAAAAACCAAAAATTTGAAAAACGCTGTTGGCGTTACTCCTCATTCAAAAGCAACCAAAAGAATGAGAATGAAGAATTCTTTGGGAAACAACGGTGTTTAAACAACGATGAAATTCAGGAGGATACATCCGACATTTGCAGACCGATGCAATTCCCTAAAAAGAATTATTGCACCGCAATAAAAAAATAAATCAATATAACTGAAAGTCCTCTCGACTGGTGCAGCGTCAATCGAAAAGAATTTACAATTTTGTCAAGTTTGAAATTTTTCAAGTTTTTCGCAGCGAGCGAGTAGTTATTTAGTGGCGCAGGTTTGACTTACGACCATTTAAAAACTTTTTATTGAATGCAATGTTCCAATTTTTAAATTCAAGTACTAAAAAAAAACATTAAAAATTCCTAACCTTTCCATTTTTTATTTAACTAAATCACCTAATTCACTCATCTAAATTATTTCTTAACAAGTAAAAAAGTCTAAGTTCGGGCGGAGCCGAACATTAAATACCCGGTGCAAGTATTCAATATAGTTTTTTCACCTTTCTAAAAACTACCGCTACCATGTAGCAGTGGTGGTTTTACGTCTATTTCAAACATCTTCGATAGAACGTTCAGTTAGACATAATGATATAAACTTATATAGATAATACTTCTTTTTAAGGGATTGTTGTTAGCATCAATTTTGGTTAAAATTAGCGTTATAAAAAGGTGGTCGTAATTTTAGTCAGATTTCAAAAACTTTCAACGTTTTGCCTTTGTGGGGCAACCACAATAATCATACCGAGTTTGGTACACATTAATCGAACGGTTACCGAGATACAAATATGTGGTCATAAGTGTGCGTGCCTACGCCCATTTTCTAAAAATTTATTATATTCTTATTTTTCGTCTAAAAATGATTGTATTTACATATCAATTTTGAGTGAGTAAGCTTCAGTAGTTACTAAAATATCGCAGTTTTCGTATTTCTGAAAACTACCGTATATGGGAGGTAGGCGTGGTTATCGTCCGATTTTGCCCATTTTCAACACCATCCGTCCTACGCTCAAAAGAAGTAGACATATGATATCTAAATTTTTACTCGAGTTATCGTGTGCACGGACGGCTACTCTTTTCATTCTGATAATTTATGTATACATTTGTCTATATCTCTCTCGATTAGTTTTGCCTGTTACAAACAACCGTTATGTGAACAAAGTTATAATACCCTTGCGTACAAGTGCTCTCGGGTATAAAAATACTTGACATCCGAATTCGCAACCGCATCCGCGGATCTTGGCGTTTAAACATCCGCATCCGCATTCGCGTCCGCGCATGTCTAAAATTCCACATTCGCAACATCCCTGGTACGTACGCTCCGAGGCCCAAACATCGACTCGGACCACTATGTTGTTGCAGCCAAGATACGCACCCGCCTCAGTGCAGCAAAAAATGTGCGCCCAAAAATGTAAGGAAAGCTTAACGTGGACAACTGCGATCGCAACAGACGCACAGTGCTTCCCTTCCATATGTATGCAAAAATAGAATTATGAACGGATTTAAATTCGCTTTTTAGTAAAATCGGAGACGCTTAATTCAACACCTCTTCGCATGCGCCTCTAACCCCACGAACCTGACACCAGAAGCACTATGGACCGCGCCTATAGACGCTGCCCGCTTTCTCGGCCTCAGGCTTGTCTAGTCAGAGGACGAAGACGACCCTTGACGAAACCCCGGGGGGTTGAGTACTGCTGCTACAACAACAACAACAACGCTTAATTCAAAAAAGCAACTGGTTTTTGGATAACTTTCATACTTTTACTGTAAATGCAGTTTGAAGTTGAAAATTTGGGTTCTTGTGGCTTTTACATAGGTATGTACATATAGTTTGTTCTATTTTCAAAAGTGAGGTGTCAAATGACAGTGTTTTGCCTGTAGATGTGCAATAAAGTTTTTTTTTTTTAAAGGGTTGCCACCTGTTACAAATTTTATTAAAATTGTTTAATAAGTTAAATGAATTAGATATTACAATATGGGTATCAATTGAACTAGTTTTGAAAACAATTTACCTCTAAATGACACGTAGAAGGGTTGCCACATATTTAAAAATCAAATTCACTTTATCAATATGAGTATCAGACAAATGAAATAATCTGACATATTTAGCAAGAATTAATTGGAGAGTAAAACATTTCTGAGTTAATTTAAGAGTCCAGTAATTTAAAAGGAATGTAGTCAGAACCAATCACTAATTGGCAATGTATGTATTTGTAATAAAACAACAAATACGATAGCGTAATCCTATGGTTTGACGTAATTATTATTTTAGTTTAACTAAATTCGACTTTACAAACAGGTGGCAACCCTATTCGTAAAGTATTTAAGCTAAAACCTTCTTAAACCTCTTTCGTCAGACTCCCTTATGGTGATGCCTATCTACATCAATTGATTTTTTAAACAGGTGACAACTCTACATGTAGCTAATACACATTTAGATTGATACCCATCTCTTAATAATTCATCTAATTTTTTAACAGGTGGCAGCTCTTTAAAAAAATTATCCTTCAATTGTCCACAGGTCAAACCTTTTAATCTGACACTTCATTTTTGAAAATGGAACGAATCGTGCAGATCCCAAGGCACTGACAAAAATGAAAAAATTATTTTATGCATTAGCGAAAAATGCATTACTTTAGAAAGTGCAAAAAATTAGCAGGTTTTTATTTCTTATTTGGAAAGCGAAAGACCGGTACTATTTAATAAAATAATAAAAAATAACCTATTTTATGAAATTTCGTTTGAAAAATTTATTTTTTTGGAATACCGCAGGGACACCCTGTGTTTAATTTTATTCCAAGATTTTAATTCCTGTAATTCTCTACTATCTATATGAAAACAAGAAACGCCAAACCAACATTTTATTTCAAAAAATATATTTTTGACATTTTTTCTGCGAAGAGCTTACGCATGGCTATGCTATATTAGAATTCTTAGTATAAAATTTGTCGACTATAGGGGCTTCCTGGCGGCATATAATTAATTTTTTAGGGAAATGTCTATTTAATTCTTTTTAGTGGATAAATTTTTTTTACAAAAATACCAAACAAGTTCACATTGCAGATAACGAATTTTTCGATTTTTGCCCACTTAGACGGCACTGTGAGACGGCCTAAAAGAATAACTGGTATGAAGAAGAGTGTCAAAAAGCTGCAGATGAAAAAGATGCCGCCTACGGCTTCAAGACTAAGGCGTACTCCTGTAAGAACAACAATGGCGACCTAGTAACCGATATTCAGAACGTACTTAAATTATGGAGGGAACACTTTTCCACCGTACTGAATGGTAGCAGCACGGGAAGTTGTGAGGAAGAAAAATATGAGCCCCCAGTCGATGATCCGCCGCCTGATTTTGACGACGTACGAATAGCAATAACGCGGCTGAAAAACAACAAGGATGGTGGAGCTGATAGCCTGCCAGCTGAGGTATTCAATTACTGCGGCGAGGAGTGGATAAGGTGCATGCATCAACTCTCATGCAGAATATGGTCACATGAACGCATGCTCGACGAGTGGAATTTAAGTGTGCTATGCCCAATCCACAAGAAAGACGAACCGAAAATGAACTGATTGGTCCTTATCAGTCAATACGCCAAATCTTGGAAAAGACCCGCAAGCAAAGACCCGCACTAAAAAGAGTTGCCTATACGCCGTTATGTCTGAGTTTGGCATCCCCGCCAAACTGATATGGCTGTGTAAAATGACGTTAAGCAATACCACCAGCTCCGTCAGAATTGGGATAGATCTCTCCAATCCGTTCAACACCAAACGGAGTTTCAGGCAGGGCGACTCCCTTTCATGTGCCTTCTTTAGTCTGATGTTGAAGAAGATAATAATAGGTAATGAACTGAACCGCTCAGGAATAATTTACTACATGAGCGTGCAATTGCTGACTTATGTCGATGACATCGACATCATGGGCAGCCAAAACCTCGAAGTCTGTTCCGCCTTTTCCAAGTTGGATAAGGATGAAAAGCGAATGGGTCTGGTGGTAAACGAGGAAAAGACGAAGTATCTCCTGTAATCAAACAAACAGTCAGCACATTCGCGCCTTGGAACCCACGATACTGTTCACAGTTATAAAGAGGAGAATTTCGTTTACTTGGTAACCAGAATTAACACCTATAATAATGGAAATCCAACATGGAAATACTCTTGCCAACAAGTGCTACTTTGGACATCATGCGCGTGCATTCCGATGAGGCGGCTCTTGGAGTATTCGAGAGAAAAATTTTGCGGAAGATTTACGTGCATTTACGCGTTGACGACGGCGAGTACCGCAGACGATGGAATGATGAGCTGTATGAGCTTTACAACGACATGGACATAGTGCAGCGAATCCAAACACAGCGACTTCGCTGGCTCCAGCTCTGAGAGTATTCAACTCGGAACCCGCTGGTGGTAGCAGAGAAAGAGGGAGGCCTTAACTACGATGGAAAGACCAGGTGGAGAAGGACCTGGATTCACTTAGCACTTCCAATTGGCGTCAGTGGGCACGGAAGAAGAGCAACTGGCGTGCTTTGTTGTACTCGGCCAGAATCGCTTAGGCGGTTAAATCGACAAATGAGAAGAAGGAGAAGTTTAAGTACATACATTCAAAAATAAAATAAAAAAAAATAGTTAAAATAACTTAAAATTTGTCAATCTTTGTGTACGTATGTGAAGAAATGCCAATGCGTGAGAAATGCGATATTGTTTTCTTAATCAAAAGTTTACAGAAGGAACGGAAAAGATATTGTTTCACTTTTAATATTTTTATTGAGCTTTGTACCACGATTGTTTCTTAGGAAAAATTGAAAAAGCAGCAAAGTCTAAGCGGTAGAAGTTATAGCACTATTTCGGAGATCACCACAACTCCTCATCAGACTATTGTTTCACGTTATGCGTTCTGGGCTATTGGAATGCGGTTATGTTCACATTGGCTACAATGTCGCTGTGTGGTCTTTTTGTTTGATCTTCGATCGCAAAGAATTTAATTAAGAATGCAAAAATGCTGCCGTCTGCATTTTGGCCACTTGTTATATTAGTTCAATATGTGATATTAAATTACAGAGGTTGTTACTTTATGATTTTAATTAAAAACTGAGTATGGGGTGTGTTTTCTGTATTTGAACTTTATTGTTTACAATATGTATTTAAACCGTTATGTGTGGTCTGCTGTTAACTCCCCCCTCCCTAAGATGAATCGTCCCCGATTCTGCCTTTTTTCTGTTAGTGTTTTTATTCGAAATCAAATATTTTCATATTCGTTTTGTTGGAGTTCTAAAATTTCATTTTCTTTTGTATTTTTATGTGATTTTTGCAATTTTGTACAAAGATAAATGGCAAAAGTTATGCATAAAGCAATAATAATATACCAAATGGATGAGCTGGTTTTAGAGCTTTTATTTTCTTCACTTAAAATACTTATGTTTTCTAGTTTTAACAGCTTGTTACTTGATTCTATATATTCCAATATTTCAAAGTTATTTACATATAGGGAGTTCACAAGTCGTGCTATTTGTCATATTTGCTCTTTTGTGCTATTTTCTTAAAACAGTTGTAAAATGAAACTTGTGAGCATCCCACACTTTTTCGTGTGCTATTGTACAATATTTTAACAGTTATATTTGACAAAATCAAAATTATTAAAACAGCTTTAGAAAGTTTATAATGCCCAGAAGAAGCGAGAAAAGCAAATTAATGGCTGCGATTTGCGAGAAGTACGCGCAGGACGCAATGATGGAAGGAAGTGAGTCGTCAAAAAGTCATTTATGAGTTTTTTAAATTTATTAGGTGCATTTTTGTTAGGCGATTAAGATGAGGAGGAAGAGATCGATGAATCTTTTAGGTTGAATATGCTTGTGTTGTTGGCAAATCGCCGAAGTGTCCATCTAAGAGTTCCGAAATCAAACAATTGGGATCTGAATGTGTTACAACCTCAAAGAGGCGGTTTTCTAAAAGAAAATCAATTAGGGACTTCTCTTCCGACACTGTCCACATATGGTTTGGTTTTCCCCGGACACGCTTAGTTTTGCACTGAATTAAAAAAGATCTTTAATAAGTTAAATATGTAATAAATTAAAGATAACTTACTCCATTGCCATGAGATGACCCATTTTTTTATTTAAAATTTGAGTATTTTATTGTACTCAGACAAGGAAAAATGTAAATAAATAGAAATGTCTGATCCAATAGCACTCACAAATAGCAAAGTAAACATATTTTTCAAAGTTGTATTGTAATACAACAATTTTACTTGTAAAGCAAAAACAACACTTTTAAAACTGTTCTAAAAAATAGTATAAAAGAGCAAGTATGACAAATAGCACGACTTGTGAACTCCCTAATGGTTATATTTTAAATAATTCCAAATTTTAGACTCAGTGTTTTCGTATGTGATATTATTTATCTCAGTTTGATTTTCAAATGTAATTAAATATGTTATTTCTAGTTTTCGGTTTTTGACACTATTTTTTCCTGAAATTAGTATTGCCCCCGCTTTTATTATTTCAATTTTATTGCTCCGTTCCTTAGTTTTTTTACATTTTCCTTGATTTTTACTTAAAATTTCTGACAAACATGATTTTTCTTTTACTAATTTACAATATGTGTTTGTTAATTCAGTTTTGCAATTATAAATATTATAAAACTAGCAGACCCGGCGAATTTCGTCCCGCCCAAAATAATTTTTTTTTGTGTATAATTTTGGTAGAAGCATTTTCACCAACAATTCACGTTCACGATTTCTAGTGATACATTTATCGGCTAACACATATTACGGTTTGGTGGTTTTCAGAAGGCATATTTCCACTGTCGTCTTTAATAACCTAACGAAAGTGTATGTTCGTGAAGAAGTTCTTGAAATTCTTCAATGATCTGGCGTTTCACAGAACGCTTAGTCGCAAAATGAAATAAATCTGAAGAATTTTTTTCGCATTCATCATTCCTATCTGTCCTAGAAACTATATGTTATAGTTGGTGGCAATTAGGGTTCGAAATTTCAGACTTTGGTATCGATACTGAGTACTCATTCTGGCATCGAGCTCCCGGTATCGATACTCTAAAAGTCGCAGGTAAAAAGTATCGATACTACTCAGTATCGGACTCATTGAAATACGTTGTTTGGGATACTAAAATTATTTTATTCTTCAATCGTATATCTAGTTAATTTCTAAAATTAAAACAATACAAATTTAAAATATTTGATTTTTTTCATTGCAGAACTTCCTTTCACGTTAGAACTAGCTTTAACGTTAAATGTACATACATATACGTATGTATATACTTTCACAAATTTCAAATTTTATTACGAATTTTTGTAAACTTTTTGGGTATGCATTTTTGTAGCCTATTCAATTTTAGTATAATAATGTGCAAGTTTGAATTAAAAGTCAATGGTACTAGGCTACACGTAAAGTTTAATAGGTTACAAAACTGCATACCCAAAAGTTTTATAAAAATTCTGCATTTTCGTGAACTTTGCGTAAACTTTTATGGCCTTATTCATAAAAATTAAACGAAATATGTAAGAAAACGTCATTTTATTAAGCTTTATAAACCTACTTTATTTTTTATGAATAAGGCCATTAAACTTCAACTTATTTGGTTTATGTTATGCAACAGACTACTTGAAATTTCAGTTTATTTTAAATGATGGACAAAATTATATGATAGTACTCCACATAAGCTAAGAAAATTGGGTTGCCAATGGAAGAAAAAATTTAAAAAGTGTGTTTTTAAAAAGTTTGCGATACTACGAGTACTTTGCAAAGTATCGAGTAAAATCACCGAATAAAGTATCGAGTATTAAAGAACTCATTTTTATACCCTCAGTATCGATGCTTACTCAATATCGATGGTATCGTTCGAACCCTAGTGGCAATTTAAAAATTGGTGAGTATCGTTGTTCCACACACACTTATTTCAGTCGAAATACCTTAAAGCTCTTATCAAGGAGTACAACGGTTCTGATGGTAGACATAATGCTGGTCATATGAGATTGACCCCTGGACAACTCAATCCTGGTGTATCCGAATGAAGCGCGCAAATCACGTTCATTGGGCCAATCGCAACACAAGAGAGCTCGGCATACTTGGTGGTACAGCACGTCGATGTAATCGGACACTCACGGAACTTTTACTCACTTGATGCTTTTTAGTAACAACTCGACCCCAGCGTCACCCGTCGGCTATTTTTTGCAATAGTATTGCCCTTACCGTTACCATTACATTAGTATCTCGAATATAAGCCAGATCGGATCATAACTAAGATTTTAAAAATGACACGACTCCAGCGCCACCTGGTAGGTCAAACTGGGAATCTGAACAACTACGAAGAGACCTTACTCACACAAAAAAAAAATTTCGTTAAAATCGATTCACTCACAAACACAGGAACGAAGTATTATATGTATATACACCTTCAGTAGCTTTGGGAAGACGCCGCGCCCCTTTCTTAAATATCCCCAATTTTATCTAAGAGTATGCGATTGATTTCGTATATGTCTATACTACTATATGTTCGAATACTCAACCATGAACACTTCAAGGAATGTGCATTATGAAAAATTCCGTTTATTTGAGTAGAGTAGAGTATTTGACTACAATGAACACATCCAGAAATAGGCCACGTTCGAGGCACGTAATAACAGCGGCAATACTGCACCACTGATGAAAGTTTGCAAAACTGTTGCAAGTTCCCAACTGACAAAACGTTGGAATTTTGCACCGAACGTGATACTTTAATAATGCGCGCAACACTTCCGTTGTGATTGCGACTCGAACAACCCCATATGCAGTATGAAAAACTCGATTTATATGAGAGGTGCCACGCCTGTTTTCCAATGACATCAATTTTTTCATGAGTATGCGTTTAATTTCGTACGGGAGGTACCACGCCCTCTTTTCCAATAGCTCCAGTTTTTCTCCGCGATTGATTTCACATATATCCCGAACAAGATCCAGTACTCTACCATGAACACTTCTAGAGATATGCAGTATGAAAAATTTGGTTTTTATAGTAGGTGCCACGCCTTCTTCACTTAGCGCCATGAAATTCACTTTACGACCTGTTTCCCGCGCTCGTTTTCTAAACTGATTTTATATATGTATCTCCATACCAAGTTCCAGTACCCTACCATAAACGCTTTCAGAGATATGCGGCATGAAAAATTCGGTTTTCCAGTAACATCCATTTTTTTCATGAATATGCGATTGATTTCATATATTTCCAAATATACATAAAAAAATTCATACAAATCGGTCAAGCCGTTTCGGAGAAGTTGACCACAAACACCGTGACATAAGATTTTATTCGAATGGTGGGAACCTTATGCAAATTTTTTTCTGTTTTAAGTGTTTTCATACATTCGCAGTGGAATAGTGTTACTACTTATTAAAATTAATTTTTTTTGATAATTCAGATATATGGCAACACCGGTTTCTCAATTGTTTCTTTACATTCATTTTACAGAAAGACACAAAATGAAATAAAAGCGAAGCAAATCCCTTGAGCCGTTCTTAAGTTATGCGACAACACACGAAAGCAATCCATTTTTATATATAAAATTTTTTTCTAACGGAGGCAACCCTACCGATTTTTTTTTATGAAATAATTTTTTTTATACATTCTCAGCGAAATAGCATTTTTGCGGCTCATTTATAATTAATTTTTTTTTTTTCTGATATTGCAGATATCTGGCAACATCATTTTTCCAATTTTTTCCTTACAAACCTTCTACAGACACAAAATGAAATAAAAACGAAGCACATCCGTTGATCCGTTCTTGAGTGATGCGATAAGACATAAAAGCAATCCATTTTTATATATAAACTTTTTTTCGAATGGTGGTAACCCTATCCAAATTTTTTTCCGAATTAATTTTGTTATGCGTTCTCAGTGAAATGACATTATTGCGGCTTATTTGTAATAATTTTTTTTTCTGATATTGCAAATATCTGGCAACATCATTTTACCAGTTTTCTCTTTACAAACCTTCTACAGATAGAAAGACACAAAATGAAAGAAAAACGAAGCAAATCCGTTGAGCCGTTCTTGAGTGATGCGATAACACACGAACAGCAGTTCATTTTTATGTATAAAGATTTGCGTTTACAATTTGTTACATTTCTGTCAATTAGAAGCTTACCATCTAGTTGAGCTACAGCCCTTACTTCATAAAACTTACAAGTTAATTCTATTTTTGGGTATTTAATGTAAAGTACAATTATGTCATTCTTTTGTATAATTTTAAACTCTGAAATGTCCATTAAATCCGTAACCGTCATAGTTCCATGTTGATAATAAGTGATATTTTTAGTTCGTCAAAATGTAAAACAGTTGGGTTTAAAATTCCCATTTTTCCAAAAGTTATGGTATTTATCTTGTTTTGAAGTTCATGCAAAATAAACTGAGTTCGTGTTTTCTTTATATTTCTAGCAAATGTGTCACCTTTAATATTTTGTACTGTATCAGTCAGTTCTGTGATAATTTTAAAAATTTCTGAGTTTGTTGTAAACTGCTTGTTATTGTTTGAAATAAATTCGTCTAATTTGTAATTAATTTTGTAGAAATCGTCATGGTCCGAAGTTCCTGCTATCCATTTCCAAAGTGTTCCTAATTCATTTGTACCTCTTTTTTGTCTAAAAGTATTTTGTTTTAATTGTCCTAACAACGTTTCTATTACTAAAATTTCTGATTCGGTCTCTGCATTATTAAACTCTAATTTAGCGTTGTTATTTTTGTCGTAAAGAACACTGTTATAAAAATTTTGTTTTTCATCGGCTATAATATTCTCAAAATATTTTAAGTTTGTAATATGAAATATGTCACCGTACTTGCTGTAAATAGAAACATCTCATAACAACATAAAATTAGCATGATGGCTATCTAAAATATTATGATTTTGTGTTATCTTTATGAACAATTCTATTCCTATTATTAATTATTATCTTATTCCCTAGATTTTCCTTTACTAGTTGCTTTTTATACGTAGTTTTTAGTTTATTTATTTCGTAAATTATTTGGCCTGGATAAAACTGTTTATCCGTTCTATTTTTATTATGAGTCGCGAGCATTTTTTCCTGCGCTTGCCTGGGGATGTTGGGTAAATTTTCATGTTTTACTTTATTGTGGAAAACATCTGTTGGTTTGAAATTTATTACCGAATGTATAGTCATATTATATTGTTGAGCAGCTCTTAGAATTGTTTCTAAGTCGCTCACTATGTTGCATTGCTCTTTTATGCATCTAGCGATTTCGATTATTGAGGAATGGACTCTCTCTATTTGTCCATTAGTAGTACTGTGCCTTGGATCGCAAAAATAAATTTCAATATTTAATCTCTGCATTAATGATTTGAATTGGAGTGTTGTGAAGCTTGGTTCGTTATCTAATGTGATTCGTTTTACATCTGGGAAAGTTTGGAGCAGTTCCAAAATTTGTTCCTCAATTTTAGATTTATCCTCAATGTTTTTTAATATTAGAAATTTAGAATAAGCGTCTACACACGTGATGACTTTTAACTTTTGGGCATAAAAAATGTACCTATGTGAAGTTGTTCTCCTTCTTCTTCTGGAATTGGAGCTTTACATACTGGATTTTTTTAGGATGCCTATCGTATTTATTTCTATCGCATATTATGCAATTTCGCACGTACTCTTTCATTTTCTTTCTCATTTGCGGCCAATAGTATAGCTTTTCTATTTGTTTCATATTTTCGTTATAGCTTCGATGAGCTCTGTTGTGTGTCTGTTCAATCGTACCCGATTGATCTTCTGTATTGATGATATCCTTTGGAAAAGTTTGGTGTACACAAATTTGTTTTGAAATGTTTCTTTCAGCGGTCGCTGTATTTCGTGCAAATTCTCTACTGTGCAGTGTATTGCTGTTACCAAGTAAGGTCTAATATATTCTTTCAAAATTGTGAGTAGATTCTCAACCATGTCGTATTCGATCAAGTGTATTTTGTTTCCAAAAGTTTCGATTAGTTCATGGATAGTGAACCTATTTTTACATAATATAATTTGCTACTGAAACTGGTTTTTTTAGTTTTTTGTATATGAATGCTTTCCCTACTTTGTGCGGAATGGTGCGATTCATAATCTGGTGAATCTCTTGATTCGCTGCTCAAATTGTTCAATTCAATGCGGAATAGTGCGTCAGCTACTATATTAGTTTTTCCTGGCTGATACACAAATTTTGGAGAAAATTCTTCGATAAACGCGTGCCTTCTTTTCACTTTCGAAATTGGGTTACGAGTTGATAATTCAAATGTTAATGGTTGATGATCCGCATGAATTTCAAGATTAGTTACCCCATATAGCTAGTTACGAAGGGTTTTCAACGCCCATACAATGGCGTACAACTCTTTTTCGTTTGTAGCAAAATTTCTTTCCGTTTTATCGAGAGTTTTGGGTATAAAAGTAATTGCTTTATTTTCCTGAGGAAGCACTGCGCCTATTGCAACGTTAGATGCATCAGTAGTCAACAGGAATTGTTTTGAATAATCGGGTTGCGTCAACTCCATTTCTGACGCTAAATGCATTTTCAGTTTGTTAAAAGCAGAAACACCATTTTCATATATTTCTATAGTTACTTTTTTTGACATGTTTTTTGAAACTCTACCGTTTTCTGCTGATAAATATTTGGTAAACGGCTTTGAAATTGCCGCGTAATCCTTAACAAATTTGCGATAATATCCTGTAAGGCCTAAGCATCCTCTTAGTTCTCGTAAATTTTTAGGTATTGGGCAATTCAGTATCACCTCGATTTTATGGGGATCTGTTTTGACAATATTTTGGGCTATAATATAACCCAGAAACTCTATTTCAGTTTACAAAAAAACTTTGATTTTTCAAGTGACATTTTCATGTGGGCTTTACTTAGTATTTCAATTATCATTTCTAAATCCTTCATGTGTTGCTCTAAATTTGCTGAAAAAATTATTATGTCATACATATAAACGTGACATATTTTTCCTAAGTGGTCACGCAATATATCGTCCATTGCTCTTTGAAAAATTCTGGGAGCATTTTTTAGACCAAAAGGCATGCGTAAAAATTCGTTTTTCCGTTATTAATGGAAAAAGCTGTTTTCTCGATGTCATTTTCTGACATTAAAATTTGGTGAAAGCCGGACTATACTTGGGAAATATTTTGCTTTCCCCAAGTTTGATAAAATTATGTTTAAGTCCGGGATAGGGTAACGATCGGAAACAGTATGTTCATTTAATTTTTTGTAGTCTGTAACCATTCTAAGTTTCGGTGAACCGTCATCGTTTAACCCTTTTTTTTTGGTACGACCCAGATTGGTGAATTATAAGGACTTTTACTAGGCCTTATAATTTGTTCATTTAACAACTTGTTAATTTCTTTATTCACAAATTAATTCACGGATAGGGGGTATGGATATTGTCTGCTCCATATAGGTTCCTTACTTTCCATTCCTATTTCTGCTCTTACGTCTGTTCTAAACGCAAAGCTTGTATTAATTTTAAAATTAGTTTCTTCAATTTTATCTTTTATGCTTTCTTTTAACATTGATAATTCCTTATTTTCCTGTCCAGGATTTTTATCCAAATTATAATCTTCAGCTGATAATTCTGAGCCTCTCTCACTCAGTATTGAATAATTATCTACGATATTGCCAGATAATTCGTCGACTAGCCCTTTAGGATCTTCATCTCCCAAAGAAAAATATTTATTTAGTATAATAATATTGCCGGTATCAACTTCGGCGGGCGCCTCGCGATTTTCCTGTCCAAAGGGGTTTAAATTTTCTGCATTTTTGCACTTTTTAACTTCTTTTTTTGTTTTGGCGGTAAAAACTTCGGCGGGCGCCTTAGGACTTTGTTGTCCCAAGGGGTTTTAATTTTCTGCATTTTTGCACTTTTTAACTTATTTTTTCGTTTTGCCGGTAAAAACTTCGGCGGGCGCCTTAGGACTTTCCTGTCCCAAGGGGTTTACCTTTTCTGCATTTTTGCACTTTTTAACTTATTTTTTTTGTTTTGCCGGTAAAAACTTCGGCAGGCGCCTTAGGACTATCTTGTCCCAAGGGGTTTAAATTTTCTGCATTTTTGCACTTTTTAACATCTTTTTTTCGTTTTGCCGGTAAAAATTTCGGCGGGCGCCTTAAGACTATCATGTCCCAAGGGGTTTAAATTTTAAATTTTCGCACATTGAATATTAATATTCATGCTTTTTCAACTTTTTTAATTCCAAATTTTATTTTATAATAAATTTTTTCATTACGTAAATCGATGCTCGCTTCTAAAGCCTTTAAGAAATTGTATCCTAAAGAAGGTCCGATTCCAAATTTTCTATTTCGTATCTTTTGGAATCCAAATAATGTTATAACGTGGTAATATTTTATAAAAGAATATCACTTTACAGTTTTCACTCTTTTATAGATGGATAACTCATTCTTATTTTCATAGACTCCTTGCTTAATGTAGCAAGAAGTCGCTCCATTATCGACAAGAGCTTTTAGTTTCTTGTTTAGTTTTCCTTCGTGGACGGTGAGTAGGGGAGGACGTCGCCTCTTCGCATAAAAAATGATTTTCGTGAATATTATTTATTATCTGTGATTTTTCCTGCGGTCGGAAACTGTGGGTTTGGACCCTATTTGCATTAACATTTGTGCTAGCCATATGCGGTCTATTATTCTGGTTTGAAAAACCGCTGGTTTGCCGACCTCTGGTATTGAAGTTTTGGTTATACACTCTTGAGGCAGATGGATCAACATCCATTGGCTCTGTTTTGGGTGTAATGGTTCTTGAAGGGAACCGCAAATTATTACTTGAATAATTTTGTTTTGCTTTGGTTCTCTCATTCGCGAAGTTTTGGGCAAAACGGGCCCTTTGGTTATTCGACTCTAGCTCTTGAGCCTTGGCTAAAGCGTCTGGTAAGTCTTGCGGTTTAATGAAAAAATTATATCCCTCAATGGCGCATTCAGAGCAGTAATGAATATTCTTAACGCATGGTCTGTATTCTTTTTGTTTAATTCCTTTGAGATGTCTACATTAGTGCCATGTGTCATTATGGTCTTATTGTTAACAAGGTCAGTTTTTTGTTGACCAAGTTATAATAGTTGACAACCGTGTTTAATCTTCCGATTAAAATGATGTGCGCGCCCTAATACTATCTCGGCTTCATAGTTGCCTTCTCCCTGCGGTATTTTGGCTATTGCAAAAAGAAAGTGGAGAAATAAAACACTCCTATATCAACAGTCACCGCGCGCACACGGGAAAACTGCTATCAATAAGTTGGACGGCAACAAATAGACATTTATACATCTTATACCTGCTTTAATTATTGAAAATACAACACTTATAACGTTTTAAATATAAAACGTGAGTGGTTTTATTTAAAACTAACGTGAAACCCTTGTCGCGTTGCCATGGTCCTTCGAGCCGGATACTCGCGTCTTATTTTACATCCACTAGACGACAAGTCGTCTGGGGGGGCCAGAATGTTTAAGCGACTTATGCATTTCCCGCATAAACAAAGAAGAGCGAACACACACATGTACTTGTATTGCACTCCCGCCCAAACCCAAGTGCAGCGGATAAACACACGCACTTGTGTTTATAAATAATCCGCTCGTTCTTCATTGGGTATGCATTTTTTTATGCACTTCTCAACTGCCGCAGAACAAAACCTACTAAAGTAGTTAATTGCTGGCACCCCAAATCATGCTCAACAATCTCGCTTGATGCATCACCACTCCTTCGGCGTGGTTTTAAACAGCAAAAGCCAATGCGCTACAAGCTGTTGGGGCTCTGTATGACTTTCAGCATACAGAGGTGGTACAAGAGCTACCATTGGCCACAGCGCCTACCCAATTTTTGAACTTAAATAAATAAACCGCTGCTCAACACTCCGCTTGACGCACACCCCCAAAAACTCTTACAGAGTTTAAGCGGCAAAGCCACAGCGCTGCAAGCCGTAGGGACTCTGCATGACTTACAACCATGCAGAGGTGGTAACTGATGGTTATCATTGGCTCCGACGCCTACTCAAAACATTTTTGCTTTAATAAATTTTTATGCAAATACATTCATCCTGGTCCTGCCCTCACACTGAGTTACGCCCTAATACTATTTTGGCTTCATAGTTGCCTTCTCCCTGCTGTATTTTGGCTACTGCAAAAAGAAAGTGGAGAAATAAAACACTTCCAAATTCAACAGTCAACGCGCGCACACGGGAAAACGGCCACCAGAGAATTTGCATTCGTATATATGTACTTAAACATAATTTAATTGTCCAATAAAACATTTATAACGTTTTAACCAGAACGCGAGTGTTTTCCCTTACTTAAGACGAACGCGAAAAACCTCTTCCCGTTGCCATGGTCCTTCTTCGCCATACAGAAAGGCACTTGTGAAAATAAATACAATTTACAAAACACAAACAAAAAGTGAAGTGTACTTTAGACTGGGTCACTTAAAAGTGTACGTACAAAGTGTACATGAAAACATTTAATAAATTCAAAGTTCAAACAAGTACAAAACATTAAGATTGAAGACTGTGAACAAAAAACAAAAAGACTGAAAATTAAAATAAAATCGGTGCAAGAAAGAGCAAAGCAACTACAAAAACTAAAAATATACAACACCACATTAACGAGAAAAAGATCGCTGACTAACAAAAAATAAGCATATCTGCAGTGTCCGGCGGACCTAAGCTAACACCTACCAGGGCAACAGCATCATCTGTAGCTAATACCAACAGTACGTGAGCAAAGGCAGTACACGAAAGCAAGGATCGACATTGGCGCCAGCAGCAATAGCAGCAATCATTCCAACAGCGCGGTTTAGCATATGTAAATATATCATAAAGGGAAGTAAGAAAAACTATACAGTAGAAGCTTTCAATACATAAAGCATTTTTAAGCCCCTTACAAACATTCATATATGAACATACATTTAAAACCAAAAGAAAAATAAAGTTTGCTCTATTGCCACAGTAAATAATATAAACTCAGTAAGCGCCTAAATATACATACGCACAAACATACACACGGAGTATATAAGTTAGCACCAACTAAGTTGTAACTCAAGCTGACACAAAGACTATTGCGCCAAGTCAGCAATAAGGGCAATCAACAATTATTGGGAAACAGCCCAGACGCGCACTCAGCAAAATC
>NW_023458555.1:95013679-95019413 GCF_013731165.1 Rhagoletis pomonella | reverse complement strand
ATTATAAAATCCGCTATACCCAAACAAAAGTAGAAGACTTAATAAGCGAAGACGCCCAAAACGAAGAAATTTTAAAAGAACACAAACGAGCACACAGAAATAGAGAGGAAAATAAGAAACAACTCATACAAAAAGTCTACTTCCCAAAATGAAAGCAAAAATAGAAAATATTATTAAGCAGTGCAAAGTTTGTAAGGAACATAAATATGATCGCCATCCCAACAAACCGAAATTACTCGAAACCCCAATTCCCCAATATCCCGGTGAAATAGTTCACATAGATATCTATACTACAGAAAAAGTCTGGTCTTAACGGCACTAGACAAATTTTCAAAATACGCACAAGTTAAACTAATAAGATCAAAGGCAATAGAAGACATTAGAGAACCGCTACGAGAAATAATTTTTTCTTTCGGAGTACCGAAAACAATAGTCATCGACAACGAGAAATCGTTAAACTCAGCTTCCATTCAATTCATGGTTGAAGATCAACTTGGAATTGAAATATTTAAAACACCACAAGTGGAGAGATTTCATTCCACCCTATCCGAGATTATGCGTTGTCTTAAAACAGAACAAACTCATCGCTCGTTCCAAGAACTTTTAGATAGATCCACATATGAATACAACTACACCATACACTCCACAACAGGAAAACGACCGATAGAGACATTTTTCGGCAGACGAGTTTCAATAGACCCCGAACAATACGAAAACGCACGCAGAGAAAACATAGACATACTTAGGAAAAGACAAGCGAAAGATTTAGAAACCCATAACAAAACAAGACAACCCATAAAAACATATTTCCCTGGTGATATAATTTACGTCAGGATAAATAAACGATTAGGACCCAAACTCACCGCTAGATATAGGAAAGAAATAGTAAAAGAAGACAAATCTAGCGTAATAATAACTGAAAAAGGACGGACAGTACATAAAAGTAACATCAAGACTTAGAAACACTACTAATCTTTCAATTTTCTTACATACGTAAAATTTTTTTTTACAGACTTCTCGTACATTTAGTATACGCAGACTATAAAATTATAGACTATACGAACTCACAACTAGCAACATTCGACACAGGACGGACAAAAATTCAAACTGGAACCTATAGGATAATACACAAGGTTGATCTAGATGCATGTCAAAAGGCATTAAATGAAATAAGCACTACTATACAATCAAAGATTACTAACGAAAACCCCCTTTTACCCATCCTCATTAATGAATTAAACTTAACACAAACTTATCTAAATAGAATTAAACCCAAAAGGTTTAAGAAGTCTATAAACACAATAGGAAAAGTCTGGAAATGGATCGCGGGAAATCCCGATCATGATGACCTAGTTACACTAGAGAGCCAAATAAATAATATAATAGACAATAACAACAATCAAGTAACAATAAATAAAATAGTTTTTGATAGGATAAATAAAATAACAGCCGTTCAATCTAGCGAAGACATACAGCACAATGTTACTGTAGAATTAAAATACAAGCTTAGAGTTATAAAGGAAGAAATTATCAATATAGACTATGCGATCCATTGGGCTAAAGCCGGAATTGTCAATTCTTATATTTTGTCAAATGAGGAATTAGAATTAGTTAAATCTGTAATTTTAAGGAATAACCTTGCATTATATAACGTTGAGGAATCGCTAGAACTTGCAAATATAAAAATAGCTTCAAATAGCACAATGTTATTCTACATAGTAGGCATACCATTAACAAATGAAGAAATTTGAGAATCAATTCTAATTAAACCAATAAAAAGGAAAAAATATATTAATAAAATCCCTTTTGAAGACATTGTAACTTGTAATGATAAAAAAATATTTGCTATTCAACAAAAATGTAGAGAAAACAATAATATTAAAATTTGTAGTCATAGAGATATTATAGACATTAGTAACACTACCTGTGTACCACCATTACTAAGAAGCAGACCAGCAGAGTGCACATTAGTAAACAATCAGCACATCCCTTCAATCGAAAACATTTCACCCGGAATAATCCTTTTAAACCAGTATAAGGGCACAATCGAAATTGACAGCCAAAAAATAGCTCTTGAAGGGTCATATGCAGTGCAATTCCACAATTCCACGGTTATAGTCGATAACCAAAAATACTCATTTAACGAGATACTAACCAGCAAACCCCTGCCCGCTATATTGCAATCAAATATCCCCTCAAACAAAGAAGAAGAAATTTTAAGCTTGGAAATGATGAAAGAACTCCACATTAACAACACCAAGTGGTTGGACGCACTGAAAACAATCCACACAGCAGCTCTAGTAACAAATTTTTCGCTAACGATCATGAGCATTATCTTCATAGCAGGTTTGATCATCAAGTTAATCACGAAAATAAATTTCAAAGCAGAACCAGAGCTATCGAGCTACAATGTGAACGCCAATGAGGCCGATACTCAAAAAGTCACAACACCCGAAATGGCTTTTTCAACAGAACCCACAAGCCCAGTTTTTTAGTCCAAACAAACGAGGACGTTTGTTTTAGCGGCGGAAGAGTTAGCACCAACTAAGTTGTAACTCAAGCTGACACAAAGACTATTGCGCCAAGTCAGCAATAAGGGTAATCAACAATTATTGGGAAACAGCCCAGACGCGCACTCAGCAAAATCGGCAACAACATCCGGCATGCGCCGATTCAATTAATGCAGCGACCTAAATATTTGGCAACAACATCCGGCATGCGCCGACCCAACACCAATTGCTGACACAGGTAGAATTAGGGTATAATTAAGCGAGAATAAGTAAAATTAAGTTTAGTATTAATGATTTATTGATTGAATAAAGGTCTTACGACCAACAAAAAAATCTTTTTTTTTCCGACTTGTGCAAGCAAGCCGGTAACTTATACAGGCATACATACCTACATGCGTGGTGATCTCTTTACCTGCCTATTTATATGCACCCGATCTACTTGCGCATAATTACATAGCGCCTCAAACAAAACCAGCGTGCATTCTAAAGCACAGCTGTTAAAAACCAATTGTCGCTTGCCAACAAATATTTGGCTTACGTTTTCCGCCTATTTTTCGCCCCCACAAGCAGTGCAGCTCTCAGTATACTGCAACTGCACAACCATAGGCACATACATACATACATATAGATTCTGCGCTCCCAGCAGTACTAACTATTGGTTGGTCATTTAAAGAACTTTGTTTTTCTGAAGTTTTCGCATAATCGTGCGTATATACATATAAACATACTTACAAACGCATGCATTTTCATTACGAACATATATATGTAAAAATACACATATTAAGAAAGTGAACCCAGCAGTAAATTTGGTGGTAATAACTAAGCTGCAAATTTACGAACTCCCAAAAATTTATATTGCCAAAAACACACCCCAACCACAAAAAAAAGAATATATGTATATATAAAACGAAAATACGAAGCACATCCCAGTAGTAAACTCACGGGTCACAAATATATATACAGTCCACAAAAACGCAAAAAGCAACAAATTGCTCTACCAAGAGCCTCCTTTACTTATAGATATAAATACATTTTCGTTATATTCAAAATGCCAACTAAACAAAGCCCCAAAGTTATTTCCAAAATTTCCAGGAAATCAACTCCCCCAAAATACTTGAAAAGCTTCAGACTTCTACCGAAGCAAAGAAATCAGAAAAAAGAGAATCTCATGACCCGTGTGCGCAAAAATTTAACATTGAAAATGGTGGCTTCATGAGATATTGTGCCAGACTCACCTCTTCTCCCATAGAGGAATTCACAGAGTCGGCCCTCGAAATAAAAGGAAAAACTATTGACAATCGATGAGCGCGGTTCCAAGCCGCATATGACTCACTTTCCCTAAAAGATGACCTTCCAGATAATTTTTTGGCGTTGGCGGAAGGCAAGTATCAATTTAGTATTGATACTTATGAAATGACTAAAGCAAAGATATTAGACCAACTCAAATTGATCCGAGCTATAAGTCCCCAAGCTCTCACTCCCGAGAAGCACAGCATTCGCACACAGAAGAAAATCCTCACATGTATCTGCAACTCCCGCCATGTGATACAGAGATTTTCCACGGTGGTTATGAAGAATGGCAGTCTTTCCGAGATATGTTTACATCCGTCTACATAAACCACCCCCAATTATCATCCGCTCAAAAGTTATACCATCTCCGGTATAAAACAAAAGGGCAAGCCGGTCAAATCGTCAAGAAATTACCTCTTAGCGACGATAATTTTGACCTGGCATGGCAAGCATTAAGTGAACGTTATGAAAACAAGCGCATATTAGTGGATAACCAAATCCAAGTTCTAATGAATCTGCCTAGTGTTCACGTAGAAGAAAGTGAACAAATCATAAATCTACAGACTTAAATCAAAACATGTCTGTCTATTTTAAACACCCAAAAGGTTTTTACAGACAGCTGGGACCCCATCCTCGTACACATTTGCGTATCCAAATTTCCCAGAGATACCCGAACACTTTGGGAGCAATCACTGCCCTCCAGAAAAGACCTTCCCTCATTGTCTCAAATGGACGAATTCCTAACGTCCAGATTTCAAGTGCTAGAAAGGGTAGAAATGAAATTCCCAAAACACGTAAGCAAGACTTTTGCTCTAATAAAATCCCACAGTAAAACAAAAGCTTTTCAGACAAATTCCAATATGGTGTTTTCCTGTTATTTATGCGACATCCCACATCCGATGAAGAGATGCCCCATATTTAAAAAATTCTCCACACAAAAGCGCATAAACTTTGTTAAAACGCATAAATTGTGTTCCAACTGCCTTGCTTTCAATCACAGTTTGGCAAAATGCAAATCACAATTTGCAAGTGTGTATTGTCAGAAAAGACATAACTCCCTACTGCATGTACACACATCCAGAGGTCATTCTCAAAAGGCTGGTATAAAAGAAAATCTTAAGAAATCGATCAACCCCGATCGACAAATAAAAGAGAACTGTGGTCATACCCAAAAGACCATAGCCCCACAAAATAAAGAGCATGTGATCCCCTATGATCACCACCCAATCAATACGCCAACTCAAAAAGTAATAGCGCAACACAGCACAGCGCACGCGATCACCAAAGATTGCCTCCAAGAGTTATCAAGCTACAAGTCGGATAAGAAACCCACCTGCTCAAACTCCGCGCATGTTAACTCGCTCCGAATTGCCAATGAAAATGAAGTTCTCCTCCCAACTGCAATAGTGACAATATAGCATCGAGGAGAACAGTTTCAACTCAGAGCATTGCTTGACCAAGGGTCCCAAAGAACCTTTATTTCGTCAGCAGCTCAAAAGAGGTTGAAGCTCCCAACCGAACATTTACAGTTGGAATTATTTACAATTGGTGGTGGATGTATTGATTCAAAAAACACTAAAAACGTATGTAAACTCAGTATAATTACCCGCAAGTCAAAGCGGAAGATAAATACAAAAGCTGTCATACTCAAGCAATTAACGGAGCACTTAGCGACTTCCCCCGTAAGTCGTGAATTTGTCAAACAGTTCAATTCCCATGAACTAGCTGACCCCCATTTCAGCAAACCAGCACCCATAGATCTGGTTATTGGAAGCGACATACTTCCATAAATTCTCCAACCCGGAGCCCGAAAAATACAAGATAATGTAATAGCTCAAGAAACTATATTTGGTTGGGTAATAAGCAGTTCCGCCGCAAAACTATGAAAATAGAGGGCAATAAATAAGACCCCAATGCCATAAGCTCTAACCCAT
>NW_023458555.1:95011787-95013579 GCF_013731165.1 Rhagoletis pomonella | reverse complement strand
AATATGAAGAAAAGGATGAGGCTGAAGATCGATATTGTTATCGATATAAAAATTGATATTTTTTATCGATATAATAATCGATATTGCTATGATAAAATAATCGATATTGTTATCGAAACTGTTATTGATTAAAAAACTGTGATCGATATAATAATCAATATAATAATCGATATTGTTATCGATACAATAATGGATATTGTTATGGGTATAATAATCGATTAAATAATTGATTTTGTTATCGATTAAGTCATATATATTGTTAACGATATGTACAACAATCGATACTGATGATTTTTATATTTATCGATGAATTAATCGACTTTACAATCGTTGTATTTTTTTATATGTTTATGGATATTGTTATCGGTATTTTTATCGACACAGTTATCAACAGATTTATCGATATACTAATCGGAACATGGAATGTGATCACATTACATGACATCAAATCACATTTTATCACATGATATGAAGAGACATCACATGATATTACATGACATAATATGATATCACATCACACGATATCACGTGACATGACATTAGACGATATGACATCATATTATATGGCATGACATCACATGACATGACATCATATGATATGACATCACATTATATGGCATGACATCACATGACTTGACATCACATGATATCACATCATATGACATGACATCAGAGGATATGCCAACACATCACATGACATCCTATCACATAACATAAAATGACGTCACATCTTATCACGTCATCGCTACGTGAATAGAATAAGAAAAGGATATAAGCAAAGATGTGAAAGATAAAAACAAAGATAAGACCAAGGTAAAGTTACCGATTTCAAAACCAAAAACACCGTTGGAAAGGTAATTTTCTGTAGATGAGGAGAGTTTTTATAGTTTTGAAATTGGTTGAAAATCGTCGTTTAAAAATTTTCATATTTGTGTATGGTTGTTTTTGCAACCTGTTCAATTTAAGCCGTTTCGCATTTTGTTTTACTTCGTATTTGAAATTAAACTTTGAAATAAAGATAAATATGAAGATGAAGAAACAAGTGATAACGATGAAGATAAAAAAAGGCAACGTGAAGATAAAAACGAAAATTGAGATAAGGCGAAAATGGAGACAATGAGAAATACAACAGATTTAGGTTAATAGAGTTGAAATTTTCCGATAGGAATCGAAATAAAATCAGCCATAAAGGTTACTGAAATTTATCGAATAATCGAAGTTTATGATAATCGAGCCCTCGAATTTCACAGTTATCGAAATTGGTCGAGTTAACGAATTTTGTTGAGTTATCGAATTTTACTGTTCTTGAAATTTAGCGATAAACTTGAATGTATCGGGTCAATTCCAAGTCCTGCCGAAGTCCTCCGAAGACCTTCTCAGATAAAAAAAAATTGTGTTACGTTTTAGCAGAAGATTTTCTGGTTAGTTAATTTGTACCGTATAAGTTTTGCTACGTGTTTAGTTAGAAAACCTCTCCAAGGCTTCTAAAACTAGAAAAACTGTCGAATTTCGACAGCAACTGGCACTCTAGTTTGTATAGTTGTTGTTTACACATACATTTATATAAATAAGACTTCTTAAGTATAAATAATATAACTTACTCAATTCCATGTGAACCTGTTGTTGCAATTACAGAAGGTAAGGTGTGTTGTTTCCGCTGTCCTTGTTGACGTTACTATGCCCTGCTCTATTTGTTATTATCCTCTTATTGTAACTTCGTTCCTTTTCAGTATTTTTCAGGCTTTCATTTGTGTTTATGCCTTGCTGGTATCGCACAAATTGGAGGATCAGT
>NW_023458555.1:95007222-95011687 GCF_013731165.1 Rhagoletis pomonella | reverse complement strand
TTCTAATTGCAGAACGGTTCAACAAAAGCAAGGAGTCGATCCTTAAATCTGCACGTCAACGATATACCCGGACAAGCAAGGTCGCTAGCACTATCCAGCTAAGGAATCACGGCTGCCGTCATCTAGGCACATGAGAACACTGCAAAACGCCCTATTCAGCACGTTTCTGCAAGGGGGGGCAGTGTTTAATCTTCCGATTAAAATGATGTGCGCGCCCTAATACTATCTCGGATTCATAGTAGCCTTCTCCCTGCTGTATTTTGGCTACTGCAAAAAGAAAGTGGAGAAATAAAACACTCCGATATCAACAGTCACCGCGCGCACACGGGAAAACTGCTATCAAAAAGTTGGACGGCAACAAATAGACATTTATACATCTTATACCTGCTTTAATTATTGAAAATACAACATTTATAACGTTTTAAATATAAAACGCGAGTGGTTTTATTTAAAACTAACGTGAAACCCTTGTCGCGTTGCCAAACCGACATCGCGCTTTGTCGAAGGACACTTAGCTCCTGCTCGATTATATGAATAGGACGTTTGTCCGAATATGCGAAATAAAGACGAGCTATTAAAGCATCAAAGTTTAAAACTGTACCACGGTTCGTTAGCGTGTCGTTAGCGTCATTCGTAATTTTATTTCTTAAAATTTTAAGGGCCGCGAAGTATTTCCTACTTCCTCTTACATATAAGCTCATTGCGTTATGAGCCGCTTCTCTCTAGCTAACATACGCGTTGATCTTTCACGGAAACTCAGGTAAAGATTTGATAACGTCCAATGACTCCTAGCAAACTATGTTATCATTAATGGTTTCTGATTGATAGTCAGTAGCCCTAGGGGTATTTACATCTACCTGAGCTCTTTGCCTATCAATTTCCTGCTTTAGCCTAATAGTACTTTCTGCTATTAAACGCGAAATCAGGTCCACGGCTAAATGTGCGTTGCCGTTTTCCATTTTGATTTTTTACTGTTTTTTGTAAAAATTTACCTTTTTTTTCTATTATTATTTGTATTTTTTATTATAGTGCTTTTTCACTTTGAAGAGTCCCGTAGGAATCGCAAAGCTAAGCTTAATTTATAAGACCGGACGTTCCCCCTTGTGTTGGTGAATCGCGGCTTTTTATTTAAAAATGTAATAAGCTGTGCTAGCCTTTTTTATGAAAATTACTTTTATTCACATATGGACACTTCGTCGTCTTGTGATTATTGCCACAATTTTCGCAATAATGTAAACGCTCGTATTTTGGTTTGCTGGGACTATTGCCCATTCGAATTTTTTATTTTTTTTTTTTGGTCCCTTCTGGGAAAGGAGGCTTTTATACTCTGGAGGGTCTGGAGCTCAGAATCGCAGAATTAAGCTTAATTTATAAACCGGAATTGCGATTTCATTAGTAACTTATGGGCTGTACAAGCCGTATTTTATATTTATTTTGCGAATCATTGCTACTGATTCTTCTTCAAGCATTTTTTTGTTGTCGCAGTCCGCGGCAGTCGCTTTTTATTTCTGTGTTCGTATGGAAAAGTAGCTTATGTCGAAGGGCTGGATTTAGTATAAATCGGCATTCGCAGCATGTGATTGCGAATGATTCACAGGCACTGAGCCGTTGAACAACGTTTGGCAAATAAACGTGCCAGAAATAGTTCCGATACTAGCAAGTCAATATTCTTATTAAGTCTCATCGAAAAATTTCTTGTCGTTTAAAGAATAAAGGGAATGCCACATTATACTAAAGCCAGCCTTTCGCCATAAGCTACTTTTCCATACGAACACAGATTTTTTCCAATAAATTTAAAAACTTTTTCCATTGCTTTATTTTCGTCAGTCAGTATGTCTTTCCAAAAAATATTCTCATCTGTTGGAGCAGGTTCTTCAGTAAACTTGCGAGTGTTTACTTCTAATTCTAAGTTGTCTACAATGCTATTTATGTCGTCGTAGTCCAAATCTATTGGTAAAGCATCTATAATATTTTTACAGTTGTTGTTTACACATATATATATATATATATATAAATAAGACTTCTTAAGGGTAAATAATATAACTTACTCTATTCCATGTGAACTTGCTGTTGTAATTACAGAAGGTAAGGTGTTGCGTGTTGTTGCCGCTGTCCTTGTTGACGTTACTATGCCCTGCTCTATTTGTTATTATCCTCTTATTGTCACTTCGTTCCTTTTCAGTGTTTTTCAGGCTTTCATTTGTGTTTATGCCTTGCTGGTATCGCACAAATTGGAGGATCAGTTAGAAAATCATTATTTTTTGTTCACTGTGTCTGAAAGGACTTTAGAAACTTTGAGTTTTCCTTTGCCTTGTCGTGGCTCGTTTATTTGGAACACGCACTTTTATGATTTTCTCAATTTGGATTTTCTGAGATTTATAGTTACTGCTTCTTGCTTTGTTTTAGGCGTTTATTTAATTTTACGCATTTTAATTGCTACTTTTTGTGGTACATTTGCTTGTAATTTGGAAGCTATGCATTATTTAAAGTGCACACAATCACTGTTCATTTTAAACACGGGTTTTTAAATTAACCGAAGTTTTTATGGTTATCCGATCGATAACGCGGTTTTAGATTTTTAATTTTTTCTCCTCCGGAGAGGATACTTATTTCTATTTTTTACCCGTAAAAATGTATTCCATCTTTTTTAGAAATACTTTTTTAGTTCTGCATTATTCGTCTTTTTTGGCGAGGATAATTTTTGTTTTCTCCTTATTTAGCCAAAGACCTCTGTTTTCACACACGCATTTTCACCACTTTTAATATTCTTTGGGTAAAGATACTTGGCGTTTTCTCCTTATTTACCCAAAGATATTAGTTGCCACTAGCGGTTTAAAATTCGCATGTGCCCCACGTTGTTGGGCGCCACTTAAGCTTTCCTTTCCGAGGAAAGCGTTTTTAAAAAATAAAAACGATGCTTTTCTTAATCCGCATCTCGCGGACAATTATCAGAAGTGAAGTCTTTATTTCAATTGACCCTTATTTATAAGCTAACATTAAGAACTAATTTCACAATGACGCTTTGGCGTTGCATCAGCCAGTGGATGGATGAAATGCCAATGCGTGAGAAATGCGATATTGTTGTCTTAATCAAAAGTTTACAGGAGGAACGGAAAAGATATTGTTGCACGTTATGCGTTCTGGGCTATTGGAATGCGGCTATGTTTACATTGGCTACAATGTCGCTATGTGGTATTTTGGTTTGATCTTCGATCGCAAAGAATTTAATTAAGAATGCAAAGATGCTGCCGTCAGCATTTTGGCCATTTGTTATTTTAGTTCAATATGTGATATTAAATTACAGAGGTTGTTGCTTTATGATTTTAATTAAAAACTGAGTATGGGAATATGCTTTCTGTATTTAAACTTTATTGTTTACAATATGTATTTAAACCGTTATGGGTGGTCTGCTGTTAACTTGCATATAAGATTAATTTACAGAATTTTGGAAATGGAGCGATCAAATGAACAATGATGTGTTGCTCTATAATAACAAAGTATATTTTGCGTTAAAACTATTCTATGTACACTATTTACAAAAACTCTTACCTATAATAACAAAGAAACGACAATTAAAGTTTATTCTTTTATCTGCCAATACCTTTTCACAATTTATAATTATTAAATAGTATTTTTATCTGCTAACAGCAGACACCTACTCTACTCTTGACACTTATTCTAATCTTCCTTCTTCTCTTCCTCTTTATCGTACAATCCGCAATCTACCTTACCAGTGCTCTAAAGCATGGCAACATTAAACTTAAAGAAATACATTTTCTTAACATGCATATGAACATATTTAATATTTTTTGGTTTTTGGTTTGGTTTTTGTTGAATCTTGCTTAAAAGTAGCAATGTATGCTAGACGATTGTCGAAAAAAATCAAAATATTGCCTTAGAAAAGCTCATAAATTTAGCCGAAAGAAAAAAATACAAACATGCTTGTAAAAATAAATTCGCAATCACCAAATCGATTTCATGCAAATATTCATATTTTCGCAAGCAAGCAAATGTACAAAAACCCGCTTCTTTCCCCGTTAAGCGCTTCATTCTCCACACTTGTCATTCTAACTTCCATTTTTATTTTAGTTTTTGTTTTGATCTGGTAGACCAGCACGCCTCTGCCTCCGCAAGCATCCCCTCTGCCTAGTGCTTATTCGATTTCTGTTTCTCTTTTCGTTTTCGTTCTTATTTTTCATTTAGCTTTTCACTATGGTAAATTTCGTCTTACAGTGATGGAATTGAAAATCTTTGGCGTGGTGGCCACGGTTACCACTTTGGTTAAATGTTACCAAAATTGGTAACTTTTATTCTCTTTGGTAACTTGCTAACTTCCGATCTCATTTGGTAACTTTCAGACAAAATGCCTAAAACATTAAAATATTTCTGAATATCATACAACATCTACGGCAAAGTTACATACACGCAGCTAATTTCTTATTGAATGAATTTTTTTTTGATGATA
>NW_023458555.1:95004065-95007122 GCF_013731165.1 Rhagoletis pomonella | reverse complement strand
TTTTGGCCAGGCTTCTTCGGAGCGTAGAAGCCAATCTGGGCCATTCCACCAGAGAGTGTTGGACGCCAATTCTCGCGGATTACAACCTCGGGTACCCAAGTCTGCAGGATTTTCACGGCTGATGACATGCCTCCATGTGGCGTTATCAACGCTGCTCATAATCTGGGACGTCCGGTTAGCGACATACGTCTTCCAGGTGTGAGGCGGTTTTTCTAACCACGCAAGTACAATTTGAGAGTCCGACCAAAGGAACGTGTTCTGTAAGTAGAGGTCAAGGTTTTCTCGTATGGACTTGACCAACTGAGCAAGCAAGACAGCGCCACAGAGTTCCAACCGCGGGATACTAACGGTTCGCAAAGGTGCCACTTTTCCTTTTGCTGCTAAAAGGTGGCAGGCGACTTTTCCGTCACGATCCGTTGTGCGCAGGTAGAGAACAGCGCAGTATGCCTTTTCTGAAGCGTCGCAGAATCCGTGAAGCTGGAGACGATGTATGGGTGAAAACTTTACCCATCGAGGGATTTCGGTGGTCGAGATATGAGGTAAATTCTCTAAAATTTGATTCTGTTTCACTAGCGATCCTGCCTCGACGCTTTCATCCCGATCGGTACCTTCTAGCCATAAAGATTGAAGAAGCAATTTGGCTTGAGTCATAATGGGCGAGAGCCATCCTGCCGGGTCAAACAGTTTTGCGATTTTTGATGAGATTTGCCGCTTCGTGGCAGTCTTTGTAGCATTAATGGGAACAACTGAGTAGGAAAAGGTATCTGAAAGAGCGTTCCATCGCATACCTAGTGTTTTTGTACTACTGGTACTCTCAAATTTTAGAAAATCGGAATCAAGGAGATCTGACTTCGTGATTTTTTCCAGAATCTTTGGGTTGTTGGCCGTTATCTTTCGGAGTGGGAATTAGTGCTGGAGTGTCTTTATAACTTCTGATAATTTATTCACAGCATCTGGAATTTTATGGCTGCCTGATAAAATATCGTCTACATAAGTGTCTCGCAGAAGCACTTGTTCAGCGAGTGGGAACCTGTTGCGTGAATCCTTAGCCAGTTGTTGAAGGGTTCTAATGGCTAGAAATGAAGCGCAGTTTACTCCGAATGTAACCGTTTTCAGCCTGAAGTCTTGAACTTCTGAGTTATGCGGTATGCGAAAGAGAATTCGCTGGAACTCCTGATGAACACGGATTTGTCGGAACATCTTCTCTATATCCCCATTATAAATGAATTGATATAATCGCCACCGTAATATCAGGGCCATTACATCGGGTTGAAGAGCGGGACCAACGCGCAGGATATCGTTGAGGGAATACCCAAAGCTAGTATTCCTAGAGCCGTTAAAAACAACGCGCACCTTTGTAGTTGTTTTGTCAGGTCAGACTATAGCATGATGTGGCAATTAAAATGAGAAATATTTGCTATCTGAGGCGATTTCTTGCGAGCTGGTTGGTTCCATGTGATCCATCGTAAGATATTCTTCGAAGATTTCGTCGTAAATGGCTTTGATATTGCCTTTTCGGGCGAGATTTTTCTCCATACTGATCAACTGGCTGTAGGCATAGCTACGGGATTGGCCTAATGCATGCAAGTTTGGGAAACTTGATTTGAAGGGGAGTCTCCCCACATATCTACCGTCTGGCTCACGATATGTGGTCCTTTGGTAGTAGTCCTCGCATGCTATATCCTCTTCTGAGATCGGTGCAGGGTGGTACAGTTCTTCTTGCTCCCAGAACTGTCTTAGTTGTGTACTAAGGAGTTCGTTAGAAACTTCTTCCACTTGTGTCGAGAACACTGACACTTCACAAGTGATGGGTCCACTTATGATCCATCCAAATTTGGTATTTTGCGTGAGCAGGCTTTCACATATGTTGCGATGTATACCACTGAGCATGATCTGAGGAATCAGATCACTGCCGATAATCATATCGATTTGGGCTTGTTGGAAACAGTTGGGGTCTGGCAAGTCCAACATGGCGAATTGATTCCAATCGGGTTTTTCAATAGTGAAGGTTGGAAGAAGTCTAGTCAATTTTGGAAGGACGATTGCTTGGGTATCAATCGACTTTCTGTTTTTCGGCGAAACTAACTTCACGGAACAAATATGGCTGGAATTTTGAATTAATTTTCCACCCATTCCGGAAATTTCGTTTTGAGCCTTTCGGGTGGGGAGCCTTAGACGATTTTGCACTTTCGAGGTGATGAAAGTTTTTTGAGAACCTTGGTCGATGAGAGCTCGAACCTTGTGCAGTACTCCGAGATGCTCTATTCAGACGAGAGCTGTTGGAAGTAGAGTTTTTCCTTCGTTTACTGTGTGCATGGATTGCACCTGTGGACTGTATGTATTGGCGGGTGACTGAGAATTGTCAGTCGCGTTTGTGGGTGTTTGTGATGTGTTATGGTTTGCTTGAGCTGTCGGATTTCGTGTTTCCTTCGGGTTTTGAGGTTTGCTGGATCGCCTTAGTGTTTGGCGGTTGGATGCCTGCAATACGTTTTTTTCCTGTTGGCTTTGATCATTGTGAGTGGTCACATGGAGTAACGAATGATGGTTTCTATGGCAAACTGCGCACGTATTTTGACTTGAGCAGTCACTTCTTAAGTGGGAGAATGAGAAGCAGTTTTCGCACAGCTGCTTTTCTCGGACCACCTTATATTTATCACGCACAGACAACATCTGGAATTCGAAGCAAAATCTAAGGGCATGATTTCCATCGCACATAGGACAAGGGTTCGTCGTGTTGCTTTCAACATAAAAGTTTTGAGTTCTGCTATGACTTCGATTCTGAACAAACTCGGGCTTGATTTGTTTCATGCCGTGAAGTCGCTCTACTACCTCATATCGTTTTGTAAGAAATTCGTTCATTTGCTCCCAGGTGGGCAGATCTTTGCGAGAACTTAGGGATTATTCCCACAAAGAGTAGTAGTAGTAGAAGGTAGCTTCGACGAGCATATGTATACCAGGATTGGGTCCCATTTCTCTGTCGGGACGCCTTGAGAATTTAAGACAGACAGATAATTGTTAATGGAATTTTGAAGTGTCTGTAATGCTTCGCTGTTTTCA
>NW_023458555.1:94989891-95003965 GCF_013731165.1 Rhagoletis pomonella | reverse complement strand
TAGATACGAATTTATGATTTATAATTGGGGATATGCATGAGAAGATGGGATCTTGGTGTAGACTGCGGTCTTTAAAATTTAGAAGATTATTATTTGAATTTTTCCACCAAAAATTGTCTAAATGATATGCAGTGAAATAAAGACGAGATTTGAAAGTTAACCTGTGAAATAATGAAGCTATCCTTGCCTCAAAAAAGATTAGCTTACGCACTACATTTATTTAAAATATTAAAGTTATTTTATTGATTTAAAGTTTATTTAAAATTGCTTTAAAAAATAAAAATTAATCATTAATCATTGGTTCAAAGCGGTGAACATCTATAAATGAATGATTTCACTGGATCAGAAATTTTAATTTTTCTTCTGCCACTATTTATAATAGCTCGCTGATTCCGAAAGCCGAGTAATTCTTTTTTTCCTGCGGACAAGTTTTCGAGATATTTGCAATTTATCCTTATTCAGCTAAAAAAAGTTGTTCCACTCAGAAATTTTATTGAAAATGAAAGTAGGTCTTTTCGCTTTTAAAATAAGTGTGGATGTTTTTAGAGTTATTTTGAACAGTTTTGGACACATTAAACTTCTACAGCGTACGGCTCGTTAATGGAGAAAAAATTATAAAATAGTGATGAAGTCAAGCAAAGAAAATCGATAGATAAATAAAACAGTTGTGTGGCAACTTTCATATGAGCTCGAAAGTTCAAATGAAACGTAGATTATTTACTACAAAAGAAAAAAAATTGTTAATATTTTTGATAACTTTTTGGTAATCTTTTTAAAAAATGTTGGTACAATTATTTCTAAGTGTGTGGCAACCGTGGTGGTGGCAGCCGGGACATCGCAAACGAGTGGTGTATTTCGTCGACGACAACTCAAAATTTCTGATGGCAAAAAGTGCATACTGGAAATGCGCCCTCTCATAAGCGTTCTCTGACAAGGAGGACAGCAGCCTGACTCCAACATTTGCTGTCGCTAATATCTGACATATAAAAATATATTTCGAATATTTTATTCGAAATGCAGTTGACTGATCTGTCCTTATTAATACATATGTGTAACCTAAATGCTTCCATTTGAAATGACAATCTTAACTAATAGCCAAATATAAATTTAGTTTAGTAAGTAGAGTGGAGTACTTAACTTACATTTTTGACTTGTTTTCATACAAATAGAGGAATATAAACAGGAAATCGACACCTGAGTCGAAGATCGATGTATCCCGGCAGCCAGTTCGAAAACACCCTATTTCAGAAAACTTTTCAAGAACGCCCTATCTCAGAATTCGGCTCAAAAGCGCCCTAACTCAACTGCCGATTCCAAAACGCCCTATCTCAGCATATTTTCAATATATCGATGGCTGAGTGGAAGATCGACCTATCTCGGCAGCCAGTTCGAAAACGCCCTATCTCAGAAAATTTTTCAACAACGCTTTATCTCAGAAAACTTTTCAAGAACGCCCTCCTTCAGAATTTAATTGGAAAACACCCTACCTGAGAATTGGTTTGAATAACGCCCTATCTCTGCTGCCGATTCAAAAACGCCCTATCTCAGCTTATTTTCAATGTATTTGCGTTTGAGATAGGGCGTTTTTGAACCGAGTTCTGAGATAGGGCGTTCTTCAACAAAATTCTGAGACAGAGTGTTTTTCAATAAAATTCTGAAAAAGATTGTTTTTAATAAAATTCTGAAGTAGGACGTTCTTGAAAAGTTGTCTGAGATAGGGCGTTTTCGAACTGGCTGCCGAGATAGGTCGATCTTCCACTCAGCCATCGATATATTCATTTGAGATAGGGCGTTTTTGAACCGAATTCTGAGATAGGGCGTCATTCAACCAAATATTAAGATAGGGTGTTTTTCAATAAAATTCTGGAATAGGGCGTTCTTCAATCAAATTCTGCAGTAGGGCGTTGTTGAAAAGTTTTCTGATATAGGGCGTTTTCGAACTGGCTGCCGAAATAGGTCGATCTTCCACTCAGGTGTCGAAAAATTGCTACTACGAAGATATGTAGGACAGGGGTATAAAAAATTAATAAATGTTAAGTAAATACATTTCGTCGCCCTTATACCAGAAGCATGAATGAGTAAATTTATCAATTTTGAGTTATTGGGTTGACTTGATTAACTTTTGGATGATCTATGTTATACCAAATCCCAGAATACCATGCGTACACGGCGGTACATGGCGGCGTTTATGGTGAAAGGCATTTAGTATCACACTTTTAAACTAAACCTTTCTTAACCCTTTCCGTATAAAATTTCAACCACTGATTCTAAAAATTTTAAAATATATATACCGGCTAGTTTTGTATCGTTCATTTCAAAAATTACATCAACAAATTTGTAAAGCTTTGAGCTTTCCCGTCATTCAGGGTCTTTATAATGGTCAGTGATATCGTAGGTGTTTAAAAAAGGTCACCTATTTTTATTTTTTGCTTTCATGAAATATATTTCAATACTATGAATAACACTGTGCTATAAAAACTAAAAAATTTCAGAGCACAGGAAAGGAACGATATACTCACGAAACTATGGGCCAAATACAGTAAAACTGCGTTTTTAGTTTTTCACTCTGGCGTCAGGATTTTTTTCTAAGGACTTGGAAATTCTAAGATATGATTAATTTAAAAAATTATTTAATAAAATCAGTGCAATGTAGAATAACATTATGGGTACCAAATGAAAGAGAAAATTCCATTGAATTAAAAACACAATCTGCCTTATCCTGAGTTTCGTCTGAAAAAAATTCACCCGAAAATTTGTCATCCGCCCATAGTAAAACTATGGAAACCAAAAGTGAAAAGTGAACCGGTTCGGGGAAAATTAGACTCATGATAAGGCTGAATAAAGTTTTTTGGTTTACAAGGACGAATAGGTATTGAAAATGCGCTTTTAATAAACTTTATCTTTTCAAGTTAATAAAGTTTGCAGGACGAAATTCGATGATGTAGTCGTATGTTCATATATTAGTCCTCAAAAAAATAATGTTTTCAAAAATAAATATTGCAAATTTTCAAAGATTTTTAAGGACCACAAATTTAAAGGACTTTTTCATATCCATAATTCTACAGAATTTTATCTTATATTTGATACCCTTATCTTTATACTACCTTGCACTGAATTTTTAAAATAATTTTTTGGAATAATCAGATTTTCTCAATTCCAACGTCCTCTCAAAAAAAATCGACGTCAGAGAGAAAACCTAAGTACGCAGTTATACGTGACTCAAACAAATGACCACGTGTTGATTTTTTTATATATTCGTAATGTTTTTCGAGCTAATTTTCCAAGCTTTAACAAAAACCACTTAAATCACAGTTACAAGCTTTATACAAAATTTAGGAAAATTCCACAAACTTTCATCAAAATCAACTTTTTAATCTGATTCTTTAGAAGATTTTTAGGTATGCAATTTTAGTCTACTGAAGTGCAAGTTTCAAACGGCTGATTTCTGAGAATTTTTTTTTGGTGACGCATTTTTGCACTTTTTCCATATAAGCATGAATTTCTTATGAAACAAAATGAGGGAGACCGTTAGCAACAACGGCAACGGCATTTTTTGTTAATTACACTTGTTATATAAAAAAAAAAACGCAAAAGTAGTGTCCAAAAAACAAGTATCAAAAATCAGCGCATTTTTTAGCTGGTTGAAATTTGCACTTCAGTAGACCAAAATTGTATGGGCTAGAAAACTGCATACCAAAAAGTGGTGTAAAGGTTCAGATAAAAAGTTGAAATTTTGTTGAATTTTCCTAAATGTTGTATAAAGATTGAAACTGTGATTTATATGCTTTTTACTACCGGGCAAAAAATTTTGCTTTCAGTATTGCTTTCTTAGTATTGTATAGTACATAGAAGGTAAACTTCAAAGGTTAGTAGGGGGGTGGCTCGAACCCCGCCCCCCACCTGCCACTAGGAAGCGACGCCCATGTAGCCATATTGCTTCACATGTTAATTCCAAAGTATAGACCTATGGGCGTTTCCACCGAAAGGTCATAGTACGACATTCATTTGCAAAAAAATGGAACCGGAATTAAACCAAATATCCCTTTGTTATTCGACACGCTCAATGCGAGTTCCGTTAGCCTCCATTACGTCAGGTTCGTGGTCAGTTGAAGGTCATGTAAGGAAAAATCATTGAATAAATCTGAAAATTCAATAAATTCCTCTGAATTTGACCTTGGGAATGACCATTAGATGACCTTGAGGAATCAAGGGATCACATATTCGGATTCAGCGACAACAAATTTTTTGTCCTATTTGATCCTCAAATGATCTCGAACCTGACATTATGGAGGTTAACGGACATCGGATTCGGGTTCATCGAGTCTAAAACCCCATATATATGAATTTTCAGATTTATTCAATGAATTTTTCGCTGCTTGACCTTCAACTGACCACGAACCTGACATGATGGATGCGATTCCAAAAAATATCGGTTGAAAACCATCGAGTAAAAAGAATCGGTATCGAATGGCAAAAATATCGTACCGTATCGAACCTTGTATCCCTATCCACTACGGAACTGCAAGTTTTGGAGATCGCCAAAAGTTCGGATAAAATTTTAGCTTTAGCATTCTAGCGATAGCGAAAGTTGGAATCCGGCTGCATATCTGTAAAATTGTTTCATGATGAATACGTACATAGTTAAGTACATAACTTTACACATACACACATATGTACCTGAGGATAAGATAGAATATTTACAATCATTCATTATGCTTGCATATTTATTAATTTGGCATGCATTAATTTCTCGTATTAGAAGGATAAATGTTAAAAAAATGTTAGTAAAGGAAAATTTAACTCACATCTGTAAATGAAGTGTTTATATAACTTCCTAATGCATCCCGTTACTAATCAGCGATTAATATAATCACAATTTTAACCTAGATGACAAGCACGTGTCAGGAGCCACGTGCACCGTTTCGAGGGTTATTTTGTGCACAAATGTTTAGAAATAAAATTATTTGTTTATGTTTACATGTGCGAGTATATGTGTACTGCATGCATATGTATACATATGTATATATACTTATAGTTACTATGAATGCTGGCGTTTCCAGTGGTTTCGATTTTCAACCGGCATTTTTAAGGGTGCCTAATCACGGCATTTAATTCTTGACGACAGAAGCAGGTACTAAATTTAATTTGGGTAAACGCAAACTTCAATTAAGGGATAGTTTGCAAAAGGAAATTGATTTTGTCGGATATGTTATATTTTAAACTAATGCTAGAAAAAACTTTTTGTTTTCTATAAATATTTCTAACCAGGTAAAATATATGTATATTAGACTATATCACTCCCAATACAAAATTCAACGGAATCATAATACTTAATGAGATTTTTGTCGCTGTTTTTTTTAACTTTTTCAAAGATTGCTTTAAGAAAAACTTGAATAACTCAGCCAAAACTTCACCGATTTATACTTATGAGGTATCATTGGAAAGATATCTTCTCACCCTTTCTATTTCTTTGCAAACACCTTCACGTCCCATTATTTGTTGAAAATATCAACCAATCTATTTCTTTGAAGACAATGCGCGATGATTTTTACAACTTAAATAGTTACCGTGCAAACCAAAGTTCCCGAAATCTTAACGAAATCCTTAGGAGTATTAAAATTCTGTAACGATTATTTTACGAATCTTCAATGAAAATTATATGAAGGGGTTTACACGAACTCGTAAAGAAATTTCTGTATGAAAAATAAAGAAAAAATTCTGCAAGAAATTCTTCACATAGCAGCATTATTTTTATTTCCCTACCGATTTTGTTCCGAAATTTCGTAGAGGGATCAAAGTGTACACAGTTTATTTAATTGTAGAAAATTCGGCGAAAAATCGGATGAGATCTTTACGATATCTTTAAAATTTTACACCGCGAAAATTACATCTAAGTCACCTACCTCGCGCGATGTAATGCAGAATTTGTTATATTTTAGAAACCAGGAGAATAACCCTTTTTAAAGTTTGTAAAAATTTTACAGTGCTACACATAATGGTGTGTAATGTTTTGGAAGAGTGTTCAAATGCCAATAGTAAAAAAAATCATCTATTTATTTGAAAAAAACGCAAAGGAAAATGCGTCGTTTCGTCGAGTCGGCGACTGGTAAACCGAGTACGCATGCCACCGGCACAGCCATAGGGATCAAGTTGATACCACCCACTCCCACGGTCTGCAGTTTCGACATCCTTGATCTAAGCCATTGTGATTCCAAGTTTTAGTTGTTACTTTGGGTAACTTTTTTACTTTCTATGAGTATAAATGCCCGTCTACATACAACTTTGGCGTCGATTTAGTCTTCGTCTCGCTCGTCAGAACATGAATTTGTCAACACTCAAATTTTAATAAGAAACGCAGTTTATTCGCGCAATAAGCAGTTGAATTAATAACACAGCTTTCTTGGTTCGGCTATCTTATGCAAAATTTTAAAGGCCAATTTTCAGATAGTTCAGTGTTAAATCAACATAACAGGGTAATTCGGGCAACTGTCTTACGAAAGACTAATTGAAAGGTTTTCTAAAGAGGAGGTCTTAGCGTTATGCTGTTCGCCTTTTAGCAATAAGTTTGTTACAAACTAGATTTAAACAAAAATATATATACTGTTACTCCCAAAATTGGGCGTACGGATCTTTCTTGTTAATATTCGCAATGTTTTACATGCCAAAATCTTTTGACTAATTTTGTGTTAAAATATGTCTTATGTTTTAGCAAACTTAATTTAAATCCAAAAATCAAGCAGTGTACGTAAACCAAGAAAAATCTGCAAAAGTTTAAGCAAAATTGCGACCTTTTTAATACGAATTTCTAAAAAGAATTCAGGTGTGCAGTTTTATGGCGTATTAAATTTTAATATAATAATGTGCGAATTTCAAATGTCTAAAAATTCGCGTTGATTTTTGAGATCTTTTTTGCTTACAGTCCTTCGCATTTTTTTGATGTGTATACATAATGTGACCAACTATTTCATATCTCAAAGAAGTACAGGTTAGGTTTGGTTAGGTTAGGTTAGGCCGCGAGCCGATTACCAAATTTCGAATGCGGCTAATTTCTATCCCTGAGAACTCAGTGTTAGCTCAGAAGAGCCATCTTAACCTCGCGAAGGTTGGATAGTCTAAAAGAACGTGTGGAGATGATTCCACTTCATCCTCCTCTTGGCAGCTGATACAAAAGGGATCAGTTAAAATTCCTGGTCTTACCTATATCAATCGCACAATGGCCTGTCAGAACCGCCCTCACCAGAGGTAACGTGGTATTCGGAACCTTTAAGGGGTAACGGTGGGTCACTCGTTACATTCGCTGCAAAAAGTATTTAAAGTGCCATATAAAAATATTTGCTGTAGAAGAGAAACGTCTAATTTTCCTCTTTTATGTCACAAAAAGAGTATCGCTTTCTTTAGTGCATTTTATTAGGTATTTAGTAAAGTATACAATTTCATTATCGCGAGTACGAAGTATGCGCTGGCCGAGCCTCACACTAGGCCCAACCATCCCAGAGTGTACCGGAGGAGGACAGAGGCGTCCCTAGTTGCTCCTTATCTGGTGATAACATATTAAGGGTGCCTTTCCAACGCCAGGTCATTAGCCACGCAGTTTTCCGCGATGTCACTGTGACACAGCAACTAGAAGAAGTACCTAAGAAGTACTCTGACGCGATGGATAAAGAAGTCAGATATTCCTTTAACGATTTCTAACGCACCAATATACCCTTTAGGAGTGAGTCTACCGCTTCCTTGATGGCAGCTATCGTCACCTGAAAGACACTGCAAAAGTCTGAAAGCCTTATTAATCCCGCCCTACCCAGTCCCCTCTTGAGGGAATACAGGTAGAGAAGAGGCTTCTGGGAAGCATTTCCGAGATGTTGTAATCTATGTGTTCAGGGCGAAGTCAATGCCCCCCAGAACTCCAGAGTATTACCTCCCGGTTTCCCTTAGCCTAATAGCGTGCTGCTACAATTCTGTCTGCAATATCCTCAGGCGCCGTGTTTAACATGACATTAATCGCCAATATAGGTGTGGTTACTAATGCTCCACTAATTCCTAATTTACAAGTGTAGCTTTCTTTACCGGGTTCCATCAGACAAGGGCTCCGTGAAACAAGATAAGCTTAAATCTGATTCCATAGAGGTAATGAATTACTTTGAGCTAGAGACCTTACCTTTTACTTAATGTTAGTCTTCCGCGACAGCTTCCTATACAGGATCAACCCTAAGTACTTGACCCAATCGGAGAGCCGCAGACGAACAACCTGACTCGAGGGAAGGGCAACAACGAGTATCTCGTACTTCCTGGTAAACAAGACCAGTTCCGTTTTACTGGGATTTACTGCGAGGCCGCCGTTGATCGCCCACCTAGTTATCTGCAACAGGTAACCTTGAGGCACAAAAAAGGGGTGTATAGAAATCGGCCCTTAACCAAAAGATCATAATCTACATAGGTGATCACTCGACATCCCACTTCTTCCAGTTCCTCTAGAAGGTCGTTTACAACCGTCATGGAGAGCAGGTGAGGGAGAACACCACTGCTCCGCCGCGACAATTCTGTTACAAAGTAAGCTGTAGATAAGCCTCCCCAGATTATGAATAGACTTGACTATTGCCTCTGGAGTGATATTTTTAACACCCCCACGATATTGAGAAGACCCCTACTGTGTGAAAACTGCCTCCTGACCACTTTAGCAGTGTGAGCAGTGTGGTATCCACCGACCATGCGATAAGCGTGTTGAGCTCTTGAAAGATAGTCACGAGGTCTATCCATCTCTCTAGCGGAGGACAGACTGATAGGCCTAAAATCTCTAGGAGAAACATCAACATTCTTCCGGTATTCGGGATGAACGCAATACTGACCAACCTCCAGGCCTTTGGGATGTACCCGGTCCTCACGCAGTTCTCAAGAATGATTCCATCGGTCCCGGAGACTTTAATGGTTTGAAGGAATTTATCGCCCAGGCCATGCGACGATCGTCCAGAAGATCGGAGAACTACAGGGCCTGAAGTATAAAATATTGCAAAGAAGTACAAGAGCTAAAAAAGAGTAAGGTATTTCCGAAAGAAGTACCGTTGGTCACATTATGTATACATCCTTGGTTTCGGTAGGGAAGAATTTGGGAAGCGCATAGCCCAGCCGAAATTTTTTAATTTCATTAGAAGCACCCTGTGTTTACTTGCTATTGAAAATGGTTGCATACATTTAGGCATACGCAGAGTAAAGACTGGTTTTCACTATGTCATATTTTGGCGCCAAAATTCGGCGACATATTTTGACACAACTTTATCTCTTTATCCATACCTTTACCGATGATATTATTGGTCTAAAACTGACAGACAGTCGATTTCGCAGCGCATGTACACGACTAAAGGTCTATCCTGATCCAAATCAATCGACAAACCGCTTTCTGATCCCTTTTGACAATGTGTTTTCATTTATTTGACGCCAAATGCCACTGAATTTGACATAGTGAAAACCAGCCTTAAGAGAAAATGCGGTTCAAATGATTATTACTTCCGATTATGCAAACTCCGTCAGAGAACTTAGATAGATAGAGAAGGTGCAAACTGAAAGTGGAAACTATTTAGAAAAGTACACCTAGGAATGTAGAAACGCTTGTCGGAGAACTTAGATAGATAGAGAAGGTGCAAATTTTTGGAACGTAAAATTGTTTGGCTGAAAAATAAATCCATGGAATATCACTACACCGCGATTAACATTTCAACAAGAGCTAACAGAGAAAAATGTAAATTTCTGTTATGATAAGTTATATTTGTTGCAAGTGTCTGGCTATGTGTTGCTAGGTAGCAGGTGAATGCAGAAACATATTCATGCATATTTTTTTATAAAATTAAATAAATTCATATACATAGTTAAATTATATTAAATGTACTTTTATATTAGTTAGAATTGCTGATTTGCATATCTGCATGATCATTTTTTAAATATAATTTATTCAGTAGATAATATTGCTAAAAACATAAAAAGCATCTGTTCAAGTTCGCTTCCGGTACGAGTATTATATTATGTAAATAGTAAAAATGAATGTTAGTTAAAAAAAATGGTAAAATTGGTTAAAAATGCATGTTATTGATAGTTTTGATTTGTTACAAAAAAAGAAGAAAATTGTTTATATTATTTAGTTATGTATTGTTCGAAGAAACATACATATGTATTTACATATTTGCCAGTGTATGCTCTCACTGCAAAAATTAGATAGATACATATGTATGTGCATATGCTAATAAATACATATCTACATTTGTAAAAATTATGTACACATGCAATTGGAAGACTAGTTGGTGATTAGCCGTCGACATTTAAAAGGGGCTTTTGGTCGAAAAATGGGCTTCTTTTTTATCGGCTCTTATGGTAGCTTCTATGCTAGATATTTTCAATGCAATGAACCGTAGTTTTCTAGCTGCCTTAGTTTTTTTTCACAAACATGGACACATTGACAAAAAAACGTACAAATGTAACGCACTTGTTAACTTCAAAGTGGTTTTCTTGAAAAGTTATTTTTGAGTTTTATGAACATTTATTTTGAGAAAATGTGTTGCATGATCATTTTCCACTGCAATACTCGTATTATATGTAATTAATGGGGCATATTCATAGTTAAAATAAAGTCGACACTAAAGTTAGTTACAGATTTTTAACTTAGAATATCTGTAAAAAGCTGCAACTAAGTTTAGAATCGACTTTATTTCTCACGCATGCGCATACGGATGTATATATGTACATATGTACTTACATATGCACTACATATGTAATAAATTATAGTTTAAAAAACTAAAACCTCCCTATTATAATTGCCATTCGTACTGTCATCAGGTATGTAACATGAGAATAGAAAGCGCTGCATCTTTTAGGCGCATCAATATTACATAGTTACATCCCGAGTTAATAAAAGGAAGGTAATAATAATAAAAATGCACATACTCCTAATCATTTATGCATTGATACGTTCCTACATATGTACATATGTGTACATACATACTTAAAACCACCTCGAAACTTCCCTGCAGAAAAAAATTATCAATTGATAAAAAATAACCCACTTGTAGTTTTATTAGCGGGATTTCTATAAAATATATAACTTGTGGTTAGCTACAAAAAGCTAACTTGAAACAAGTGGACAAGCAAAGCAGGAGTAAAGCTCGAGATTGTTTTCTGTGAACGCTTTTCTCTTTAAATATCATGCACTTCGCAAATACTATTTCGAATTGAGTACAAATAAAAGGGAGATCGAAATGTCATATTATCATTTTGAAGTTATAACTGACATAGTTCTAATATGGGACCACCTACAGCAGAATATCGAAACAAATGTGAATAATCGAAACAAGTGTGAATGAATAAATAAAGTAAATAAAAAAATAAATAAAAAAATGTTTTTTTTCCTATTGATATTTTATGTCCCAAAGAAGTTAGTTACAAGTTAGTTGCATGAAATGCAGAGGTAACCACTCATGACTATATCTAATGCAGAGGTAAACCACACTTGACTATTTCGCGGCCATCGCCATAGAAATATAGTTAGCTTTCGTCAAAGAAAATATACAGGTAATAAGCGACTTTTAGCTCCATCCTAATCAACATAAAGCTAGCTTATAGTTAGATACATTTCCTGCAGGGTTATTTATTGATAACGTTCTTACACATGCACGTACTATATCTATATATATATAAATGAAATGTTTTTCGTATGACCAAACGGCTGAACCGATTTGTATTCAGTAAAAAGTACTTCTTTGGACCTTCTCTGTGGAAGGTTATTCGATTTAAAAAAAATTGAAATTTTTTGTTGTCATTGCCAAAAAATGAAGAAAGCTGAGACGTCACGATTTCACAATTTCATAGAGTTTTCCGTATATTTAATGTCACGAAACTACTAAACAGCTGGACCGATTTCGTTCATATTTGGAGCATATTTCAGCACCTTGAAGGGAAATATATTAAATAAAAATTTAATCGCTAGGTGGCGCTGGAGTCGAGATATTCATAAAAATTGCATTTACTTGCTGATTTGGCTTAGAAAACAATTTAGCCAATTTAAAAGAAATATTTGGACATGAAACTCACACGATAGGTGGCACTGTGGCCGGGACATTCCCAAAAATTATTTTACGCTAAGAGAGTAATATATATCTACCATATATTTGTGGCAGTATGTATGTATGTATGTGCCAGGTTGCAGCCTAAACGGACGGACAGAAGCGAACAAAATTTTGACAGAGTATTGCCATGACACCTGGGCCTATAATAGGGTAACAAAATTGGGATTCGACAAAGGGGCGTGGCACCTCCCATAGGCGTGAAATTTTTAATCAGCCATAACTTCGAAACTATAAGTCACATGAACTTGAAATTTGGTATGCAGTCATATATATGGTAGGAGGTGCTTACAGTAGAGTATACATAAATGGCTTTGTAAAATTGGGCGTGGCACATCCCATAGGCGTGAAAGTTGTTATCAATCATAACTTCGGAACCATAAGTCACATAAACTTGAAATTTGGTATTCAGTCATATATATGGTAGGTGCTTATAGTATGGTATAAACAAATGAGTCTGTATAAGTGGGCGTGGTACATCCAATAGGCGTGGAATATTTTATCAGCTATAAATCCGAAACTATAAGTCATATGAACTTGAAATCTGTTATTCAGTCATACATATGGTAGGCGCTTATAGTAGGGTATATATGAATGAAGTTGTAAAAGAGCGCGTAGCATATCCCATAGTAATATTTTATCAGCTACAACTCCGGAACTATAAGCCACATGAACTTGAAATTTGGTATGCAGACATAAATATGGTAGGTGCTTACAGTAACGTATGTATATATAAAGGGGTTTGTGAAAGAGGGCGTGGCACATCCCTTAGGCGTGGAAATTTTTATCAGTTACAATTTCACAACCATCAGTCACATGAAATTGAAATTAGGTATGCAGACATATCTGGGGTAGGTGCTTACAGTAGGCTATATATACGTGAGTTTGTAAAAACGGGCTTGGCACATCCCATAGGCGTGAACCCTTTTATCAACTATAACTTGGGAATCATAAGTCCCAAGAACTTGAAATTTCGAGTGCAGGCATGTCTAAGGTAGGCGCTTTAAATAAGGCATATATAACTGACTGGAACATCCCATAGGCGTGGAAAATTCGAAATCATATGTCACGTGAATTGAAATTTGTTATGCAGACGTATCTTTAGTAGGTGCTTATAGTAGGCTATATATAAGTGAGTTTTTAAAAGGGGGAACGGCACGTCCCATGAATGTTTTATCACCTATAACTCCGGAGCTATAAGTCGCTTGAACTTGAGATTTCGTATCCAGTCATTCTAATGGTACATATTCCTGAAATTTGGTATGCAGGCATGCCTATGGTAGGCGCTTATAGTATGGCATATATAAACGAGTTTGTAAAAGGGGGCGGGGCACATCCCATAGCCGTGGAATTTTTTATCATCTATAACTTCGGAACCATAAGTCACACGAACTTGAAATTTGATATGCAGACATTTTAATGGTAGGTGCTTATAGGAGGGAATATATACACCAGTTTGTAAAAGGGGGCGTGGCACATCTCATAGGCGTTGAATTTTTTATCAACTATAACTTCGGAACCATAAGTCACACGAACTTGAAATTTGGTATGCAGGCATGTCTATGGTAGGCGCTTATAGTATGGCATATATAAATGAGTTTGTAAAAGGGGGCGTGGCACCTCCCATAGGCGTGGAATATTTTATCAGCTATAACCTCGGAACCATAAGCCCCAAGAACTAGAAATTTGGTATGCAAACATGGCAATGGAAGGTGCTTATGGGAGGGTATATATAAACGAATTTGTAAAAGGGGGCGGGGCACATCCCATAGGCGCGGAATTTTTTATTAGCTATAACTTCGGAACCATAAGTCACACGAACTGGAAATTTGGTATGCAAATATGTTAATGTTAGGTGCTTATAGGAGGGTATATATAAACCAGTTTGTAAAAGGGGGCGTGGCACATCCCATAGGCGCGGAATTTTTTATCAGCTATAACTTCGTAAACATAAGTCACACGAACTTGAAATT
>NW_023458555.1:94988106-94989881 GCF_013731165.1 Rhagoletis pomonella | reverse complement strand
GCGTGAGGGATCCTATAGGCGTGGAATAATTTATCAGCTATAACTTCCGAACCATAAGTCCCACGAACTTGAAATTTGGTACGCAGACATATCAATGGTAGGTGCTTATATGAGGGTATATATAAACGAGTTTGTAAAAGAGGCGTGGCACATCCCATAGGCGTGGAATATTTTATCAGCTATGGTGGTGTAGTGGTAAGCAGTGCGCGCTTCCACTCCACAATGCCTGGGTTCAAACCCTGGTCAAAGCAACATCGCAAAAATATAGAAAAAAGGTTTTTTCTTAACAGCGGTCGTCCCTCGGCAGGCAATGGCAAACCTCCGAGTGTATTTCTGCCATGAAAAACAGCTTCTCATAAAAATACAATCGCCGTTCGGAGTCGGCGTAAAACTGTAGGTCCCTCCGCTTTGTGTGACAACATCAAGGCGCACGCCACAAATCGGAGGAGAAGCTCGGCCAAACACTAACATATGTGTAAGCGCCAATCTATTATTATTATTATAACTTCAGAACCTTAAGCCACATGAAATTTAAATTTGGTATGCAGACATATCTATGGTAGGAGCTTATAGTAAGGTATATATAAATGAGTTTATAAAAGGGGGCGTGGCATATTCCGTAGTCGTTTAATTTTTAATCAGCCAAAAATTGGGAACCATAAGTCACATGAACTTGAAATTTGGTATTTATACATAGTTATCTATAGGAGGTGTTCAGAGTAAAGTATATATAAATGAGTTTGTAAAAGTGCGATATACATATATATATTTATCTATTAGATAACTCGGATATTTAAAACTGTGTGTTTTTTTTTGAAATCTTACCCTCTTTAGATTATTTTAAAATGGAAAAATTAAATCATTTTTTAGTCTCGCGATGCTGTTAAACGAAAAAGTTTCGTTCATAATGAATAAAACTCCTTCCGAATTAAGCAATATACTAGAAAAGTGCAGCTAAATAAACGAATAGGCAGCTAAACGGAATGTACCGTAGTAGAATAATTTTAATGTAGAAATTTGATCGTTACCTTAATCTATCTAATATTAATAAAGGAACAAAATTTGTAGTACAAGTGATGATCAATATATATTAGTTATAGCACGATAAAGCCAAAAGTATGGCTCCTAAGGATGCCTTAATGTAAACAATGAAAATAGTTTGTCTCCTTTAAATTATGCTGAACTGAATATTTGTATTACTGTTTTATATTTTGATTTGTTTACCCCGAACGACGTCGGGTGCTCTGCTAGTATACATATAATAACCCTGTAGGGAAACGAACTAGTGCGGAACTGGTTCGGTTCTAGTGCGTTTGGAACCATGACTAGTACGCGTTAATTCTCTTTTGCATGCTAGCGACTGGCAAATTTAACATTGCGATGTCCTAGGAAGTGTCAATAGTCCCCCGTTGCATCCCTTTTGCTCTAGTTCCGAACCAGTTCTAAATTCGACAGATAAGATCTAGTTCGTTTTGCATCCCTTTTTCTATACTTCCGAACCAGTTCCAAATTCGACAGATGAGATCTAGTTCGTTCTGCATCCCCTTTTCTTTAGTTCCAAACCAGTTCCTAATTCGACAGATGAGATCTAGTTCAATCTGCATCCATTTTTTATATGTAGTTCCCAACCTGTTATAAATTCGTCACCTTAGATCTATATTTCTAATCAGGCTTGTCGAAACACTTCCCTTCTATATTAAATACGATCGGTTGAAGGAAGGACAATACAATCACAAATGTTTAAACACATTTATTAAAAATTTTTAAACCACATT
>NW_023458555.1:94927141-94988096 GCF_013731165.1 Rhagoletis pomonella | reverse complement strand
ATTATTAGTTCACAGTAAGACATACTTGTCTAAATTTAAGCATATTGATAGTAAATTCAGTTCTTTTTAAGCTTATATGTATAGGAAGTACTTCGAAAGTTTTTGTCGTACTTAACTTAAATAAGATATACAGTCAGTCAATAAAGTTTAGGTACAGTGCAGTTTTTACAATACCGACAACTATTTTTTAAATATTTTATTTTTCCCTAATTTTTTATAAAAATATGGTTAATTCTACACCAAAAACCCCAAAAATCAGAGTTCCAAACCTAATGCAAAATTAAAGAAAACTCTGCGAATTTCCATCCAAGTATTGCAATTTACACTCTTTAGAAAAAAGTTAAGTACTCAGTTATTATCCCATTAAAGTTTAGTATAACGAAGTGCAAGTTTGAGGTAGCTAGGACTTACCATTGATATTTAGCTTTTTTTTTGTTGTTTGGTAAGTCCTAGCTTCCTCACCCTTGCACTTCATTATACTAAAATTGAATGCGCTAAACAACTTTTTCTAGAGAGCGTAAATAGAAAATTAATTATTTTAATGAAATTTTGCAGAATTTTCTTAAATTTTGCACAAGGTTTGGAGCTCTGATTTTTGGGGATTTTGTTGTAGAATTGACCATATTTAAAAAAAAAAAATTACCGAAAAATAAAATATTTAAAAAATAGTTGCCCGTATGTAAAAAAATCGTTGTACCTAAACTTTATTGACTGACTGTATTAAGGTAGCTGTGCTGGATTGCATAAAAACAAAAATTAATTTGTCTTTTCTTAAAAAAAAGGTAGCTCTGGTGGCTTGCATTTTTAAATAAATTTAGTGAAAAAGTGATAATTATTTTGACACTTTTTTTTTTAAATGCCTCTTTTTCTGCAACTTCATTGCCTTTCGCAATTGTCCTTCAGGATCTTGGCCTTTGTTTATGGAATCACTAAGTATAATGATTATTAAGCAACTCAAAAACTATACCAGCGTGATTACCGACGTATCCTTTTGAGAGGTAGCCGCACCCTTATAAGAGGAATAGGCCCCAAACTTTTCAGGTCAAAATTTCAGTAGGTTGCGTCTGTATGGCCTTTTCAATTTTATAAATTATCATTATTTTTAAGTGGAAAAATAAAACTCAAAATTAATGATAATCTCTGCGCCAAAAAATAAAAATCATAAAATTATCATTATTATTATTATTATTATTATTAATCCCAATAATAAAAATCATATAATAATTATTTCCGTTTGAGCGAAAAAATAAAACTCAATAATAATTCATAAAATAATGATTAAATGCTGATTTGAATTATGTTTCTCATAATGATTACCTTCCCTGCGTTTAAAATTTGAAATAAAATAGTTTAGTTAAAGTACCACATTTCACTGCTTTTGGCTGGTGCGGCACTAGTTACTATTGGACTGGTTCGTTTTTGGCGAAAAAGAACTAGTACTGGTTCACTAGTTCGTGTTTTCCCTACAAGGAACTTTCTTCTTATTTGGTGTTGACAAACTTTAACTTCAAAGTCTAATGAAAATGCATTTCCCACACATATGTATGTAAATACATCCCAGTGGGAATTAGGAGCACGTAATAATACCTTATTAGCAACTTACTCTTCACCTGGCAGTCATTACCATTTCCCTGCCGAACGTCCCTTACTATTACAAAGGCATGGCCGCCTTATGTAAGTAGGAATTAAGAATGTACATTTGGTATCAGACATACTTCTGAGCCGCTTTATAAAGTAAGTTACGTGTAATGCAGAGCAGTCGCTCGGAGTAGTTCGGTGCTCGGAAATAACTTCGGCTGCACGTTATTTTGCAACTGACAACGTAATGTGTCTTCGGAGGTGTTCATTTTGCCCTTTACTAGTAGATGACATTGGCCATGATGACAATTTTGGTACTAAAAACTGGAAGAAAACATGGCTTACCTCGCAAGGTGCTTACCTATTTTCCCAGTGGGATACTCCAATAATTGATAACATAAATACATACATACATCCATGCCTATATACATAAGTATGTACATACATACGTATGTGCTTATTTGTGCCAAATACTACGCACATGCATATATATGTACAACTCAGCATACATACATACATACATATGTACGAGTGTACATAATCACGCCCGGAGGGTGCCTTGATTCCTTTTGGGGACGGTCACCATTGCTGGGCTCTAAGCTACCGAGCTAGCGAAATAAGTCTAAACGAATAAGTAACCCCCGACGATGAGCGACTGGAATGGACGCTGGTCAAAAGCTAGCAAGCCCGATGAAGTTCCTGTGACAGTGGCGAGTCGACACCGCCTCTTTGAAGTATGTGTCCCCCTCATCATGCATGGGCTTGATGAGTAACAAAATCCAAGCGCGACGGACCCACAGTGGGCGGCTTTCTGGTCAGCGTCTGATGGTGAACAGGTGCGGCTGATATTGTAACCTGACCGGTACGCGTCGCGGCGCACTGGGAGTCCCTTGAAATCTCGACAGCGACTTCTCCGGTGGTGGGACGAACAGGGTGATGTGAGCCTGCTCTGCCGAGGTGTCAGCCGCGGTGTGTATCAGTGACCAGCCCCTTCGGGCCCTGGTCAGGAAGTGTGCATTGGACGCAGGAGTAGTAGCCTGCGTTGCTCCGGGCGAGCGCCGGTCCGTCCGTGTTTTCCGGGACTGGTAAAGCGAAGGACAGGCCTCAGTGAACTGGGGTAGGGCATCGTCCCCGAGATAATATCAGTTCCTGTCTATTTCGGCCCGCCCGCCTGCACACAATGCGCTGGAGAACATAAATTAATGGAAACAAATATGAGAAACAACACAAAAAGCAACAACAGCAGCAGCAACATATACGGCATCATAATGGGCAGCGCCACTGAAAGCTTGGATAACGGTTATGGCAAAGTGTCCGAGACAGAACCGTCCATGAGAACACCGATTGCGGAAATGGACCCTTTCAAGCGCGCATCACGACTGGTTCGGTCGCCTACAAAGGTGCTCAGCGTAGAGAAGCCAGTATGAGCGAGGTCTTCACCACCAGCGTTGCAGGATAGCACGGCACAGGCGAAAGCAGTGCGATCGCGAGGAAAATATATGTCGGAGCTAGGCGATGCAATCAAGAAGCTGATGGATGTAATGCGCCCACCACAGCGCTCAATCAACAACAACATGAGGGACATTCTCCGCCAAATAGCAAAGTTACATGCAAATGCACATGAGGAGTACATCAGAATAAAAAAAAGACAGACGGAACTTCCTCATTATGCCCACGACTGCGGAAACCACCCCAAAGAGGCCCCGCATCGAAAACCAGCCGAAGCGAAGAACGCCACCTAAGAAGAACAAAACCACACATGAAGAAGTGCCAAGGAAGTTAGAAACCATCTTGAGCAAGTAGACGAAAGATAGAAAGAAAAGGGGGAAAAAGGAAAAGGCTGGACAGCGGTGAAACGTAAATCACGAAGCAGCAAGAATACACTATATGCTATAGTTATAGCGCGAACTGGAGATATGTCCTACAGCGATATCTTAAGGGCGGTGAAAAAAGATGATGCTTTGCAAAAACTCGGCGAGAATTTATCGCGAATTAGGAAGACGGCCAAAGGCGAAGTCCTGCTGGAGCTGAAGGAAACGCAAATGAAAAGCATGGCATACGGCTTACGCGGGTATGTAAATGGCGCAGGTAAGCCTTCCCGTGCTGGGTGCAAGGCTACTGCTAGACACACGGAAAGTAAAGATAGGCTGGGTAGTGTGCAGGATAAGAGAGAAGCCGAATCCAAAAAAGTGCTTTAGGTGTTTTGAATACGGACATCTGGCGAGAGCGTGCAGCAACCCAGAAGATAGAAGTCAGTGCTGTCTCAAATGTGGAGAAAAGGGGCACTTCGCGAAAGCGTGCAAGAAAAAACCGACCTATAGCGCGTGCAAGAACAAGGGAAGGGAGAACTCGGATCATCAAATAGGTAGCCGGAAATGTCCCCTTTACCAAGAAGCTTGCAAAAATCCAAAAAATGAGAGTCATGCAGCTAAATCTAAATCATTGCGATGCAGCGCAGGAACTTCTCATGCAGACTGTGTCCGAAGAGAAAGTGGATGTAGCAATAATTAGAGAGCAGTACAAAAACATGGACGCCGCAACATGGACATCTGATTGCACAAACAAAGCCGCCATATGGGCTTGTGGAGGCCAAGCTCTCCAAGAAAAGCCGCTATTAGGAAAAGCCTACTACACGCGGGCGAAGATCTGTGGAATCAACTTCTATAGCTGTTACTTACAACCGAGCGTGCCACAAAGTGATTTTGAAAAAAAACTCTGGACGAATTGGTACGAGAAGCCTTGCCTACTACGATGAACGTGGTGGCAGGCGATTTCAATGCGTGGGCGATGGAATGGGGCAGCATCTGTATGAACAGACGTTAAATACGGGAAACAGGAACACTTTCGAAAAGAACGGTCGTGGCTCGGTGATTGACATCACGTTCGCTTAGTGCGGTCAACAAGCTGGGAGGTGTCAGATCTCTATACGAATAGTGACCATTTGGCCATTATGGTCGAAATCGGAAACAATGCGCAGAGTCGAAAATGTGCTGCCATCAGAAACGCACAGACTCGAGGGTGGAAAGTCGAAACACTTGACGAGGAACTCTTCAGAATCATGATGGAGGGAAATCTTGCCAGCGCAGAAGATACGGAACGACAGGCGGAAATTCTGGTGGGACACATCAGCAAAGCATGTGACGCCGATATGTGTAGGAAAATACAAGGCGCTTACAGAAAGCCTGCATAGTGGTGGAACGAAGAAATTGACATATTAAGGAGTGAGTGCCACAAAACGAGGCGGCTCTGCCAAAGGAGACGGGGATCGGCGGAGCACACATGGCTGCGCGAGTGCTTTAAGAGGAAGCGAAGCGACCTCAAGAAAGCAATAAGAAGGAGTAAGTCGTGCTGTTTCAAAGAGCTCTGTGAAAATATAGACGAAAATCCGTGGGGTGATGCGTACAAAGTGGTGATGAGGAAAATTAAAGGTGATAAAGGGCAGGCGCCAACCTGCCCCATCCTACTCTCTTCCCTGCACAAACTCCAGAAGAACGACAGCTGCGGGTCGAACAACCTGCGATAATGCACGCACCATTAGTCACTGACGAGGAAGTAATCCAAGCGGCGGAAAGGTTTGGCAATGCCAAAGCACCAGGTCTAGATGGTATTCCAAACAAAGCTCTAAAGGTTGCCATTAAGCATAATAGCAGCCCGTTCACTGACTTATTTGAGCGGTGTTTGCGGGAAGGAGTCTTCCCAAAAATCTGGAAGAAGCAGCGGTTTGTTCTGTTGCAGAAACCGAATAAACCTGCCGGGGAACCAAGCTCGTACCGCCCGCTTTGCATGTTGGACACACTTGGAAAAATACTGGAGCGACTTATTTGTGTACGACTAGGGCAACACCTAGAGGAAGAATCCCCGGGTCTCGCCGACAACCAATATGAATTCCGAAGACAGAGGTCAACCATCGACGCAATTATAAAGCTCACTGATATCGCAAGCAAGGCAATCGAAGGGACTAGATGGATGTATGGCACGAAAGAATGCTGCGCGGCAGTAACGTTCGATGTCAAAAATGCTTTCAACTCGGCCTACTGGCCCCACATAATAAGCGCCCTGGAGTGCAAGAAACCCTATCTGCTGAGAGTTGTTTCCAACTACTTGTCAAATATACTGCTACTCTACGATACCGATGAAGGACCGAAAAAGTATGTTGTGACGGGTAGAGTACCACAGGGCTCCGTACTGGGCCCACTGCTGTGGAACCTACTCTACGATGGAGTACTGCGCCTAGCACTACCAAGGGAGGGGAAGGGAAGTACAAATCATCGGGTACGCTGACGATATCGTAGTAACAACAGTGGCTAAGGAAAATCAAAAACTTGCTCACGGCAACAAAGCTTCAACTATCGGGGCAAAAAACGGAAGCGGTGTTGATCACAAGCAGGAAAAAGGTAGAAAATGCTACGCTTAACATTGACGGGTATAGCATCACGACTCAGCAGTCGTTGAAGTATTTGGGCGTGACGATAGACGCAAGACTCAACTACAAGGCGCACATCGACTAAGCCTGTGAGAAAGCGGCAAGGGTTACGGCCGCGCTAACGAGGATAATGGCCAACATTGGCGGACCAAGTCAGAGCAGGCGAGCACTCCTAGGTAAAGTGAGTCAGTCTATACTAATGTATGCTGCGCCCATCTGGGGGCCAGCGCTCCAGCAGAAAACATATGCCAAGACAGCGAATTCGGCTAAACGCTATCAGGGTTGTCAGTGCGTTCCGCACGGTATCACACGAGGCCGTTGGAGTCATAGCGGGCATCATGCCACCAGATATAATGGCCATGGAACTTAAGAGAATTTTCGACAAGTCAAGAAACATCGGCAGGCGACTAACAGGCGAAGAACGGAAGGAAGAAAGACAGTCTAGCTTAAACGAGTGGCAGAGACGCTGGGATGCGACCACGAAAGGAAGGTGGACGCACACGCTAATCGGTAACGTACAAGCGTGGGTTGAGAGGAAACACGGCGAGACTGATTGCTATCTAACGCAGTCTCTGACGGGTCACGGCTTATATATCTAAACAACTACGGACACGATGACGGGACCGAGTGTTCCTTTCGCGGTAGTAGCGGTGAAAACGTTCAGCACATTTTCTTTTCCTGCCCGAAGTATGACGCCGAGAGAGCAGACCTAGAAAAGCTGATAAACGATCGAGTGGCGGCAGAAAACATTGTGCACCACATGATGCAATCTAGAATGGTGTGGAGTAGAGTCAAAGCGTGGTCCTCTATAGTGCTTCAGGAACTTAGAAGGAAAGAGTGGCAGCGCAGTAGCGATAATAGAAGACTGAACGAGAGGTAGGCCAGAAAGGCGTGTGTGAAGAGCCAATTGGCAAAGCTACGCCTTGCGACGTAATACCTAACGGCGGTCCCGCAAGGCGAAACACAAGCTTCAGACGTCGGAGTTAAGGGTTTAGTGCGTAGGCGCGCTGTCTCGCAAGTCCTGAATTATGTGATAACATAGTCTGGGCGTGGTCCCGAATGAGGTGTACCCTTAGCGGACAGGATGACGAATCGTGCATAACATCTTTGGAAGATTCCCCCTCCGTTGGAAAAACAAAAACATAATCACGCACATATTCAAACACAACAATAACTATTTCATTCATAACGCATGCGCGTATTTCTCAAGGCCAAATAAATTCATTCCTAACAACCGCAGCAAATCTCCCCCAAATTCATCACCCTCAAGCGCAACTTGAAATGAAATCTCTGCCAGCCAAGTGAAAAGTGGCAACTATTTCTCTATATCCAGTAAAATAAGTTATCTCGAATTTTGGTAATTTTTGGCAAAACAATCTATTTCTCTGATCCATAACAATATTTCAGTCATTAACTCGTATTTTAAGGTGTAATTTTAATTAACATTAAATAAAGTGAACGCTTTGTGCAGAAAATAAATAATTTTATTTTTTAATAAAATCAAAACTCCTAAATTCACAAACATATGTGGTTTTGTCGGAAGTTCACTAATGTAACGTGGCAACTTTTCTCGTTTGCACATTTGTCTGTCCGAAATTGTAAAATGTATGCCCATAACGCGCCACGATGTTTTTTTTGGGTCAATGTGTTTTGAACACCATTTGTATGAATGCAAAAAAAAATTATTCTATATATTTCTGAATATTAAAAATTTTATACTTCAAAGCGTTTATAAATTTATGTTTATCTATATCCACGGATGATTTTTAATTTTTTTCACCCGTAAGCAAATCTTCAGTACCATAAAAAGATTCAACCACATCAAAGTACGAGCAATGCGATGTCAAAGTTAGTGCAAGTCCACTCTACATGTCCATATGTATGTCTGCATGTAAGCGTGTAAATATGTCAACTGAAGTTTGCTTTTAACCCATTTGAGCAGAGCAAGTTTTTTTTTGTTTCAGTGGTTAATAAAATACAATTTTTATACCCGAGCGCACTTGTGCACAAGGGTATTATAACTTTGTTCACATAACGGTTGTTTGTAACAGGCAAAACGAATCGAGATAGATATAGACAAATGTATACGTAAATGATCAGAATGAAAAGAGAAATCGATTAAGCGGTGACTATCTGTCCGTCCGTCTGTGCACACGATAACTCGAGCAAAAGTTGAGATATCTTTTGGGCGTATGGCGGATGGTATTGAAAATGGGGGAAATCGGACAATAACCACGCCTACCTCCCGTATAACGGTAGTTTTCAGAAATACGAAAACTGCGATATATTAGTAACTACTGAAGATAATTCACTCAAAATTGACATTTAGAATAACTTGTAGACGAAAAATAAGAATATTAAAATTTTTTGGAGAATTGGCGTAGCCACGCCCACTTATAGTTACATGTGTATACCTTGGTAACCCCTGCACCAATTTCTTCCAAACTTGGCACAGTTGTTGACCCTGGTACAGCATACCAAATGGCTGAAAATTTTTAAAATCGGATAAATATTAAAGCTAATTTATTCAAAATTGATGGTTGCAACAATTCTTTGCCAGGAAATACGTTTATGATAAAATTTTGGAAAATGGGCGTGGCACCGCCCACTTATGATCACATATATGTATCTCGTTAACCGTTCTACCATGTATGGTTATTGTGCTTGCCACATAAAAGCAAACCGTTGAAAATTGTTGAAATCAGACTAAAATTACGGCCGCTTTTCATATAACGGTACATTTCGGAAATGCTTTAAATTTCAATATTTCGAAATTTAAGGATGCAAGTTTACTTAAAATGTATACACCCGCTTATCATGTAGCGGTAGCTTTCGGAAAGGTGGAAAACATATCTGTGTTCGTATGGAAAAGTAGCTTATGTCGAAAGGCTGGCTTTAGTATAAATCGGCATCCGCAGCATACGATTGCGAATTACTCACTGGCGGTGAGCCGTTGAGAACTTTTGGCAAATAAACGTGCAAGAAATAGCTCCGATACTAGCAAGTCAATATTCTTATTAAGTCTCATCAAAAAATTCTTTGTCGTTTAAAGAATAAAGGGAATGCCGCAGTATACTAAATCCAGCATTTCGACATAAGCTACTTTTCCATACGAACACAGATATATTTAATACTTGCGCCGGGTATTTAATGTTCGGCTCCGCCCGAACTTAGACTTTCTTACTTGTTATAGTTAATTTTCATGAAAGTTACATGTATCGTCGAGAAGATGTTTGCATGCAGAATTTTAAATGAATTAATATTATTCTCCATATAAAATCTACTAGCAAGGCTTTATTAAATGTAAATGTAATGTTGCCTTTTGCGATTAACCCATTAAAGAAAACGTTTCTTTTTCAACTTTAATTAATTATTTAAATATCGTGGAATATTCAGATGAACATATTTATCATTTGTTTGGTACTTTCCTACTTACTTTGAAATTTAGATGCTAAGGATTACATATTAGTAAAAAAAAGTGTGATTACCGGTCCGTCAGGTCTTGAAATTAGACAAATGTCTTAGAGAATTTCGTGTTGTTTCAGAATATATAATTTGATCTTTGCGCGCGACTGTTTTTGATTTACTACTTAATTTTTGATTTTCAGCCTCTTTTTGCATAATTTCGCGAAAAGAATTTTACGAAGAATGGTAAAATCTCACCAGACGTTAGGAAAAAAAGCGAGTATTTACACCTAAGTTATTTTATGGTATAACCTTTGTTTTCTGAGAGTGAAAAGCAGGAAAAAAATTTACAAAAATTCCATCACATTTAACGACTGGGCCCACATTTTTTGTGAGTTTCGGACGTTTTAGCGATCCCATCTTCCCCATATTGTATATTTAGGTTTTTCTAATAAAAGAGAGAGCACATACTAAATTTCACCGAAATCGGATGAAATTTAATGTTTCCGCCCACGAGAGTAGAAGGCGTGGCAATTATTCCATCTTTACCCAATTTCATAATTCCCTATTTCTAAGTAAAACTCGAGCACATGTCACCTGCACCTGCCTCCATATAGTCGAAACACTGTGCGTCGTGGGTGGCAATTCGCAGAAATTTAAAAAATTTTCTGTTGATGAATGACGTCGGGGGGAAGACGAAAGCAGATCAATCGTACATATGTATGCACATATTTACATTTGAATGAAAAATTTCATATATGTATGTAGTGATTTAGAGATTGTCATTTCAATAATATGCTGTGGCGCGTATGCTAGAGGCGATGCAACTTTTTGGCGTCTCGCCGTTTGTCTTGGTTCAAATCCCCGACGGACCAAGTAATAACTTTTGAAGTGAAACTTCTCAGGCAGCGGTATCGCAAAAATGGAGAGTGAAATTTTTAAACCTGAAAACGTTACATGAGTGAGAAGGAAGATGTAGGTAGTATAGGGAAGGGGAAAAAAGAAATAAAGCGACGCATGACGGGTACGACCTACATATGTATGTAGGTGTTTGAATGCACGTATGTATGTATACATATATATGTAGTGTTGCCAACTTCGAAGTTTCAAAAAGCACCAAAACTTGGGGAAAAAAGCGTTTTACCGTACTAAAAGCACTAATTTTTTTATACCAAAGGATACTTTTTTCATAACTGTTTGTATTTAACAAAAGTAAAAAAAATAAATAATATTTATAAGTATAAATCAATACACAAAACTTTTTCTCATGCTAAAGAAGTAATACCGAATTATGTACTACAGATTAAAACTGGTATATTTAGAGAAAGAAAAATCTAATCGCAACAAACGAAAAAATTAATGTAGATTCTTTTAAAATTAGCTTTAAATATTTCAAATTATTTCATGTTTTAAATATCTAGGAGAAATTTTAGTTCAGAAGAAGAGCACTAAAAAAGGCACTAGGCCAAGGCGCATCAATTACAGGTGATAGCGATAGAAGCTATGCTTCTTCTTATGAGCACGCTTGTGTCAAATTATCGTCTGTTTTGCTTTATTTACATATCCGCGTATACATACACATATACGTATATATATATACCCTGCAAACAAATGCTCCCGAAATCTTTAAGAGTGTCGGAAATTTGTTACGATTCTTTAAAAAATCTGTAAAGAAAAACATGTGAAGCGGTTGACAAGAACTAGAAAGAAATTTCTGTACGATTTCTTAAAGAAAATTCTTAAAAAAATTGTGAAACCTTTCAGAATTCTATGAAATCCTGGTATGCAGGGTATACATATACACACGAATATGAATAGATAAAGAAGATGTTGATGACACAAGTAGTTCATATCAACGGTAAATGTTGTTTTTGTACGATTGCTTTGGATCATGCACTAGGCACTAAACAATTTTTTTGGCGTTTTTATTTTCAAAGAGCACTAAATCTAGTGCTTAAAGCACCAAGTTGGCAACTATGTATATATGTATGTATGAACGAACTCATTGCGCATTTCAGCTTTGCCGCTACCATATATGCATAAATGATGCAAGCGTGCTTCGTATAACTATGTACATCCATTCGTACATATGTACATATGTTTGTATGGATATATTTATGATGAAGCAAACGGGCTTTGTTGATGTTTTTTTTTTTTTTACGAGGAGGAAGCATTGAAAGCCTGTACCCGTCAGTGTGGGACTTTAACCCGAACTAAACCTCCTACTGTCCATGTACCGATCCCCCCGGTACCACCGTCAAGCATTCCGTCGGGAGGCGGTTTGAGCACTAAGCTCGCGCATACGTTCCAGTCAAATGTACTCAGTCCTGAGCTGTACCTAATAGGTTCTGCCACGTCTTAATGATAGTGAAGCTCTTTTCTTTTTCTACTATGTATTTATTTAAGTATCTTTACCTGAAGTTAAAACCATATACAAACACGGTACTTATATATTAACTACTTAAGATGATGTTAAGATGATTTTCTTGTAGCGGTCGGGCCAGATTTTCAGCAGCCCCGTCGCTGGTAGTTTCGTTGAACAGGCATTCAGAAAAATAACCCATGTACGTTTATGTGTACTGCCTTGGCGGTTGGAACGGCCTAGGTTCCAATCCACCCCTACGCGTTGGTAAATGAACTTCATTGTTGGAGAGGCGGACTGAGAGCGCCAGTTTCTAAGCCGCACAACCTTGGCGGTTGGAACGACCTAGGTTCCAATCCGCCCCTACGATTTGGACGAATAGGTTTCAAGGCCGGTTGGAACGGCCTAGGTTCCAATCCGCGCCGACGCTATGTTCTGGAGACGGTTTGAAAGCATAGTTTCTAAGCCGCCTGCCTTGGCGGTTGGAACGCGCTAGGTTCCAATCCGCTCGTGCTCTTCGGGTTCGCGAATTTCAGATCCGCATTGCCTTGGCGGTTGGAACGGCCTAGGCTCCAATCCGCGCTTTTGCATTACATACCTATTGCACGTCTTTGCCGCTCTAGACATCTCAAACATTTCATAATTGACGCTATTTCACTGCTGGCTAAACTCCATTCCTCTCTACCTCTCAGCATATAATTTACTACCGCTTCTGGAGACAGTGCTGCATTGATATACTGTTGGAGTCTACGTCTCTGTTCGCTGAATCGCGGGCACAGTAGAAGTATGTGCTCCGGGTCTTCGATGGCGCCTTTTCCGCAGAAGTCACAGTACGGATCACTGTCGTGTTTGTATTTGTAACCGCTTAAAAATTGAGTTAGATGGAACTCTACTTCTCAATGAGACCTCTTTGTCCATCGTTCAATATCCGGAATACAGCGATGCGTCCATCGCCCCTTAGTTGAGCTGTTTCATTTGCGCTGCCATTCTAACAGGCTGTTTTGGCGTGCATGGGTTCTCTGGAGCTCGTCTCTTTGGCTTGAAAACAACATGACCGATTCTTTGGCCAAGATGTCAATTGGAAGCAGACATACGGTGCACATAAACGGTAGGTCGCATTTAGACCACGGTAATATGAACAGTGGAGTACCACTTGATGCCATACAGGAGCACCATACGTAATCTGACTTTTTACGACTCCTGCCAGAAGCTTCCTACTGCGTTGTTTAGGGCATCGGGCATTTATCATTATTCGTAATAGTGCTGGCACTGTCACAGCCGTTTTTTTTTTTGTATATATTCTAAGTGCGCTTTGAACGTCAACCTCTTATCGATCAGGATTCCCAAATACTTTATCGCTGGTTTTGTTGAAATTTCGTGTTCGCTAATTCTAAACGTTACGTCTTCTGATTTTTTTCTACTTGATATCAGGACGGCCTCGGATTTCTGTCCTGCGAGCATGAGCCCGTGTGCGGTGAGCCAAGACATAACTGTATTCACGGAGCTGGTTGCTATGTCCCTGACTTCGGGCCAATGCTTTGCGGTTATCACTAATGCTAAGTCATCGGAAAATCCTATTATATGGACGTTTTGAGGCAATTTTACACGTAGAACACCGTCGTACATAATATTCCACAGGAGCGGGCCTAGGACGTAACCCTGTGGGACACCACCAGTGATTTCATGATTTTTCGTGCCATGTGCAGTTTCATACCACAGGATTCGGTTCTGGAAGTAACTTCGGATTTGGCGACTTAGGTATTTAGATACCCCCAAACGATCCAGCGTGTCAAATATTTTTGCCCAGTTTGCCGAGTTGAACGCGTTTTTAACATCAAGGGTAACAATAAGGCAGTACTGCTTAGAGCCCCCGAGCCATCGCGAACCAGAGGTTGCACTCCTAGCTAACTGAATTACCGCCGATACTGCATCCACTGTAGACCTACCTTTCCTGAAGCCGTATTGGTTAGGTGATATACCTCCCTTAGCTAAAACTTCTGTCTCTAAGCGGTTGGCTATTACGCGCTCTAAAATCTTACCAGCTGTATCAAGCAGACATATTGGTCTAAAGCTGGTAGGATCGTCTGTTGGTTTACCTGTCTTAGGCAGCAAGACTAACTTTTGTTGCTTCCATATAGATGGGAAAATGCCCTCCGCGAAACATGCGTTGAAAACTGACACAAAGGAATCAGTTAGATGCTTTGCTGCCAGTTTGAGGGCTTTATTAGGTACACAGTCAAGCCCGGGTGCTTTCTTGTCGTCTATTTTTTCTACTGCATTCAATACTTCTGTTGCTGTTACCCGTTCAGACGATAATGGCATCTGGGTTTTCACCGGAGAAACGAGCGGCATTTGTTTGGGGAACAACGTCTCAACCACAGTCTTTAGGAAAATGGGACACGTTGGTGTGGGAGCTTTGGTAGCTTTCAATTTCTTTGCAACAATTTTGTAAGCATTTCCCCATGGATTTCCTTCTGCATCGTCACACAGCTCTAGGAAGTGCTGGCGCTTACTGCCTTTAATAGCGGTTTTAAGGGCGGTGCGCGCTTTCTTGTACGTTTCTCGCCTTTCTTCGAAATTTTGTCTTTTTCTGGAACGTTGAAAACGCCTCCTGGCTTGAAGGCAGTGCGTCCTTAGAGATGCTATTTGGTAGTTACACCAATAAACAGTGTTGTGTGGTCTGAGTGTGGACCGCCTTTTCATTGCCGCATCGCTTGAGGCCCTAATGTCTGCCATTAGCTGTTTCGCCATGTTTTCTGCCGACCCTTCGTAATCACGTGCAGGTAGCATTCCTACGAATACGTAGACGTCCAGTGAAGCAACTTTCCATCCTGAAAAAGTGGGCTTTCGAATCTCCTGCTGGGTACTGACCCTACCTTGATTTAAGTTGCATATTATTGCCGAGTGGTCGCTTTGCGTGAAACAATCGCTAATTTTCCACTTGGTATGCAGGGACTGTCCCTTGCTTGCAAAAGTTAGATCAATAACTGATCCATATCCATTGCGGCTGAAGGCGTATTCGGTACCCGTGTTTAAGAGGACGACGTCCAAGCACGCAAATGCTTCCAAGAGCGCTTTGCCCTTTGGGCTTGTTCTAGGGCAGCCCCATTCTTGCGCCCATGCGTTGAAGTCGCCAGCTATAACACTGGTCGACGGCCAAAATTTACCAGAGACGCCGTTATGAAATTCGTATGTAAAATCACCCCCTGATTCCGAAAATCAAGGTTATTTTTAATTTTATGGTACCGTTTTTGAGATATTTGCAATTTACCGTTTTTGCAAAAAAAAAAAATTGGGTCCACTTAATCATATATATCTCAAGAACGAATTAAGCAATTCCAAAACGGTTTGAAGCTTTTAACAGGTAATAAAATTTTCTATAAACTGTGCATACAACACGCTAGGCCCTGTAGATTCAAAGATAACGAACAATCATTACCGATTTTTTCAATTTTTTTTGTAAAAATATAAAAAAAATTGTACTTTGCGGGGAAGGATCTCGAAAACCTTTTATTTTTTTGCAGGTTTTTTTTTTCTCCCTAAGCTCTGTTGTATTACAAAAAAAATAAGCCATCATCGAAGAAAATCGATGCAAAACTACGTAAGTTATAAGCGATCAAATAAAAATACCCAGGTTGCGCAATTTCAACGTATACCTCAAAACGTATGTATGGTATAAAGAAGAGTGAAATATCTAGCTATGCTCTGTTTCTATTGAGTTAAAAGTTCAATTTATGAATGAAATTACCCATATTTTTAACTTTTTTTTTAAATTTATTTATGTTTATACTATTTTCTAACAATCTTTATCTTAATTTGATTTTACTATGTTGTCGAAATAATTATGTGTTCTACTTTGACGCTTATTCAGTTTAGGATCGGTTTCTCTTATGAGAAACCAGCAGTAATCACCCATCATTGCGACGTCCCAGAATCCTTGATATCGATGCTCAATTAATTTCATTTGCTGATGAAACCTTTCGCCATGTTCATCACTTTCGTCGCCAAGATTTGCCGGAAAAAAGCTCAAATGTGAGTGGAGAAAGTGAATTTTTAAAGACATATTTACGCCCATTTTCGCATAATTATTGATTAGGTCGTTCACTATCTGCTCGTAGTTAGGGCTTTTGTGTCTACCGAGAAAAGAAGCAACGACCTTTTCAAAGGATTCCCACGCTGCTGCCTCAACTGATGAGAGTAGTCCTTTGAATTGATTATTGTTGATCAACTTTCTTATTTGTGGTCCAACAAAAATACCTTCCTTTATCTTGGCTTGAGAAATAACTGGAAAAACTGTTTTCAAATAGTCGAATGCTTCGCCTTCTTTGTCCAAAGCCTTAACAAAGTTTTTAATGAGACCGAGCTTGATGTGTAAGGGTGGAAGTATGATTTTCTCTTTCTTGACAAGAGGGGTGTATTTGATGTTATCCACACCAACGGTAAACTCGACTCTTTCCGGCCAATCCTTTCTGACGTAGTGGTCCTTACGAGCTCGGCTATCCCACTTGCAGAGGAAGCAGAAGTGCTTAGTGTAGCCACTTTGTAGACCGCATAGCATTGCAACGACTTTGAGATCAGAACATATTTTCCAATCATGCTCTTCATATTTGATAAATTTGAGTATTTTTTGCATTTCCTCGTAGGTTTCCTTTGTATTTACTGCATGTGCAATCGGGATAGAAGGCTTTTTGTTACCAATATGCAATAATACAGCCTTCAAACTCAGTTTATTGCCGTCTATGAACAATCGCCACTCTTTTGAATCATATGTTTGACCAAACTCTTTGAATAAACCAGGGATGTCGTTGCAGTAGCATATACTGTCTTTCTTGGTATAGTGTTTGGAAAATGGTTCGTGACGAGTTCTACTATATGTCACCTTAACATCGGATTGCACAAATTTAAATTGTTGCATACGAGAAGTGTGGATCTCGGCCTTTTCCTTGGATAGTTCCAAATCTCTTATCCAATCATTAAGTTGTGCTTGTGACAGAACGTTTCTTTCGTTTTCCATGCGAAATTCAGTACAACTTGATCCCCCGCACTCAAATGTTACTGTTGACAATGGAACTGGATCCGCAACTGCCGTTGAATGTAGTACTGGTAATGTCACTGTAGGTACGCTAGCATATGTTACTCCTCTTGATCTTCCAACGCCAAGTACTTTTGTTTGACAAATATAACACTCTATTGAATGGCAAGTAGGTTCTCTCCATATCATTGGTGTATCAAATTTTGTTTGTTGTCCTGATTCCCACTGAATCAATTCTACTCGACACCATGTACACAAAGTGTTCGGTGTCCATGGTTTTTCAGCATTTTTAGGCTCAATTCCAAAATACTTGGAGTATAAAGTTTTGATATGATCTGAGAACACTCGTCGTCGCCTTATGATAGTATATTGGCCACACATGAAACAGAACATATCTGGATCCTTATTACACTCAAATTCTCGCGTCCTTTTACTCATTTTATTTTTTTTAATAAATCACGGTTTTGAAATTAGACTTATGAACTGAACTATCTCCGGCGAGCCTTGAAGATGTTATGAAGTTTCAAAGCGCATTAACTCATATTTATACTCGGAACAAGAATAAAATTGAAAAAATCAAATCTTACCTAGACAGAAAGGTTCCTTTTTATAACAAGCCGGGAAAAGAAAATACTACCTGTTTTAGATGTAGGCTTTAGAAATTTTCTGTGTCTTATAATTTTGAAAATCTACCTGCATACTTACCCATAACTGACGGAAATACATGTTTATAACTACATGCCTACAGCAGGTTTCGAACCCAACCACTCTTCCTTTCGATGCAACCACTCTACCTACTATAATACAATTCGAGTATTAAAAGTACTATTTGATTTATTTAAAGAAAAAGTGTTATCATTGTTATGGTGTTATTCGTTTATCCGGATAATATCTCACTTGCACTTTATACCTTTAATATATGTATGTATGTATAGGTACATACATTGAAGTTGCGCAACCTGGGTATTTTTATTTGATCGCTTATAACTTACGTAGTTTTGCATCGATTTTCTTCGATGATGGCTTATTTTTTTTGTAATACAACAGAGCTTAGGGAGAAAAAAAAAATCTGCAAAAAAATAAAAGGTTTTCGAGATCCTTCCCCGCAAAGTACAATTTTTTTTATATTTTTACAAAAAAAATTGAAAAAATCGGTAATGATTGTTCGTTATCTTTGAATCTACAGGGCCTAGCAAAAAGTGTTGTATGCACAGTTTATAGAAAATTTTATTACCTTTTAAAAGCTTCAAACCGTTTTGGAATTGCTTAATTCGTTCTTGAGATATATATGATAAAGTGGACCCAATTTTTTTTTTTTTGCAAAAACGGTAAATTGCAAATATCTCAAAAACGGTACCATAGAATTAAAAATAACCTTGATTTTCGGAATCAGGGGGTGATTTTACATAAGAATTTCATAACGGCGTTTCTGGTAAAGAGAAAAAGTTGAAATTTGTGGTCCAGTGTAATTACATTGGCATCCAGGCAGAGTTTGTTGACAATATCCTCGAACGCCGCAAGGGGAGTGCTCGGTGGCATATAGCAACTATACACATACAAGTTTTCAAGTTTAGCGCATGCAAAGTAGTTTTCGGAGGCTACACATTGAATAAAGCTCGGCTTTTGTCCACATGACCAGATTGCTGCTTTCCCGTCTATGTCGTGAGTCCATACTGTGGAATCTCTGTGTTTATAAGGTTCACTGAGGATTGCAATGTCTACGCTTAACTCATTTACTGTTTGCGCTAGTAGGTCTTGAGCGGACTGACAATGGTTCAGATTCAATTGGAGTACTCTCATGGTCTTTGTAGTTTACGGACAGCCTCCTGATAAAAAGGACATTTTACACCCCCCGTGTGGTGATTTGCTCGGCTTGGGTCTTTATTTGCATAGAAGATGCACTTCGCTGGGTTTTTGCATGCTTTGGCTGTGTGCCCTTCCTCACCGCATTTAATGCAGGCACCTCTTCGATCCTCTGTACTCGAACAGTTTTTCGCGATGTGGCCCACGTTCAAACATTTGTAGCAACGTGTGATCTGAATTTTTTCACGAATACGGCATATCACCCATCCGATCCGGACTTTTCGTTTTTCAATTAGGGCCCTGGCTGTGTCAGTGGGCAACAAGAGTGAAGCAGTTTAAAGCGTATCTGTAAAGAAGGGTTCTTACGTCATATGTTCGTGCTAAGAATATTTGGATCGTGATCATTATGAGAAATAGTAGCACTGATAAATTTAGCTGAATGAAAAGACCGAACTGAAGACATTTGAGTAGGGTCGGGAAGTTTTCGATAAAAAAGAGGAGAGAATGATTTGTCTGAAGTCCCTTGAAGATGAAGGTAACCCTTACCCTCCTCCAGGCCCCCGGGATGTACCCCCTTTCTATGAAGCTCGCATAGATGGGGACCAGGCAGCGACACGAGACCTCCACAGCCTTTAGAAGCTGGCCAGGAATAATACCATCCGCGTCAGGGGACTAGGAAGGCTTGAAAGAGTCAATCGCCTAGATCATTCGGCATTTCTCCAGTAGTCCAAAGGAGGATGTAGGGCTGTCAACCGTACCAACACCAGTAGGCTTACACGGTGCAGAGTTTGCTGGGAAATGAGTGTAAAGGAGTAGATTAAGCGACTCCCCTCCGCTCATGGCCCAGTTTCCCTCTTCGCCCCTCAAGTATCCCATGGGTACAGGACTCCTCGCAAGGATTCGCATAAATCGAGACGATTCATAACAGCCTACTACGATTGCGCAGAAGTTTCTCCTTGACTCACTTTTGGCTCTTATTTATCTCGGGCTTATAGGTACCCAGTACGACCTTGTAGAGTTCCTAGTCGTAGTGTTGTCGACTATTCCTGGATTTGTTGAAAAGGCACCAGCTCGACGACCTGAGTTTCGGGAGTTTCATCGTCCACCATTTAGGTCGGACTTCGCCCGAGGTCCTACTCAGCGGGCATGAGCTTTCAGCAGATTTTTTCTGTAGAGGTCCCAGTTTATTTTCCTAAATTTTTTGAAGGGGATAATTTTAGAATGATCTTCGTCCAGATAAAACTGAGTATATCTGCTCCGAGAAGGAGTGATCATGAAGTACCCTCCGATCAGAAATACGGGATGATAAAGATTAGGAAGCAAGGGTAAGGTGAAGGACCTCTTGCCTGGCTGAAGTGATAAAGGACGGTTCGTTTCCTCTATTACAAATGCCTAAGTCCTCACTTGGAATATGGAGGTGATTCCACCTTGTCAGCATGCGCCATGTATGCAGATATGAGCTAGAGCTCTCTGGCTCTGCCGTCCAGGCTTACCGTCACTATGCGGTTTTTTCTGCACCATCAGCCTAAATTTATTTGTTTATTTCTTCTTCTTTTTGGCGCTGTAAACGCCTAAGCGATTTTTCCCGAGTTCAGCAAAGCACTCGAGTCGTTCCTCCTCTGTGCCAATTGACGCCAATTGGAAACGCCAAGTGAAGACAGGTCCTTCTCCACCTGATCTTTCTATCGCAGTAGGGGCCTCCCTCTTCCTCTGCTACCACCAGCGGGTTCCGAGTTAAATACGTTCAGAGCTGGAGCGTCGGTGTCCATTCGAACGACATGACCAAGCCAGCGGAGCCGCTGTATTTTAATTCGCTGTACTACGTCCATATCGGTTTAAAGCTCATACAGCTCATCGTTCCATCGTCTGCGGTACTCGCCATCACCAACGCGTAAAGGACGGAAAACTTCTGGTAAATCTTTCTCCCAAACACTCCAAGAGCCGCCTAATCGGAAGTTGTCCTTGTCCATGCTTCTGCGCCATATACCAGCACGGGTATGATGAGTGACTTATAGAGCGTGGTTTTCGTACGTCGAGAGAGGACTTTACTCCTGAATTGCCTACTCAGTCCTAAGTAGCACTTTTTGGCAAGAGTGATTCTGGGTTGGATTTGAATGCTGACATTATTATCGGTGTTACTGCTGGTTCCCAAGTAAAAGAAAATCTCTACTTTCTCGAAATTGTAATTGTCAACAGTGACGTGGGTGCCAAGGCGCGAATGTGCTGACTGTTTGATGACAGGAGATACTTCGTCTTGTCCTCGTTTATCACCAGACCCTTTCGCTTTGCTTCCTTATCCAACTTGGAAAAGGCAGAACACACTTCGCGGCTTTTACTTCAAATTACTCAGTCTCATGTGTTGAGCTTGGCAATGTTGTTGAATTCCTGGATCTAGGAGTGCTCTTTGATTCGGGATTTACCTTTGTTAACCACATCAATTACATCATTCCTAAGGCTTATTCTAACTTAGCTTTCATGAGGCGCTATGCTAGAGATTTTAAAGATCCATATACTCGCTAATTGCTTTACAATTCCTTAGTGCGGTCTAAATTGGAATACGCATCCATAATTTGGAATCCGATATATGCGTCTCATTCCCTAAGAATTGAAAGAGTGCAGAGAAGTTTCATTCGGTTTGCTCTGCAACCGCTTCATTTTAATGAGCCTGTTCCATCTTACGCTGCTCGGTGTATGCTTATTAACGTTAAGTCTCTTGCTAGTAGAAGATCCATACATTCCCTAATGTTCATATATGATATTATCAGGGGCTCCATTGATTCTCGGGACTTCTGGGGCTAATATGCTTCAATACACCTAATAGAACGTTACGGTCTCATTTACCATTTCATGTTAAAGTTGCTAAATCTAAATATTATGATTTCGCCCCCGTTATTAGGGCCCTAAATGAATATAATAATATCTTTAATAAACTTGATCTTGATTTTGCGATGCCCAGATCTTTGTTTGAGTCTAGGATCCTATCTCATTATTTTTAATCCTCCTTTTTGTTTAAGTTTCTAATCTGTAGTATTAAGACAATTTTTGTATTCTAGTCTGTAAGGTTTTAGTAACCATAGACTTAAATAAATGAAATGAAATGAAAATTTGCGCTCCTTTACGAGGCAACTATAGTAGGCGATGCAAGGGTACACGCTTACCTTCCATCGCCCCGTCCATCGCATTACATGGATGGCGGTGATGTCACCTTTTATTTTCCCTAGGACATCAACCAGCCGGGCAGAGGCACCTTCCCGATTAAGGGTGCGGATATTCCAGGTGAATACCCTCAAATCATAGTCCTTCCTATGTTTGCCGTTATCGTCATCAAAAGAAGGGGGTATCATCCATGGCATGTGTTTTTTTTCACTGGGCAGGGTTCAGCATTGCGGACCCAAACCCAGCCCACAAAACCAAACGTGAACGTGAATTGCTGCCGAAAACGTTGGTCCAAACGTTTCAATAAAAAATTAATTTTGGGTGGGACGAAGTTCGCCGGGTCTGCTAGTCTTAATATATAAAAGTCCCAAGTCACTGTGTTCGTTTTCGCTAATCTCCGAGACCGCTTAACCGATTTCAATGAAATTTTGTGTGTATTGTTGGTTCCAACTTAAAAGATAGGATGGTTTTGAAACCGAGAAAAAATATATTTTTTTCATCGAAATTTTTTCTATGCTTCTCGCAAATTTCTTAAATATCACGTGTCGCTACGTTCGTTTACGCTAACTACAAACCGTCCATATCCGAAGCAAGAGTTTTCCAATGCTTTTCGCTGTTACGCGGTATTCGGTAACTCGATGTCCGGTAGTTTTTTTCGAATGTATTTTGATTGTGTAAAATAGTGTTACGAAAACAAAACACATAGTAAGAAATTACCGAACACCGGGTTACCGACTACCAAGCTTCGGTGTGAATCTACGATGCATGTAACCTGCCTATGTATCGGTGTGTAGCAGGACAACGTCTGCCCGGGCTTACTAGTTGATTTTATATATCTCCATACCAAGTACCAATATCCTACCATGAACACTTCCAGAGATATGCGGCATGAACAATTCTGTTTTAAAATAATATCAATTTTTTCCATGAGTATGCGATTGATGTATATTTCCAAATATACACAAAAAATGTCCTAAAAATCGGTCAAGCCGTTGCGGAGGAGTTGACCACAAACACCGTGACATGAGATTTTATGCGAATGGTGGCAACCCTTTGCAACTTTTTTTCTGTTTTAAATGTTTTCATACATTCACGGTGAAATAGCCTTATTGCGGCTTATTTAAATAAATTTTTTTCTGATACAGCAATGCATATTCATATATGTATAAAGATTTTATCGAATGGTGGCAAACTTATTCAAATTTTTTTCTATGTTAAATTTTGTATGCATTCTCAATGAAATATAATTATTTCTGCTTTTTTAAGTTTGGTTTTTTCTTGATTTTTTAGATATCTCACAACACCGGATTTTCAATTTTTTCTTTTCAAACCTTCTACAGGCAGAGGGAAACAAAATGAAATAAAAACGAAGCAAATCCGTTGAGCCATTCTTGAGTTATGCGATAACACACGAACATCAATTCATTTTTATATGTAAAGACTTTTTTTTAGTGGTGGCAACCCTATTCAATTTTTTTTTGTATTCAATTGGTTTATACATTCTCAGTAAAGTACATTATTGCGGCTTATGTAAATTTAATTATTTTTTATATTTGTAATATGTGGCAACACCGGTTTTCCAATTTTTTCTTTACATTCATTCTACAGACAGAAAGACATAAAACGAAATAAAAACGAGGCAAATCCGTTGAGCCGTTCTTGAGTTATCAATTCATTTTTATATATAAAGATAAAAATATACAGTGGTCGTCCAGTATAACGAATGCCTATATAACGAACGTTCCAAATAACGAATGCTTATTTTAAATGTTTTGATTACTCTAAATAACGAACGGTTGAAAAAGGAGTATTCTATATAACGAACGCTTGTTTATTTTGTGTGCTTGAATGACATATTTTGCATGATTTTTGGGTACGTGGAATAACTATCAGTTCAAAAGAATAATTTCTTTAAAGTGGTCGCGTTTATTGAACTGGAAAAAACCTCCGTCGCGAAAACGAACGAAAAAATAAAAACACATTAAGGGAAATGGGAATATGGGGCTCATATGTAATATATAGACTGATTTTATTGGATTCTCATAATAAAATTTTAGTTCGATATAACGTACTTTTCGAAATAGCGTATGAACCCAGAAATTATATCATTCGTTATATTGGACGACCCCTGTATATGTATAAATAGGTGGTACTCTTCGTTGAAATATTTCTGTTTGAAAACTATTTCAGTCCTCTTTGTTTGATTTGGATAAGCGCTTTGTTTATTATTACGAAAGGACTTTTATTTCGGACTTAAAAAATATTTGGCCAAGTCTAACTTTTATTGCTGGACCTAAAAAATAGAGTCCGGATTCTTAAGTTATTACTGGACTTTTCCCAAAAAGCTCGACAAATAAAAATAATCCAGGATTCTTGTCCATGAGGTCCTGGGATTAAAGGAACCTTGATAACTTTATTCTGGGACAATTTTTGCCCGGACTTTTATAACACTTGTTACGATTATCCTTGAAACCTCGTTCGGATTTCCCAAATCCTTGGGTTCGTATCGCTGGACTGTTAAATAAATGCTAACAATGACCAAATTGTAGTACAATTAACTTTATTGTACAACAAACAATTTACAATACTCGCAAATACCGCAAAAACACTTTACAACACTTGTTAAAGCAATAACAATGCTTTACTACTTGTTAACACAATTAAACGTATAGCTTGCTTATTCGCAACTCACTTCACTGCTCACTTTACTTGTAGCTTGCTGACTTGTAACTAACTCACTTCGCTCTGGCGGCGCCCTTAAATACCTGCGCTCGCATTTATGGCAACTCTAGAACGTTCTGAAGTTTATCGCTCATTCTCTTTCTCTAGCTGTTCGCAGTGTTCATCCAACTTGACGTTTCTCTTTGTGGAAAATTCTTCGCCATTCCTCGAACATTCTGCCCATTTCTCGTTGTTCGCTTCGCGTTGCCGCAGTATTCGTCACAGTGCCCTCCACCTAAGTCTGATCGTCCCGATCAGACACACTTGCTGTTCCAAACGCCGCGGCGCAAGCCTTTCCAAGTGGACCACCTTCATATTGTTTCTCGGTCTCCCAACGGTCTGTATTCGATACACTACATCATTCAGCCGTTTGACAACCTTATACGGACCTTCCCAGTTACATTGTAGTTTTGCGGACAAACCTTTCTTCAGTTGTGGATTGTACAGCAACACTAAGTCTCCCTCTTGAAAACCGTCGGAGTTCATTGCCTTGGCATACCTGGCCTTCATCGTGTAACTCATAATTTGAGTTCGCTGTATCACAAGAGCATGCATTTCTCTCAACTCCTCTTCCAGGATGTTAGACGTCTCTTTCCCAATTCCCCTTGCATCGCCAGTTACTCCAAACTTCAGGTCAATAGGCACATGGAGCTCACTGCCGAAGATTACACTTGCAGGAGTTTTACCTGTTGTTTGATGCACTGTTGACCGGTATCCCATCAGGAACAAGGGTATGCGGACATCCCAATCTTTCTGATTCTTGTCCATGACCTTCCGCAAATGCTCTTCCAAATGCCATCTGATTGGGGATGAAGAGCCATTGTTCGAGTTTTCCGGATACCCAGTATCTGGCACATCTCTTGGAATACCGCCAATTCAAAATTTCTTCCCTGGTCAGAGTGGAGCTCTATCGGTACACCGTATCTCGCAACCCAATTGTATGTGAATACCTCCGCTACTGTTTTAGCTTCCTGGTTTGGAATCGAGTATACCTCCTGCCAATTGCTAAAGTAGTCCATAACCACAAGGACGTATTTGTTTCCCTGTGCGCTCAAAGGAAATGGACCGGCTACATCCATGGCAAACCGCTCGAATGGTGCACCTGAGTTATACTGCTTCATCTGGCCATGACTTCTGGATTTCGGCCCTTTAGCTGCAATACACTCCGCGCAGTTAGCAATCCATTCTGCGACCGATTGCCGACAACCAACCCAATAGAACCTCTGCTTAACCTTCTCAAGGGTAATCGTGATTCCCAGGTGCCCTCCACTAGGACCATTGGTGAATTCCTTCAGTACATCCGGAATTCTTACCTTTGGAACTACTATCAGGTTGCGGGAGCACTGGCCATCTTCGCTTTCCCATACCCTGTGCAAACAGCCAGATATTAATTTTAAGCTGTTCCATTGGGCCAAGTACGCCTTTAAGATGGGGCTTTCCGCTGCCATTTGATCCTTAGTTGGCATTCTGTCCACCTCCAGTCGATGCATCAAAAGCTCCAGATCCGGATCTTCCTGCTGACACTTCCGTAGCTGTTCTTCCTTCCACTCTTCCACTGGTGGTATTGTCGTTAGACGAACGTCTATAATGCCCTCTTTTCCCTCAGCTTTTGAGCAGTGTTTACATTCTAGGCTACATGGTCGACGGGACATGGCATCAGCATTTCCGTGGACACTTCCCTTTCGGTGCTCAATAGCGAAGTCATAACTTTGCAGTCTCTTAATCCACCGAGCTAGTTGTCCTTCTGAATTCTTAAACTGTAGTAGCCACTTCTGCGCTGCATGGTCCGTTCGAACTCGGAAACGTTGCCCATAGGGGTACTTGTGGAAATGTTTGACGCACTCCGCCAACGCTAGTAGTTCTCTCCGAGTTACGCAGTAGTTCCTCTCTGGTTTTCCAATCGACCGGCTATAGTAGGCAACTACCTTCTCCTGCCCATCAATTACCTGCGACAGTACGCCTCCTATGGCATAACCTCTAGCATCCGTATCCAAAATAAACGTTGCACCTGGAACGGGAACGAGTTTGGAAAGCCTCCTCCTGCTCCTTGTTCCACTCGAAGGCTCTATTTTTTCTACTGAGATCGTGGAGGCTATTAGCAACGCTGGCGAAACTCGGAACAAATCGGCGGTAGTAGGTGCATAGCCCAAGAAAACTTCGTAGATCGTGCAGGTTCCTAGGTCTTGGCAAATCCTTTACTGCTTCTATCCTTCCCTTCGCAGTAAAGACGCCCTCCGTTGTCACCTTGTGCCCTAAGTATTTCACCTCCTTTTTGAACAGTGAGCACTTTTTAGGACTTAGCTTCAGACCAGCACCTGCTATCCTCTGGAAAACTTCTTCCAAATTGTTCAGGTGTTCCTCAAAGCTTTTACCCAATACGATAATATCGTCTAGATACACCAAACATGTTTTCCAATGCAGTCCTTTGAGCACATGGTCCATAAGTCGTTCAAAAGTGGCAGGAGCGTTGCATAATCCAAACGGCATCACCGTGAATTGCCACAGACCGTCTCCAACGCTGAAAGCTGTCTTCTCCTTATCCTCGTCACTTACCTCCACTTGCCAATAACCGCTCTTAAGGTCGAGTGTTGAGAACCACTTTGTTCCAGTCAACGAGTCCAGAGTGTCATCGATCCTGGGACATCCTGGGGATCCTGTCTTTTTTCGTCACATCGTTTAGTTTCCGGTAGTCTACGCAGAACCGCATTTGACCATCCTTCTTCTTCACAAGTACTACCGGCGAACCCCATGGACTCGCTTATGGCTCAATCACACCACTCTCGCTCATTTCTTTTATTATTTGGCTAACAGTTTCACGTTTGGCAAGTGGAACACTCCGAGGAGCTTGACGGATTGGCCTGGCATCGCCAGTATCAATGCGATGTTTCACGACGTTAGTCCTGCCTGGTTTGTCGCCATCCTTGTCGAATATGTTGGAGTATCTTCGAAGAAGTTCCTTAGCCTTGTGCTGGTATTTTTCTTCCAACCCGTCCCATGCATGAATGTCTTCCGCAATGTCATTCTCGCCAATGGAATCGCTTTCAGGTAATTTTACGCAGTTGAAGATTGTCTCTACCTCTCGATATTGCCCCAGTGACTGGTGATTTGAACTCATTGAGCACTCGAACTGGGATGCGTCCATCCTTTTGCGTCTTAACCAGGGTTTTACCAATAAGTACGTCCGGTGTAGAATTTTGTGTTGCTTCAACAACCCACAATTTGTTTGTCCCACAATCTCCATCAATTTTTGCCCACACAACTGCTTCTGACTTCGGTGGAATCTGCTCGCTTTCCTCTAGGATCACTCGCTTGCCGCTGTACGGACCATCATACCCAAACCTAAGGGGCACTTCCATGTTGTCGTACTTCATGATCCTGTTCTTCATGTCGATCTTCATACCTTGATCAAATAAAAAGTCTAATCCAATGATGACTTCATCCATAATCGCCGCGACTATGAACTTGTGTAACATCGTCACATTCCCTATTGCGACTTTGCATGTTACCTCTCCTACAACTTGGGTGTCCTCACCAGTTGCTGTCCTCAACCTTGCTCCAGGTAATGGCCTTACCTCTTTAGTGACCAAATCAGATCGAATGATGGAATGTGATGCGCCCGTATCCACAGTTAGTACTCGCTCATGTCCGTCCACATATCCACCAACAGTAACGTTGCTCGCTTTCCTGCCAATTCGCGAGACGGAGATTATGGGGCATTCAATTGCGGGAACCAGCGTGCGCCCCTTGCTGCTGGCTCGTTTTAGTTTAACGATTGATCGGAGTCGGGCTCGTCATCCTCAGTCCTGCGTTTACGTACTGCTGAACTGTTTGACCTGTTGGAACCCGTCTTACATTCGCGTGCGAAGTGGCCTGGTTTTCCGCAACTAAAGCATTTCCTAGCACCATCCTTTCTCTCGGTTGCACCAGGAGTATTCTTCTCTGCCATCGACTTGAGTGTTTTCAGGATCTCGTTCATCACGTCAGGTGTCTCCACTTCTACTTGATGGGCTTTGTAGGCTGGTCTACTTAGGAGCGCCGCCGTTTCACGTGTCTGAGCATACGAGACCGTTTCAGCAAATGTTGGGTTTGGATTTGCATACGTCTCGTGCTTGGTATACATGTCTCGCATTCCGTTGATGAACCTCTGGATCTTTACCCTTTCAAGGTGTTCACCAGATGCGTCTCCAATAGCCAAGGAAGCCAGCCTCTCGATCTCCGAAGCAAATTCTTGTAGAGTCTCGTTGGCTTTTTGGTAGCGATTCTCCAGCTCCATCTGGTAAATCTGTCTCCTGTGCTCGCTACCATAACGTCTTTCCACTGCACTCATTAACGCATCGTAACTGTTCCTTTCACAGTCGGGAATAGTCTGCAAGATTTCTGCCGCAGGTCCTTTCAATGCAACGAATAGTGCGGCGGATTTATCCTCCATGCTCCAATGATTTTCTGCAGCCGTTTTTTCGCACTGGAGCTTAAAGACCTGGAAAGGAATCGTGCAGTCAAAGGATGGGGTTTTTACCTTGGGTGCGCTCGTCGAAGTAGCTGGACGATTCAACTGTAAATCACGAAGAAGACCTTCCAACTCCTCTACCTTTGTCTCGACTTTCTCCTGTCTCTCTTCGATTTTGTCCTGTATTTTGTGTAATCCTGTGCTTCCAGCTGGGATGATATACGTGCCTCTTGTGCCAGTAGCTGAGCTTCTAGCCGGGATGACACCTGCGCTGATACCTCTGTGATGACATCTGTGACATGGCAGCCAATAACGTTTTCATGTCTATAGCTGTTGATGAACTAAGAGCCTTTTGCTGTTCTTCAACCTTCTCGGATGTCTGCTGCACATCCTTCGACGAACAAGCAGCTTCATCCTTCTGATCGTCCTTTGCGGATGCATCGTCGGGTTTACCCTGGAAGTCGTTTTTGTCCACGTCGATGCCTTCAGCTTCCATAGCCTCCCGCAACCGGGATAACAATTCCACTTTTCTTCCGGAGGTAGCCAAATTACGCTTTTCCAACTCTTGTTTCAGCTCCTCAATCTTGAAGTCCTGAATTTTCGCCATTTTCAGTAGTTTATCCTTCGCGATTTATTTAACAATCCCACTTCTGACACCAATTGTTACGATTATCTCTCTCGGTTCGTATCGCTGGATTGTTAAATAAATGCAATCGATGACCAAATTGGAGTACAATTAACTTTATTGTACAACAAACAATTTACAAAACACTTTACAATACTTGTTAAAGCAATAACAGCACTTAACTAAACTTGGTAACACAATTAAACTTATATCTTGCTTATTCGCAACTCACTTCTCTGCTCACTTTACTTGTAGCTTGTTGTCTTGTAACTAACTCACCTCGCTGTGGCGGCGCCCTTATATACCTGCGCTGGCACTCATGGCAACTCTAGAACATTCTGAAGTTTATCGCTCATTCTCTTTCTCTCGCTGTTCGCAGTGTTCATCCAACTTGACGTTTCTCTTTGTGGAACATTCTACGTCATTCTTCGAACATTCTGCCTATTTCTCGTTGTTCGCTTTGTGTTGCCGCAGTATTCGCCACAATATATACTAATAGAAGTAAAACAACTATACACGTAGAACGTGCCCGTACAGTTTTAAGCAAAAAAAAAAAAATCATCCGTATTGCCCTTTTTCATATATACTATACGTACATAAGAAAACACAAATATTCACTTTTCCTTTTGTAAAATAATATATATATATTTATATATTTCATATATACTATACTTACATAAGAATATACAAATATTCACTTAATACCTTATACCTGGGCTCTGCCTATAGGTAGTGAAGGTCCATAGGACCAAAACTCTAGAGTGCCGCAACCTTTCGTCCGCCGAAGTGGGGGGAGGGGGGGGACTGTAACGTAGCATCCACTACGATACAATAACATACAGCATCGTACATACATACAATATTGTACATACATACTGCACCGCACATACATACAACATTGTACATACATACTCCACCGTACATGTAAATACAGACACGACGAATTCTCAACAAGCATGCAGCGCAACAGGTATAAAAGGCTTAACAAGTGCGCAGTCAGGTCAGTCTTGCTAGGTGAGTAGTTGACTTGACTGGTCGATGAGCGCGTGGCGTGCTTGCGCGCTAATGTCTTGCCGGACAGCCTAGCCAAGCTCGGCGTAACCAATCGGTCGATCAGCTGGTGTGCCTGCGGGCGCGCCAATGTGTCACCGACTGTCCAAGTCAAAACCAAATACGACTCAACCCACCGACGGACCAGGATTGCACGCCTTTTAGGCATCCTAATTGGTCGCTGGCTGGTTGAGCCACCGACACCGCCGACCCGTCCCAGCCCCTACTTTTGTAGAGTGCGATTAGGGGAATGGCGGTGCCTGGAGTGAGTCTTGCTAGGTCGCTTCGCTCCACCGGTTGCCGAGCGCCAGTACGAACAACCCGTTGCTGTTAGAAGTTACCCGCTGCCGCATATCACCCGTCGGGACACCCTCGTTGCTCAACAGTTGTTGAGAGTCACCCGCCGTGTCGCCGCCGCTGCCTAACCGTTGCTCAACAGTTGTTGAGAATCACCCGCCGTGCTGCTAGCGCTCCCACCGTTGCTCAACCGTTGCTCCGCTGTTGCCAAGAGTCACCCGCCGTGCTGCTAGCGCTCTCACCGTTGCTTCGCTGCTCCTGAGAGTCCTCCGCCGTGCTGCTAGCGCCCTCACCGTTGTTTCGCTGCTCCTGAGAGTCCTCCGCCGTGCTGCCAGCGCTCTCGCAATCATCCGCTCCGACCCGACCGCACGACCACAACGAACGTCATCTCTCTCTCGCTCTCCCTCTCTTTGGACATAAGGTTGCTAGCACTCTAGTCGTAGCGTTGTGTGTGTGTGTGTGTGTGTTCGAAGTAAATACACGAAAATAGTGTGTTTTATTTGGTGGGCCTTTGGCAAAACCCACCTCATAAATGTTTAACTTTTAGGTGTGCTCGTCCTTAAGTTATTTGTTTTTGTTATTTTATGGCCTTATAACAAATATATTCAACAATTTTTAATGAGCTTGAGGCCATTTTTAAGGAAAACTTATTGTGGAAAAGCAACAATAACGTGAAAAAATTCTAAAAATAGAATTATTAGCAAAAACCAACAAAACCAACAACCACATGATCACGGATAAAATGTAGCGAAATATCTGCGCTTGATAGTGTTGGCTTAGCAAAATGAAAAAGTGGGAAAAAAGCAACGATAATTTACAAGGCGAACTTACGACTATGCATAGGAAACTGGCTGAGTCAGTGGGATCGTCGGTTCGAAGCCTACTGAAAGAAGTCTGATGAGGAAATGTGGTGATTTCCGAAATAGCTATCACTTCTTCCATTTTTTCACATTATTGTTGCTTTTCCACAATAAGTTTTTCATTAAAAACGGCCTCAACCTCACCAAAAATTTTTGAATATAATTGTTGTAAGTCCATAAAATAACAAAAACAAATAACTTAAGGACGAGCACACCTAAAAGTTAAACATTCTAAAAATAGAATTATTAGCAAAAAGCAACAAAACCAACAACTACATGATCAAGTGAATTGCAGCGGAATAGCTGCGCTTGATTGTGTTGGCATAACAAAACGAAAAAGTTGAAAAAAGCTACGATAATTTACAAGGCGAACTTACCACTATGCATAGGCAACTGGCTGAGTCAGTGGGATCGTCGGTTCGAAGCCTACTGAAAGAAGTCTGATGAGGAAATGTGGTGATTTCAGAAATAGCTATCACTTCTACCATTTTTTCACATTTTTGTTCCTTTTCCACAATAAGTTTTTCATTAAAAACGGCCTCAAGCTCATTAAAAATTGTCGAATATAATTGTTATAAGGCCATAAAATAACAAAAACAAATAACTTAGGGACGAGCACACCTAAAAGTTAAACATTCTAAAAATAGAATTATTACCAAAAACCAACAAAACCAACCACCACATGATCAAGTGAATTGCAGCGGAATATCTGCGCTTGATTGTTTTGGCATAACAAAATGAAAAAGTTGAAAAAAGCTACGATAATTTACAAGACGAACTTACCACTATGCATAGGCAACTGGCTGAGTCAGTGGGATCGTCGGTTCGAAGCCTACTGAAAGGAGTCTGATGAGGAAATGTGGTGATTTCCGAAATATCTATCACTTCTGCCATTTTTTCACATTATTGTTGCTTTTCCGCAATAAGTTTTTCATTAAAAACGGCCTCAAGCTCATTAAAAATTGTTGAATATAATTGTTATAAGGCCATAAAATAACAAAAACAAATAACATAAGGACGAGCACACCTAAAAGTTATACCTTCTAAAAATAGAGTTATTAGCAAAAACCAACAAAACCAACAACGACATGATCAAGTGAATTGCAGCGGAATAGCTGCGCTTGATTGTGTTGGCATAACAAAATGAAAAAGTTGAAAAAAGCTACAATAATTTACAAGGCGAACTTAGCACAGTGCATAGGCAACTAGCTGAGTCAGTCGGATCGTCGGTTCGAAGCCTACTGAAAGAAGTCTGATAAGGAAATGTGGTGATTTCCGAAAAAGCTATCCCTTCTACCACTTTTTCACATTATTGTTGCTTTTCCACAATAAATTTTTCATTAAAAACGGCCTCAAGCTCACTAAAAATTGTTGAACATCAAATACATTTTTTAAACATACATTACGTGTCGTGCCCGATAATTTCTATCACACGCTATTCTTGACAAAGATTTTCTCAAATCGTATAAATGTAACATAAATGATGCCTTTTATTTAGGTTGAGCAACAAACAGCGATACGTGCGTTATGCCACCCAGGTGCGAGGTATATTTTTAACTTAGGAAAACCAAACCAAGAGCTATTCATAGATTCGCAAGAAATTTACCACGGCGCTTTCACGGCAAGGTGTATCGTCAACAGTAATAATCCGATTTTAAAAATTATCAACACAACGTATGAAGTAAAGCTTGCTAACAATTGGCATATTCAGTCAGAAATGTTAAGTCACTGCTATGTATACTGAATTAACAAGTCGGCAGCAGATGTAAAGCGCATCTTTAATCAAACAACAAATATCTAGCACTGAAAAAGAAAAATTATTAAACTTATGCCTTCAATACGCCGATATATTTGCATTGAAAGACGATGCCATCACAATTAATAATTTCTATGAGCAGAAATTTAGAGTAAAGGATACAACCCCCGTTGCCATATTCGCAGCGAGAAGAAATTGATAGGCAAGTGAAAACTCTTAAAAAATAATCTTATAAAAGAAAGTAATTCAAACTACAACAGCCCCCTTATTTTGGTTCCAAAAAAAAAACAGTAAAGGACAAAAAGCATATAGAATGTGTGTGGACTTCCGTGCGATTAACAAACATCTTATAGCTGATAAATTTCCCTTGCCCTTTATGATATATTAGACAATTTAGGTAGAGAAAAATGTTTCTCTACTCACCGGTAACATTCCTAGGTCATAAATGTTCTTCAGAGGGAATTTTACTGGATAATTCCAAAATCGATAACATCCAAAACTACCCAACATCGACAGATAGAGACTCTTGTAGACGATTTATTGCTTTCGCAAATTATTATCGTAGGTTCATATCCAATTTTGCTCTACTAGCAGCACCATTAAATGCACTGAGTCGGAAGAATGCGAAATTTTTCTGGAGTGATGAATGTAAAAATTCGTTTCGACATTTGAAAGAGGCCTTAATTTCACCGAAGATACTACAATACCAAGCAATTCATCGTCACGGTTGATGCCTCCAAAACAGGATGCGGCGCAATACTAAGCCAGCTCCATGACGGCAACGATCTACCGCTGCATTTCGCCTTAAAATCTTTTAGTAAATCTGAGCAAAACAAACACATAATCGAATTAGAACTTTTGGCGATTCACTTCGCTATTAAACAATTTCGACCATACATCTACGGCACTCACTTCCCGTTTAGGTCACACCACAGACTATTGATCTATCTTTTCAACATGAAAGATCCAACGTCAAAACTTGCGAGAATCAGGTTAGAACTCGCGGAATACGATTTTACAATCGAGTATACAAAAGGAAAAACTAACGTAGCAGCTGACGCACTTTCGCGAATTTCGTTTTCTGATTTAAAAGAAGCCGCTAAACGCATATTGGCAATGAACGCTAGTTCGATGACAAAAGAAAATCAAACAAATACAAACAATCAGAATCGCACTATAACTGAAAAAGTACTGGTGTTTGACAAATTTGCATACGATTTTTCAAAGAAAATGCCGGGAATAAGATCTCTAATGTTTTGCGATCAAAATACAAATAAATTAAGTATTCACCTTTTTGCGCATATAAAATCTAAACGTATTTTATTAACTAATATCACTATTGTTAACGCAACTCTGAATCTAGATGATTTGCTTTCGAGGCTACAAAATGCAGCCGACAAGCAGTATATTAGAAAAATAGAATGGCCAAAAGACGACATACTTTTTAAATACATTCTTTGTCAGAGCTAAAAGTCAAAAGAAATAATACAACATACGGTCCGGTATAGACAGTGACCGATAACGACAAAAAACAACAGTTAATGACCATTTACCATACCGACCCATTATCAGGCGGACGTTGCGGAACAAAAAAAAAATGTATGCGAAATTAAGAACCAAGTACTATTGGAAAAACATGACAAGAAATGTTTCCAAATTGTTGAAGCTTTGCGAGGATTGCACATCGGTAACAAGTTCGCAGTTACCATGATGTGTGATTTAACTAAGTATCTTGTAACCTCAGCAATACCAGGCAAAACCGCAACCACTGTTGCCAAAGCTATCTTCGAAGGTTTCATACTTATCTACGGTGTAATGAATACCATTCTATCGGATTTAGACACAGAATATAAAAACGAAATTTGTAAAGAACTATGTAACATTTTGATAATAAAACATGACTTTTCTACGCCTTACCACCATGGAACAGTCGGTACTATAGCACGTAACCATAGTCTTCAATGAGTATCTTCGCGCATACTTAAATGAAACATTTTCTTATTGGGATACATACTTAAAATACTTTACATTTCATCGCAACGCAACCGTTAATTTAGCTTTTGATAATAAGTTAACAACATTTGTATTAGTTTTTGGCAAAAACGCAACATTACCGCAAGAAGTGCAAACTGCGACGACCGATCCTATTAACAACATCGATAACTATGCCAAAGAAATAAAGTATTGGTTACAAAAATCGCATAATCTTGCAAAAGGTTTGCTAAGTAAATATAAAGCTCGAAAAAAGTGACTATATGATAAGGCCGCACGCTAATGCTTTTATGTACCTAATCTTACTCTACTCAACCACTTTGTAAATACTTGCTAAGTTTATAAAGAGTCAGTCTAAGTAGCATCGTCAACCAGCACACGTCGTGCTCTTTTAATTACCGCTTGTGCTAGGTCAGTGTCGTTGACTATTACACCACTATAAATACAGTACACCAACAAATACCGGTACAGGAATTGGGAGAGACGTCGATCCTTTCAAGAGGAGCTCGAGGTTAGCCCATTCACCTGCGGCAATGCCAATCCGGCCCTACCCGGCTAGAAATTCTTCAAAATGGCAACGTGAGTTCTCCCGCTAACCAGGCAGATAACATGGCAGACGCAGCTAAAGAGACTGCATTCCATATACTAAGAATGCAAATTAGATCCCTTTCCACGATGCTTATTGAGAGCGATGGTAAACGGCGTAATATCCACCAGCCAATGCGAGAATTTAAAGGAAGTATTCCTTATATGAAAAAGCTGCTAAGGAATGCAAATGTAACGCAAGTGCAGCAGCGTACGCAGAGGAGAGCACGCAAACATCGCCATGGCCTAGGCATAACCCCGATCGTGCTCAGAGGAAAGCGACTGAAGAAGCTGTGGGATCTGTTATATAGCTGCATATTTGTACCCGGCGAGGCGGTATGCAGGCACGCTTGCATCCCACGCTAGCCCGTCGGTTGGGGTGCAAGCGTGCCTGCATACCGCCTCGCTGGGTACAAAGAGAACAGGAATAGGCCAAAGAGTCAAACTTTCTGAAACGGGCGACTAAAAATTAAGTAGTAGAATTTCAAATATGTTTTGTCAGATATTCAAAGGCCCACATGTGAAAATTAATGTCTTAAAATATTGTTTGAAAATATCAATTTTTCAAAAATTTATTCATAAATGAATTTTTGACCTTCATTTCATCAATTTTATATATTAATTGCTATATTTCCGCAAATATTCGATCAAAAATAACCAAATTTTAATGGTGTATTCAGATAAAGTAGCAGAATCGAAAAAAATATTCATACCACAAAAATTTAATTTTTTAATAGTATTAAATAATAATAAATTTCCCAATAAACAAATGACAATTTAACAGACTTATCCTTGTGTTAAACAAAAACAAAACTTTACGATCTTATTCTATAAAGTATACACTAACCATTCGTGCAAAAATATTTTAGTGCACTCTATCCTATAACAAGTAAGTTTTATCCTATAACAAGTAATTTTTAGTAAAAAAACCGATGATCGGATCTAAAGAATTATCGAAATCGGTTGACGTGTTGCAAAGTTATCCGGTAACATACATAAAAAAAAAATAAAATTTTCCGACGAACTGATTACCTCCTCCCTTTTTGGAAGTCGGTTAAAAAAGTACGAATGTGTAAACATTACCGTGGATACGCGAACCACATCCGACGTTGGAACGCAGCGCCGATAAACCTGGGCCCGTTCGTCGTTGCATGCTTATCTTTTTATCAACATAAGTATCTTATGAATGATTGGTACTTTATGAATGGAACATTTTTTAATTAAGAAGGTTTCCTTATTTTGTTTTTAATTATAAAGTTTTCTTTTATATTTTTACAATTACATATTCTCATGATTTCGAAAATAAATTGAGGCACTGAGAAGAATTAATCGTAAGAATTATTTACATATGTAATAACAATATACCTATATGCTTTTTAAAACGTAAGCATGCAATGACGAACGGGTCCAGGTTATTATTTAATACTATTAAAAAAATAAATTTTTCCAGTACGGATATTTTTTCGATTCTGCTACTACGGGTACGTGTCGTGCTTGTACGCTCTTGTAAAGTATTGTGCTTGAGCGGTTCAGTTCTGCGGCTCTTATTATCTTCTCCAACATCAGATTAAAGAAATCACATGAAAGAGAGTCCCCTTGTCTGAAACCTCGTTTGGTATCAAACTGCTCGGAGAGGTCCATCCCTATTCTGGCGGAGCTGACGTTGAGCAATCGTCATTTTACACAGCCGTTTCGCGGGGATACCAAATTCAGACATCGCGGCATAAAGGTAACTTCTCTTCGTGCTGTCGAAAGCGGATTTGAAATCGACAAATAGATGGTGTGTGTCGATCCTGTTCTAGCGGGTCTTTTCCAAGATTTGGCGTATTGTGAATACCTGATCTAAGGTGTATTTTCCAGGCCTAAAGCCACACTGATAAGGTCCAATCAGCTCGTTTACGGTGGGCTTCAGTCTTTCGCACAATGCACTCGATAAGACCTTATAACCTATGCTTCGAAGGCTGATTCCGCTGTAGTTCGCGCGTATAGCGGGGTCGCCTTTCTTATGGATTGGGCAGAGCACACTTAAATTCCAGTCGTCGGGCATGCGTTCATCTGACCATATTCTGCATATGAGCTGATGCATGCACCTCATCAGCTCCTCGCCGCCGTACTTGAATAGCTCGGCTGGCAGGCCGTCAGCTCCAGCAGCTTTGTTGTTTTTCAGTCGCGTAATCGCTATTCGTACCTCGTCATAGTCCGGCGGTGGGGCAGATACTCCATCATCATCAACTGGGGACTCGGGTTCGTCTTCTTCACTACTTTCAGCGCTGCTGCCCTTCAGTAGGTTGTAAAAGTGTTCCCTCCACAATTTAAGTATATTCTGGATATCGGCCACCAGGTCGCCACTGTTGTTCTTACAGGAGTTCGCCCCGGTCTTGAAACCTCCCGTAAGTCGCCTAATTCTCTGGTGGACTTTTCGGGCGTTATTCCTGTCGGCCAGCATCTCAAGCTCTTCGCTCTCACTTATTTCGGCCCCTCTCTTCTTATTGCGGCAAATACGTCTCGCTTCCATCTTCAGTTCCCTACAACGGTCCTACGTGGCTCGCGTTGCGACCGATCGCAGAGTGGCTCTGTAGGCGGCATCTTTGACATTCCTCATCGTACCAGTTGTTCTTTTGGGCTCGCTGAAATCAAACTACTTCTTCGGCGGCGGTACTTAATGATCGGGAATTATGGTTCCACGGCTCGCGTATGTCGGATTGTTGAAGAGTGCTCTCAGAGAGCAGGTCTGTGTCGAGTGGCGAATGAATTGGCCGTCTGTTGTGATTGCAGCCTTTCGACGTTAAGCTTTCCTTGCATTGTTGGGCGCACATTTTTTGCTACACAGAGGCGGGTGCGTATCTTGGCGACAACAAGATAGTGGTCCGAGTCGATGTTTGGCCCTCGGAGTGTACGTACATCTAAAACGCTTGAAGCATGCCTTCCGTCTATCACAAAACGATCGATTTGGTTTCTCGTTTTTCGATCTGGAGACAGCCATGTAGCTTGGTGGATGTTCTTATGCTAGAACCTAGTACTACATATTACCATGTTTCGGGCCCCGGCGAAGTCGATCAGCCTCTGTGCGTTATCGGACGTTTCGTCGTGGAGGCTGAATTTTCCGACAATGGCGCCAAAGATCCCTTCCTTGCCCACCTTGACATTAAAATCGCCAACCACGATTTTGACATCGTGTCGGGGGCAGCGCTCATATGTACGTTCCAAGCGCTCATAGAAGAGATCCGTGGACGCCTCCTCCTTGGATCCTTCTCTTCCATCGGAGCATGGGCGCAGATGAGCGAGATGTAGAGCAATCTAGACGTTCGCCCACCGGGGTGAACGCCAGTACTCGGCGACGGACTCTCTCTCCTACCACGAATCCAACACCGAATTTGCGCTCCTTTACGTGGCAACTGTAGTAGACGTCGCAAGGCTTTACGTTTATTTTTCCTTGCCCCGTCCATCACATTTCTTGGATGGCGGTGATGTCAGCCTTTGTCTTCCCGAGGGCATCAACCAGCCGGCAGAGGCACCTTCCCCATTAAGGGTCCGGATATTCTAGGTGCATACCCTTAAATCATTTCTTACGTTCTCTTATGTTATCGCAACCAGTTTTTGCTATCTTTTGTTAATTTCTCATTTATACAGCCACATTCCTTTGCTTTTAAATTCCGTTAGCAATTTATGTACTCATGTTTGAGGGTATATTAGGGTGTGCGGTATTCGTAGGCAAATTTATGTTATTTGCGGGTAGTCTCAGATTTTTTTCAGGAACCTTTGTATTCATTTTTTTCTTTTTTTTTTAAATCAGATTTCCCCTTTTCGCGCGATTTTCGGAGCTTGGCAGTTAAAATTTATATAAATATATATTTACATACATATCTAGATATGCGAAGACGTGTATAGACATTTGTATGTACATATATGCATATACATATGTACATATATGAATGGGCGGGTTACATAAACGCGCACATATTAGTTTTTTAGTTGTTTTTTTTTTTTTAATTTCACTGTCGTATAACACTATTTGAACTTTGTTTTATCAAAACCACGAGTTTTAATTCACCTTTATCGGGCTTTTTAGTATTAGATTAGTTCAAAGGCATTCACCTTTTAGTTTTTTTAATTGTTAGTTTGACCGCACGAGTGATAGAACTGAGAGTAGTGGAGTAGGTAAACACCTCTATATCTTGTTGGCAAGGGTAAATATGTATGTATGAGCGTTTGTGTAAGTGGTAGGATTTTCAAATTTCCCACAGGTTCTCAAATAGCATGCTGGTACCATCACCGCTGGAGGCCTAGGTGAGTACAAGTTGAATTTGTTTCTCTTATTACCATATCAATACGTACATATTTAATACATACCTTCTCTTCTTCTTCTTTTTTGGCGCTGTAACCACCTAAGCGATTTGGCCGAGTTCAGCAAAGCACGCCAGTCGTTTCTCCTCTGTGCCAACTGACGCCAATTGGAAACGCCAAGTGAAGCCAAGTCCTTCTCCACCTGATCTTTCCATCGCAGTGGGGGCCTCCCTCTTCCTCTGCTACCACCAGCGGGTTCCGAGTTGAATACTTTCAGAGCTGGAGCGTCGGTGTCCATTCGAACGACATGACCAAGCCAGCGGAGCCGCTGTACTATGTCCATATCGTTGTAAAGCTCATACAGCTCATCGTTCCATCGTCTGCGGTACTCGCCGTCGCCAACGCGTAAAGGACCGTAAATCTTCCGCAAAATCTTTCTCTCAAACACCCCAAGAGCCGCCTCATCGGATGTTGTCATTGTCCATGCTTCTGCGCCATATACCAGCACGGGCATGATGAGTGACTAATAGAGCGTGGTTTTCGTACGTCGAGAGAGGACTTTACTCCAGAATTGCCTACTCAGTCCAAAGTAGCACTTGTTGCCAAGAGTGATTCTACGTTGGATTTTAATGCTGACATTATTATCGGTGTTAATGCTGGTTCCCAAGTAAACGAAATTCTCTACTTTCTCGAAATTGTAACTGTCAACAGTGACGTGTGTGCCAAGGCGCGAATGTGCTGACTGTTTGTTTGATGACAGGAGATACTCCGTCTTGTCCTCATTTACCACCAGACCCATGCGCTTTGCTTCCCTATCCAACTTGGAAAAGGCAGAACAGACTTCGCGGTTTTTGTTACCGATGGTGTCGATGTCATCAGCATAAGCCAGCAATTGCACGCTCTTGTAGTAAATTGTTCCTGAGCGGTTCAGTTCTGCAGCTCTTATTATCTTCTCCAACATCAGATTAAAGAAGTCACATGAAAGGGAGTCGCCCTGTCTGAAACCTCGTTTTGTGGCGAACGGCTCGGTGAGGTCTTTTCCAATTCTGACGGGGCTGGTGGTATTGCTCAACGTCATTTTACACAGCCATATGAGTTTCGAGCGGATGCCAAATTCAGACATAGCGGCGTATAGGCAACTCCTTTTAGTGCTGTCAAAAGCGGCTTTAAAGTCGACAAATAGGTGGTGCGTGTCGATCCTTTTCTCGCGGGTCTTTTCCAAGATTTGGCGTATTGTGCATACCTGGTCTATGGTGGATTTGCCAGGTCTAAAGCCTGATAAGGCCCAATCAGTTCATTGACGGTGGGCTTAAGTCTTTCACACAATACGCTCGATAAGACCTTGTAACCTATGCTTAGAAGGCTGATCCCGCGGTAATTGGCGCGATTGGTGGGGTCACCTTTCTTGTGGATTGGGCAGAGCACACTTAAATTCCAGTCGTCGGGCATGCGTTCATATGACCATATTCTGCACAAGAGTTGATGCATGCACCTTATCAACTCCTCGCCACCGTACTTGAATAGCTCAGCTGGCAGGCTGTCAGCTCCAGCGGCTTTTTTGTTTTTCAGCCGCGTTATTGCTATACGTACCTCGTCATAGTCAGGCGGTGGAATGTCGACTCCGTCATCATCGACTGCGGGCTCGGGTTCTTCTTCTCCATAACTTTCCGTGCTGCTACCATTTAGTAGGGCGGAAAAGTGTTCCCTCCGTAGTTTAAGTACGCTCTGGACATCAGTTACTAGGTCGCCATTATTGTTCTTACAAGAGTGCGCCCCGGTCTTTAAACCTTCCGTAAGTCGCCTTACTCTCTGGTAAAATTTTCGGGCATTCCTCCTGTCGGCCAGCATTTCAAGCTCTTCGCACTCACGTATTTCGGCCTCTCTCTTCTTGTTGCGGCAAATACGTCTCGCTTCCCTCTTCAGATCCCTATAGCGGTCCCACATAGCGCGCGTTGCGCCCGATCGCAGCGTGGCCCTGTACATACCTACATATATATATTAATAGCAGTAGAAATAGATTCGCAGATACATTTCATTCATTGCCTCTGCGATTCATTTTTATTTTTGTTTGAGATTTGGAAAGTTAAGGGTTTTTTGTTTTAATTGATATTATTAGGAGTTTTGATATAGGCAACACAAACGAGAGAAATCAGAATACCCATGTATGCATGTAGTAGGAGTAGCTGTTAATGAAGTCGTTAGTTTCAAATAGAAATAAGTGAAGGAAGCTGAATTTGGATAATATGTAATATAAGTATAGTGTTAGGAATTAGCCCTGTAGAGAAGGTTGGCAGTAGGATTTACACTTTAATAAGTATAAGAGGAAAATAATTAAAATAAAATTGTTAATTCATAGCTAGAGAAAATAGAAGATAGAAAAGAAAATATGGTTTGATTCTTTTTGTCTTCTGAAGGGTATTGAACATAACCATGGAGTGCTAAGCACAGGTTTTTGGTGTGGGTGTTGCACTTGAGCAACTGAGGGGAAGAGGGAGTGTGAAGATGCATCGAAAACTGACATGAAATGACTGACTCATTGATAGACGGACTTGTGTCAGGTTTAGAGGGCGTTTTAAGAAGGTGAGGAGTCAAGAAAACGCCCAAGGCTTCGCGTGGATTTCACGTAGACGGGACTGGACCATTTCTCTGTAGTGCTTTCTCTTGCTCATCTTCTTATTTCTCTTTGTTATTTGTGATCATCCGCATTAGTAGTTCTCCATATCACCAGGCACGATTAACTTTTTGTATGTGGAGCGACGACCAAGGCAGGTGGAAATGACAACCCCCAACCAACGAGCTAGCTTGGGATGCAAGCGTGCCTGCATGCCATCTCGCCGGGTACAAATATGCAGCATTAAAACAGATGTTCTGACAATAAGCGTAGAAAAAGTGGCGGAGGGAACTAACCAGGACGCCCACAATCGGAAGAAAAGGTGCCTTCTAGAACTTCCACGAACTCAAAGCTATTGAAAAAAGATAGGGAATGGGTAGAAGTTAAGAAAAAAGGAAAGACGGGGAAAAAGATAACCATTGGGAGAACGAAGCCAGACGCCTTTGTCATTAAATAAGGGCAATATCTCTTACGCCGACATATTGAAGAAGGTGAAATGTGACGAAAGTTTCAAGGGTTTTGCAAAATCGGTGTCCAAAGGACCCAAAAGGGAGAATTATTAATCGAGCTGTCAAATAGAGGCCAGAGTTTCGCGGACTTGGAGGCAGTTGTAAGTGCAACCTTAGGAAACGAGGCGTCAGTGAAAGCTTTCACATAAAGAGTATCGGTAGAATGTAAGGATATCGATGAGGTGACTACCAAGGAAGAGGTACATATCGCTATTAAGCGCTACCTGGATTCGAAAACTCTGAGCTTTCGGACATAGCCTTACTCCGCAAAGCTTATGGGGGTACCCAGACTGCCGTTATTCATCTGCCAGCCCCAAAATCTATTGGACAACCTACTGGAGATTGGGAAATTAAAAATACGTTGGGTTATATGTCGTAGTCGCGAACAAGTTCGACTGCAAAGATGTTTCAAATGCCTTCAGTATGGTCACATGTCAGGGAAATGCATCAGTACGGTCGACCGGTCAAAGCAGTACAGAAAGTGCGGAGAAGAAAGCCACTTCGCTAAAGATTGCACGAATAGCCCACAATGCATGCTATGTATAGCGGAAAAAAGTAGCAATATGGACCACGTCGCGGGCAGTTACAAGCGCTCGGTCTTCAAGAAGGCTCTCACGAACAGAAAGAAATGAGAATAGTCCAAATAAATCAGAACCACTGTGAATCAGCTCAGGACCTGCTTACGCAGACGGTAAAGTACCTCAAAGCCGACGTAGCGATTATAAGCGAACCATATAGATGTAAAGACGACTGCCAAAAATGCGCAGTTATATGGCTGTGCGGTAAGCTATCTTTCCAGAGATCGCATGGAGTGGGAGAAGGTTTCGTTCAATCACAAGTGAGCGGTATTCACATCTTCAGTTGTTACGCAAGACCCAGCCTCACAAGAGAAGAATACGCAAATATGCTGCGCCATATAGCCTTAGAAGCCAAAGGAAAATCCCCTTTAATTATTGCGGGGATTTTAATGACTGGGCAACGGAATGGGGTAGCAGACATACAAACAAGAGAAGCGAGGTTCTGCCTGAAACTTTTGCACAAATGGATGTATCAATCATAAATAGCGGAAATACATATATATTCCGGAAAATGGGCTCAGGTTCGATAATTGATATTACCCTGGCAAGTAACGCTCTAACTCCGAAAATCAACTGGGGGGTAATTGAAGAGTATACCCACAGTTACCATCAAGCTATAGTATTGGACATAGAGCATAGCCGCCTCAAGAAAGCTCCAAAGCTGACAGACCCAAAATGGAAAGACAGCATGCTCGACAAAGAAGTTATGACCTTTATGATGAACGAGGCCAAATATAAATCGGATACGGCAAAGAGCGATGCTGAACATCTGATTAAAAATATTAAAATTGCTTGTGGCGCAGCCATGCCATACTGGTGGAATGAGAATATTAAGACACTGAGATGTCAGTGCTTGATGGCAAGGCGAAATGCAGCGTAGTAGAGACAGTCCTGAGTTCAATGAAGGTCTACAGGATCTTAGAATGGCAAGGAAGTCTGTCAAAGCTGCCATAAACAACAGCAAGCGCGATAGTTTTAGGAAACTGTGCGAAGAGGCAGACTTCAACCCCTGGGGCACCGCGTATAAAATAGTGATGAAAAAAATGAAATGCGGAAAATCGCCAAATATCACGTGTCCAGAAATACTGCGTAATATAATCACGACATTATTTCCTCAAAGAACAGAAAACGTGCCAAATTGTACGAATAATGAGATTGGTGAAATTCCACTGATGACGCATGAGGAAATGCTAAGAGTCTGCACAAAAATTCAAGATAGGTAAGCTCCTGGGCCCGACGGAATACCTAATAAGCAGCATTGCCGTTTTGCTTAAAGTTAAGCATAATTGATAAACTTTTTCTTGGCTGTTAAAATGTTAAGCTATCTTTCGTTTTGCTTAACTTTTTCATTTAAATACATAATTTAAAATGAAAAGCTATTTTCTTAAAAATATTAAAGTTCTTTAGTTTCAATTTAGTATTTTGCCGGCTCGAGGTCAATTTTAAAATTTTTTTATGAAAACACAAGTTTTTTGACTTCGAGACGCCAAAATACTAAGTTATAAGTAGAAAGGTTGCTAAACCATCAGTTCTTTAGCAGCACTGATTAATTTCATATAATTGGCCACCCTCGACAGTAGTCGATTTTATAAGCACATACATATGTACATAAGTATTCGAAACTGAAATACAATTTGTTATCTCTAGTTAGCTTTCGGCTTGCGCTCTTTTTATGGCAGACATCAATCGTACAGAAGTGAAATTTTCTTTTTGTTGTCTTCACTGATAAGTAAGTATGTATTTACACATTAGTAGGTAAATAAGAAAACGCGCAAAATTGGTGTTCATATAAATAAAAAATATGTATTATAAGATTTGTAGAAAAAAAGCGCGTGATTACAAGCAATTCATCCAACGAAGCAGAACGCGAAAATGGCAGGGAAAGTAGGTAAGCATTTTTTATACATATGTATCGTTGGTATGTTTTATATTCAGAATGTATTTCTGTTATATTTTTTTAGTGAAACTGAAACTCAGACCGGACCAAAACGAAAATTTCGTTCTGAGTGGTTGCAACAATTTACATGGCTTCGACATAACAATGGTTCAGGCTTTTGTATCGCCTGTGAGAGGACAACATGCAACAACGTAAGTTATTTAAAACAACACGGAACTTTTCGCATGCACGTCCAAAATGTTGAGAAGAAAAAACATCAGCTTAAAATTGATTCTTGTATGAACCAAGAAAATACAAAATTCATGAAACAAGTACACCATGAACATTGGTGATGTTCTTGATATGCCACAACTTGCCCTCCGTGCTTATGGATTATTTACCGGAACTATTAGTAGAATGCTACTGTTACTCAAAGATTGCAAAGTAGGTCTAATGTGGAAGAACGAAAGCAACTGAATTAGCAGATTTATTGGGAAATACAGCAGTAAATTGTTCCTGAGCGGTTCAGTTCTGCAGCTCTTATTATCTTCACCAACATCAGATTAAAGAAGTCACATGAAAGGGAGTCGCCCTGCCTGAAACCCCGTTTTGTGGCGAACGGCTCGGAGAGGTATTTCCCGATTCTGACAGAGCAGGTGGTATTGCTCAACGTCATTTTACACAGACGTATAAGTTTAGAGGAGATGCAGAATTCAGACATAGCGGCGTATAGGCAACTCATTTTAGTGCTGTCAAAAGCGGCTTTAAAGTCGAAAAATATGTGGTGAGTGTTGATCCTTTTCTCGCGGGTCTTTTCCAGATTTGGCGTATTGTGTATACCTGGTCTATGGTGGATCTACCAGGTCTAAAGACACACTGATAAGGCCCAATCAGTTCATTGACGGCGCGCTTCAGTCTTTCACACAAAACGTTCGATAAGACCTTGTAACCTATGCTTAGAAGGCTAATCCCGCGGTAGTTGGCGCGAATGGCGGGGTCACCTTTCTTGTGGATTGGGCAGAGCACACTTAAATTCCAGTCGTCGGGCATGCGTTCATCAGACCATATTCTGCACAAGAGTTGATGCATGCACCTTATCAACTCTTCGCAGCCGTACTTGAATAGCTCCGCTGGCAGGCTGTCAGCTCCAGCAGCTTTGTTATTTTTCTGCCGCGTTATTGCTATACGTACCTCGTCATTGTCAGGTGGTGGAACGCCGACTCCGTCATCATCGACTGCGGGCTCGGGTTCTTCTTCTCCACAAGTTTCCGTGCTGCTACCATTTAGTAGGGTGGAAAAGTGTTCCCTCCATAATTGGCGTACGCTCTGGACATTAGTTACTAGGTCGCCATTATTGTTCTTACAGGAGTACGCTCCGGTCTTGAAACCTTCCGTAAGTCGCCTAACTCCCTGGTAAAATTTTCGGGCATTCTTCCTCCGGCCAGCATTTCAAGCTCTTCGCACTCACGTATTTCGGCCTCTCTCTTCTTATTGCGGCAAATACGTCTCTTTTCCCTCTTCAGGTCCCTATAGCGTTCCAATATAGCGCGCGTTACACCCGTTCGCAGCGAGGCCCTGTAGGCGGCATCTTTTTTCTCTGCAGCTTCCTGACACTCCTCATCATACCAGTTGTTCTTTCGGGTTCGCTGAAATCCGACTACTTCTTCGGCGGTGGTACTTAATGAGCGGGAAATGTGGTTCCACTGCTCACATATGTCGGTTTGTTGAAGAGTGCTCTCTGAGAGCAGGTGTGAGAGTCGAGTAGCGAAAGCGCTGGCTGTCTGTTGTGATTGCCGCTTTTCGACGTTGAGCTTTCCATGCATATTTGGGCGGACATTTTTTGCTGTACAGAGGCGGGTGCGTATCTTGGCTGCAACAAGATAGGGGTCCGAGTCGATGTTTGGGTCTCGGAGTGTGCGTACGTCTAAAACACTGGAAGCGTGCCTTCCGTCTATCACAACATGATCGATTTGGTGTCTCGTTTTTCGATCCGGAGACAGCCACGTAGCTTGAAGGATCTTTTTATGCTCGAGCCTAGTACTGCATACTACCATGTTTCGGGCCCCGGCGAAGTCGATCAGCCTCGATCCGTTGTCGGACGTTTCGTCGTGGAGGCTAGATTTTCCGACGGTGGTTCCAAAGATCCCTTCCTTGCGCACACTGGCATTGAAGTCGCCAAGCACGATTTTGATATCATGACGGGGGCAGCGCTCGTACGTGTGCTCCAAGCACTCATAGAAGAGATCCTTGGATGCCTCATCCTTCTCTTCAGTCAGTGAAGACGCTCGTCCACCGGGGTGAACGACAGTACTCGGCGACGGAGTCTCTCTCCCACCACAAATCCAACTCCGAATTTGCGCTCCTTTACATGGCAGCTGTAGTTGACGTCGCAAGGCCCCAGACATTGCTTGCCTTTCCCGGTTCAACACATTTCTTGGATGGCGGTGATGTCATATTTTGTCGTTACGAGGACATCAACCAGCCGGACCCCATTAATGGTCCGGACACTCCAGGTGCATGCCGTCAAATCGTAGTCCTTTAAACGTTTACCGTGGTTGTCATCATAAGGGGGGGGGGGGGGGGGGGGGCTCATCCGAGGCTTTGCTTGCTTCTTCACTGGGAGTGGTTTTTACGTGGCGGGTCCCAAACCCAGCGCACTACTCACCATGCTCCTTGCCATCGTAATTATATAACTCAGCTGAGAGGTCGTCAGATCCAGCAGCTTTGTTACTTTTCATCAGCATAATCGCTATTCGGACCTCGCCGTAGTCAGGCGCTCGAACATCGACTATATCGTCATCTCTGGAGGCTCTGGTTCATCTTCTCCACTTCTTTCAGTGCTGCTGCCATTCAAAAGGGTCGAAAAGTGTTCACTCTATAATTTTTGTACGTTCTGGACATCGGTCACTAGGTCGCCACGGTTGTTCCTACAGGAGTCTTGAAACCTCCCATAAGTTGTAGTTCTCTCGGCCAGCATTTCAAGCTTTTCGCACTCACGTTTTTCGACCTCTCCCTTCTTATGCGGCAAATACGTCTATATTCACTCTTTAGTTCCCTATAACGAATCCACATGGTTCGCATTGCACCCGATCGCAGCATGACGCTCCTCATCATACCAGTAATTAGCAGTAAATGTAGGTCCACTGCTCGCGTATGTCGGATTGTTAACAGTGCTCTCAGAGAGCAGCTGTGAAAGTCGAGTGGAGAATCAATTGGCCGTCTGTTTTGATTGCAGCTTTTCGGCGTTGAGCCCACCTTGCATTGCTGGGTTATTTTTCTGCACCGAGGTGGATGCGTATCTTGGCTGCATCAATATAGCGGTGCGAGTCGATGTTTGGCCCTCGGAGTGTACGTAAGTACATCTAAAACACAGGAAGTGTGCCTTCTCTCTATCACAAGATGCTGATTTGATTTCCCGCCTTCGGTCTGGAGACGGCCACGTAGCTTTATGGATCTTTTTATGCTAGAACCCAAAACTACATACTACCAAGTTTCGGTCCCCGGAAAAGTCGATCAGCCTCAGCCCGTTATCGGACCTTTCGTCGTGGAGGATGAATTTTCCGACAGTGGCGCCAAAGATGCCCTCGTTAAACACGATTTTTATACGTGTCGGGGCAGCGCTAATATGCACGTTCTAAGCGCTCATAGAAGAGACCCTGGATGCGTTGTCTTTCTCTTCCATCGAGGTATTGGCACAGATGAGCGAGATGTTGAAGAATCTCGCTAGACGCTCGTCCATTAGATTGAACGCCAGTACTCGGCGACGGAGTCTCTCTCCCACCATAAATCCAACACCGAATTTGTGCTCCACGCTTACCTTGCATCGCCCCGTCCATCGCATTACATGGATGGCGGTGATGTCGCCTTTATTTTCCGAGGACCTCAACAAGCCGGGCAGAGGCACCTTCCCGATTAAGGGTTCGGATATTCCAGGTGAATACCCTCAAATCATAGTCCTTCCTATGTTTGCCGTTATCGTCATCAAAAGAAGGGGGTATCATCCATGGCATGTGTTTTTTTTTTCACTGGGCAGGGTTCAGCATTGCGGGAATTAAACCCAGCCCACGCGGGGTTTTACGCCCTCCCACTTTAGCTCGTTCCTAAACTAGTGTTCGGTCGGTACCTAGAGGATTCATGGATGTAAATATCCGGATGTAGTGAGCTGCGATTTGAACCGTAAGCACACGAATCACTTCTGGCCCAGGTGAATGGCGGTCAAAAGCTTTGCAGTACTGGGAAATGTACAAAACATAGTGGTCAAAGACGAGTATCTCAATTAAATCAGTGCTTTGCAGCGAAATATCCTCTCTTAAATGATATGCATATGTACATAAGTATAAACATGAGGGCGTATTGAACATTTTGAGTATGCAGATTTTGTATGTTGGTATATTCATTTATGCAAATTATATTAATATTTTTTTTTGTATTGACACACGTGTAATAAATAAAAAATTCAGTAATAGCCGTTAACATATATATTTTAAAGTTAAATCATTAATTAAACTTAGCTATAGAAAATTCTGTAGTTTTTCTCTAGTTAAGATTTACTTATGGTTTAATATAATTTAAAATAGATACATTAGCAGCCCTTAATATGCTATTTTTATTACAGAAATTTATTTGTGCTCTGTGTTTTGTGCCATCTGCTGTAATTACTTACTTGTAAACGTCTCAGGTTAAGTCTGTGATACAAAACTTTCGATGTACGCTTAGAAGACAGAGAAGTGTACCCTGCTTTGAAGCTCAGGGCGGTGGACATCATAGACCTACCGGTACGACCGAGAGCCAGAGCCTGGTTACGAAGCTACCTACTGTGAGTTGGAAGGTGGTGAAATTTGTTAAAAGCGGTAAAGCTACGATGCAAGCTGCTTCTAAATAAGGCCTCCATAGAGCTGCTTGAGCAAAAGAAAGGCGTCATACGGTACGACTGCGACATGGCCAAAATAATGGTTTATAGCAGCGACTTCAATTCGGCGAAGAACTTTATCGCGGAGGTAGATCGGGTGGAGGCCATCATCGGCGTGGGGATAGAGGAGGGATCCGAGCATGTTGATCCGATAGACGACCTGACCGGGAGTTATGCCTCATCGACGTCTTCGATTGGGGTCGGACGCATGCCTCGGCTTTTTAAGCCGCGGTTAACTCCACCCTTATAAACGACGTGGGCGGTAGCAGTCAAGATGGGTGAGGTACTGTAAATTATCCTTCACCATTGCAAAGTAGCTTCAGCTGCACTGCTGCTACAACTAACATCCAAAGGGGCAGCCGAAGTCGTCCTGATCCAAGAACTCTCTTTCGTCCACAATTTAGCGACTAGGACACAACAGGGGCCAGTCTAAGTTTAAACGGGCGTCGAATTAAGATGGCATCCATGTACCTAGCGCACGACAAGGAGACAGCACAAGGGAGGCGCTAATCTTGGGAGGTGATGCGAATGTTCACCATCACACCTGAACCAACCCCCATGATAATGGACCATTTTTCGGGGGCCAGTAGCAAGGCAATAGATTTAGCATGTCCCAAAAAGAAGCACCGGGGTAAGAAAAAGCCACCCTGGGGGAATGAAGAAATCAGGATTTCACGCAGGAACTGCAGGCTACTGCTCCTGGTAGTGAGGGACATTGGGAGACCTACAAAACAACGCTACGAGAGTACAAGAAGCTCCTAAGAAGGTCGAAAAGAACCGAATGGAAAGACTTCTGTAATGGGGTCTAGTCTATCTCAGAAAGCCCCAGGATGCTTGCAAAGACCTGACAGCTGTTGGACTGAAACCGAGGAGGAATTTCTTGATCTGCTCCTTTGCACACACTTTCCGGGTGCCACGGACAGCATGCCGGTACAGCCACTTTTAACTAGAGATCATTCACTAACTGGAGATTTCTTCACCAGTGAAAAAGTCATCTGTCTGTAGGGGCGCTTAAGCCTTATAAATCACCAGGTCCGTATGGGATCGCCCCCATACAGCTGCAGCAAACACTACAGCAAAGCTGAGCGTGGCTATATGCTATAATTAAGAGATTATTAGCTCTTAATCGTAACCCTAGAAGGTGGAGGGAATCAAGAGTAGTGTACATCCCCAAGGCAGGGAAGGTGTCCCACAATAACCCAAAGTATTTCAGCCCCATCTCCTTATCGTCATTTCCATTGAAGGCTATGGAGAGACTGGTGGAGGTCCACATCAGAGTCGGCTGGTGACGGACTCTCTACCACACAACATGCATATACGAAAGGTAGATCTACAGAAACGGCGCTACATGAAGTAGTGTCCCATATAGAAAGATCACTAGATATCAAAGAATATACGCTAGCAGCCTTCCAGCTTCCCTTTAACACCCACACCTGCGCACGTATGATGATTGAACATTTCAGTGGCTAACACATCAAATCACGGCGTTGAAGTACGGGCAAAAGTTCCAAAATCGGATGTCTTAGGCAGGAACGGAATCAGTGCATGCTGGCCAGACCTAAAGGAGTAGGAAGTGCCAGAAGCTGGAGGGGAAACTACTGCTTTCCGCCCAGACCTAGAAGTGGAAGTGCCAGAATCTGGAGCCGAAACTACTGCTTTCCGCCCGAGCGACTTAGACCGGAAGGGAATAAACTGCATTCCATCCAGGTCATGTTAGTGGATTTGAATACCAGCGTCACAACCGCCTTCTAAACACGAGTAAAACGGATTGAAAATGCAAACTTTCCAACCGCCTAAACACAAGGCAGCTTTCCCACACTCGACGCAGAGGGATAATCTCATCGATGTCTAACTTGCGGATTTGAATTTAATTTTTCACGTGCTGAGTGTAGTACAAGGTATTTACTCTTCGTGTGCCCTCAATAAAAAAAGAGAAGTTTCTCCAGGTAAAGCCGAGCCCAGTAAGTCTTTAACAGCTGACATACTGGAAACCTGATTGCATAAGTTTGCTATGTGCCGGTGATACTAGTATTCCGTTACCTGAGTATGCTTGAGTGATATCAATCATAAATGGCTTTCGGGCTAATGCTAGTGCCGCCCTTGTCCCATTAAACCTTTGGCAAGACACAGGAAAGGCTCTCTATTCGTCACAGCCGGCTGTGTAGTCTCAGTTGAAGCGATCCTGACTAATACCGATTTGGCTTTGATTAAACACCCCATAAGGGCTTGTTTCAACCCTCGCCATGGACTCCCTGTTTACATAGATAACCATGGGATTAAATAGGTAACTACGCATATAAAGAGTGATAACGGCTCTGAGTGGGGACCCAATAAAAAAATATTTGGAAAACCAAAACAACCAAAACTACTGTAGTGGCGCCCAATATAAATTAGAATGTACTAAAGTATTCATAGTCTGTATACACCTTTATCTCATAAGTATTACATACGTATAATGTACCGCTAATCCTTTTATGTACCTAATCGTACTATACTCAACCACTTTGTAAATACTTGCTAAGTTAATAAAGAGTCAGTCTAAGTAGAATCATCAATCAGCACACGTCGTGCTCTTTTAATTACCGCTCGTGCTAGATCACTGTAGAAAGAACCGCGCAAATAAAAAAAAAAAAACGAGGAACAATTTAAATAATAAAAACCATGTGGCTATAAACAACTAAAATAAACTGTGCCGAAATAAAAACAATAACAGTAGAAGAACATATTTAGACTGCTTTTACACAGTTCAAGTATTGAATTCAATTCTGCTCGCATGTGGAAGAGAGGGGGTGAGAAGAAAAGGGACGAGTACACATGCGTCTGTACCGTCAAGTCGTTTCAACTTTCTTGCTTTGCTTTTGGCATTTTCGTTGCTTCCCATTTAAAGAACCAAAAACTTGAATTCAACAGAATTGAAACGTGTAAAAGCAAATAGAAAACACAAAAGAGAATGAGCAAGAATTGCTTTCAAGTACTTGAATCATGTAAATCTGGTGTTACACACATGAATTAAAAAAAAAGTTACAGGAAATTTCAACTAAGATAAAATGGACTAAAATGCAAATATCGCTCACCGTCTTCAAAAGAGTCACAACTCAAAATTTAGCATTTTTGATATTATGCGCTAAAAATGTACACAGACCTTTAACTTAACTTTCAGCTAAAGCTGGAGCAAATTTTTGTTATAACTGCTTAAAAACCTAAGGTAAAGTCGCCCTTGCTAAGAAATAGTTTTTGCATTTTCTAACAAACGAATTATTTTGAGTTGTGATTCTTTTGAAGACGGTGGCGATATGTACGAATATACATACTTGTAACTATGCGTATACATATAAATGTACGTACACATAAAATGTGCCAACTTAATAGTGTGCGCGATAGTGTGTTATTTTAAATGAAAAAAAAAACACATAAAACTATTTCGACAAACAAATTAAAAACCTTAAAAGCGGAAATACGACATATTCGACGAATGAGTACATAAACGATATTGAACCTATACAATTTTTAAAATGGACCAACAAGGAAAAAATTAAAACCAATCAAATAACAGAAAACCAACAAAAACATTTCTTTTTAAATATATACTCTAACCGAACATAAAACAACAACAACAAACAAGGAACAACAAAAAAAAAACATGGAAACATGTCGAAATATAAAATCAAGTAGGCTGTATACAATAGTTGCGTTTGTTAACACATTTCCAGTAAAAGTTTTTACGAATTTTCATGTTTTGGCGTTTTCGTACGCAAAAACTTGCAAAGTAGGGGAAATTGAGAGAGCGAAAAATTACAGTTGAAGTTGCAAGTATTTACTGGATTTTACTGGATAAATATTTACTTGTTAGAATTTGCCAGTGCGAACAACAGCTGATCGCATATTACTGGAAGAAATTTAAACTAATAAGGAAACTGTTTGTGGTTTTTATTGTGGAAATTCACAAAATAAACATATTTAAATATAAAATATATTGTTTTATTAGGAATATGCTGCGAATAAACAACCAATTTATCAGCTGTTCATGAAACTTGCAAATTATTACTGGAAAAGCGTTCGCGTATTTTTTTGTAAATTTTTTCTATGAGAGCGAATTCTTAGAAATTAAGTTACTGGAGAGTTGATTGCAAGTTACTGGATTATTTGTAAACAAACACAACTTATGTTAAATACATATGTATATGTGAAATACGCAACGGTTAAAACCAACGTTGAATAAGAATATACATAAGTATACACTTATGTAAATATTTTTTACCCCGCAAGGGCGTAAGCAAAGCAGCAGAAACCACAGCGCCAATGCCCGTGCCTAATGCTCAAGCGCTACATCACAGCGATATCCAGCAGAGCGCCAACGTATCAACCGAACCCAGTGGAAAATGTAATGTATAGTAATCGAAAAAATATTCAGTAAAACAGCCCTTTTAACTTCCAAAATGCATTTTTATCCCCACGGCGACGGCATAGGAAAACGGGGCATTAATTTTTGCATTACCAGTAATGTAGGAATGTACGTGATTTAGTATGAATTTTTTGCGACTTTTTGGATACATTAGAATGCTGATTACATATTAAGCAGTAGTGGAATGTAGAACTCGTAAGAAATTCATTACATTATTTATCACGCATATAGTGGCGTAGCCAGGGGGGGATATGGGGGGATAGATCCACTACACTACACTAGAACTACAATTATTGACTTTTGAATTAATAACACAATACTATTTTATCCTTCTGATTTAAATTTTTTTTATTTCAGACGGATGGCATATTATCTTTTAATGAATATATGGGTAGTCCACTTGCAAACAGCGTTATGTGATTTTATAAAAGTGAACCATAAATTAAAAAAAAGGCGTGAGTACTAGGTACTCATGAAATTTGATGTGTATACATATACGAACGGCAAAGCATAAAAGTACGTTTACATATAAATATAATCTCAATCAAAGCTCGGTAGCTGTCAAATTGGTTGTGCTTGTTATTCACACAACTCGAGGAAAAGGTAAACTTCTTCTCTGTGCCACCGTGGTCACTTCGTTTGCAGCACATATTAGGCCAATTAAATATATTTATAACTGAATATTTTATTAAAAATACCTTTACAAACCTATTTTCCTTACTAGCGTCAATTTTTGTTTACTTTAATATTTGACATTCCTCCTCTTCTTCGCAATATAATCGATAAAACTAAGTTGGACACCAAAAAGTTATCGGTTTAATCTGAGATATTTTTAATTATAATTTTGCATGGCTAATCTCTTTTTCTAATAACAGATTAGGGAGTTAAGCTCGAAAATTAGGATAATCTTTTTATATGTAAAGCTATTATTAAGCGATTCAGTTACATACATACAAATGTAGGTTAGGTTAGAAATTAAACAATAATTTCACTTAATTTTATTCATTTTTCTGATTTAATTTTCTTATTCATTTTCATTTTTAATTATTTTAATACATGAAATTATCGGTATGATTGATAAGATATACTTGTATATACTTGTGATTCAAGGGCGTTAAAATATCTTGGAAACACCGCATCAGTTATTGATTTTGAGCTTATAGTTTGAGCATTTCTATTTGTATATATTCCTAAATTTACCAAAATAGACTACTAAACCTATGCCTAAAACCATCTACGAATATCAAAACCAGGGCATGAATCACGTATGATGACATTCGTCTGAACGATATCGTGTGGAGATTGTCTTGCTTCATAAAAATCAAAAATTGTTTGATCGTTTGTGCGATATCGTCAACTCGATTCCAGTTTTGCTTCACGTAACAGTAACTGTAGCCGTCATCGATTCGCCAACAGTTAGCGAGTGGCGAAACGAACGAATACAATGAGGTTCAACCAAACTCGCTATCGTCTATCCGTGCTAGCTAACTTTTTTGTTGCTTTCACATGCAAAATTTTTCGTTAAGCGACCGGAACTCAAACATAGCAAGCAGCGAAGTGGCGAATCGATGACGGCTATTAACACGTAACCGCAACACAAATGCATAAATCAGTATTTTGACAACATCGTTTTGTCAGTATCGTTTGAACGACTATCGTTTCAAAGTTACGTGATTCATGCCCAGTTGCAACAAATGAGTCCCTACATATTTATGTACATACATAGGTACAAAGCCGTATGCATGTGCGGAGTTTAAATAATCGGAAGTAATAATCAATTGAAGCGCATTTCTTCTTACTATGCATATGCCTAAATGTATGCAACCATTTGGCAAGTAAACACTGGATGCTTCTAATGAAAATAAAAATTTTATGCTGAAATACACATGCTCAGCCCTTCGAAATTTTGTGCTGGGATATGCGTTACAGCTTTGCAAATTTACCCCTACCGAAACCAAAGATGTATACACATCAAAAACGTCTAGGACAACAAGTAACATCCCAACTGTACCTTTTTTTATTACCTGAAAATTTGGATAAATTAGAGCCTAATACCATTAAAAAAATAAAATGCAGTATGGTAGTTTTGCAAATTTTATATTTAAAAATTTAATATTGCAAGTTTTGAAACAGTAACTTTTACATAGCTAGCTTTTTTAGCTTTTCGCATTCTCTCCTCTAGGAAGATTGGTTTGCTTCTTTTTTGCGACCTCTTCCACTAGGCACCGAAACTACCACGCTTTATTTTAGTATTCTAAGTTCATACGAAGAGGAGACATTTAAAAGTGTATAAATAAGTATTATTGCGACATTTGCAAGAGTAGCTAACATTTCATGAAACCCACCAAAAACTAAAAATTTAAAAAAAAAAACATAGCGCACTTTGCAAGTGGACTACTCAATTGTTGAATGTATTATCTTATTTGTCCCTTCTTTTTATACAATTAAGGAGCGGCTGAATGGTTTAACGATGTTGGCGGTACATAATGATGTGTCGATTACAACACAAGAAGTAATTGAAAAAAGTGTGTTAAGCAACGAAGATTAAAAATCGCTTTATAAGTAATAAAATTTTGTAGACTTGTACATAAATAAATGTAAATAGATACGCGTAAATATATAAATATGCAGATATATTCAATGTGTAAAAACTGGAGTGTATACTAACGAAACTGGACTACACACTAATTAATTAAAATGGTATAGTAATTTAATTTTTTTAATTTAAATCAGTCATGCCCAGCGCAGGGCACTTGCATATGGAATTCTGCTAGCGCAGGGCTCTTGCTTTTGACGTTGGGCATGACTGATTTAAATAAAGCATGAATTCCCCATGGAATAACTGAGTAGACAAAAAATATATAACGGTAGTAATGGCACATACATACATATATGAAAGAATGCCCACAGGCGACGCACTATAAGTAAAACATGAGTTTTTTTTCAAAATCGTAGATCTTCGCTTAGAAAAGAGATAATGAATGCAGCAGTTAACACTTTAATGCAGAGTCTGTCATATATGCAACGCTTTTTAACCCTTTCAAGGCAGAGGAAAACGGTTCTCAATATGCTTTTGAACGTGCTTTTTCTCATGTTGACGTAGATATTAATCGGAGAAAATTTTTCCGTAGTAAAATAATAATAAAAAAATAAATAAAAAATAAAATAAAAAGATAAAAATAAATAAAAAATAAAACTAAATAAAAAGTACGTTGAAAAATATTGAGAACCATTTTGCTTCTGCCTTGAAAGGGTTAAAAAACGTTTCATATATGACAGACTCTGCATTAGAGGGTTAAATGCTGCACTTTCATAAAGATATCGACCAGTATAACCATTTTCGTTATATAAATTTTTTTGTGAAAGCTGATAGTTTACGAGTTATTAGAGTTTAAAAGTAGCTTTTCTTTTTCCAATCTGGCCACTCAGGTACAGCATCCAATGTCCCAAGAATCGAGTCTTAAGATAAAATAAAGAGAAATCTTTCAGAAACAGTGCTAATGGTGTATTAAATATAGTGTTTTCTAGTGGAAAGGGAGCCAAAATCCAAAATTAAAAAAAACATTTTGAACGGTATTTTGAGGGTTAAGTTATTGTTGTTGTAACTTCTCTATAGTTTTCCTATATTATATGATCATTTATCTTCACGATAAAAAAATTTTCATTCCATTATCTCTTTTCTAAGAGAATATCTACGATTTTGAAAAAAAAATCGTGTTTTGCCTATAGTGGGACGCCTCTAGCCATTGTGTATCACAACTTTAAGTTATCGATGCAAATTTTTATATAAAGCACAAAATATATGTACACGTAATAATATAATTTTTGCATGCATATATTATCGGACTTACATACATAATTAAATAATTACAGTGTTACAGACTTTTATTAAATCGATAGTGTTTCAATATAATAGAATGGTGTATAAAATAAAATAAATAATATAAAAAAACTTTTTAATATACAACGCTTTTATAAATCGACTAAAAGGTAGAAAATAATACTTCTCAGTCCCATAGAATTTGTTTTGATAACTTTTGATTTTGAAATTTTAGCAAAAGTCATTATAAACAATCTATGAAATTGAAAATGAAAAACGTGGAGCGCATGCAATACAAAGCATTCGATTTAATTGACAATAGTCAAACTACATAACGTAGACCTAAAATTTCTAAAGCGAAAGTAGAACTTTGAAATCGATTTTAAGCGGTCGTTATTCATATACCCACATACATACATACATATATTACTTTTCATATCAATTCAAGTGTATTACATGCGCCCCACGCTTTTCATTTTCAATTTCATAGATTGTTTATAATGACTTTTGCTAAAATTTCAAAATCAAAAGTTATCAAAACAAATTCTATGGGACTGAGAAGTATTATTTTCTACTTTTTAGTCCATTTATAAAAGCGTTGTATATTAAAAAGTTTTGTTTATATTATTTATTTTCTACTTTTTAGTCCTGTCTGAATAAAAGTTTGCAATAGATATTAAAATAATTTAACGATATTAATAGAAAGGTGCACACACATGCATTTACATATGTATGTACATACAAACGAGCACCAATTACTTTTATTTAAAGAAATGGCGTGTCGTCTATTTCCGGTGTAGCAAACGTAGTACATAGGGCGACATCTAGATGTCATCTACCTCGCCCTATTCACTATGCTTTTTTATAGGAGCTTTTCAAAGCTTTGCTTTATGGTGTCGGACACACAACATTGAACGTTTCTGGAACACAACATTGAAAGTTTCTGGAACACAACATTGCAAGTTGATAAAAGCGTTGTAATTAGCACCATCTCTTTTTGAACTAGTGGCTTTAGAAACCATAATATTTTCTGGTGAATCTTTAAATTGCTATGCGCGATATCGAAATAAGGACTAAAGAAGCTCAAGAAGTATTTTTAAAAATCACTAAAAGAATTTTACAAAATCGGCCATTGTCTACAAAAGAAGAAAGGTTAGCAGAGTACAAAAATCTTTAGTTGCTTTTTGACGATAAGGAATACAGAGCAACTAATGAACCAAACATAATTTTTACGAAAACCTTAATTATGGCTACCGTTGAGGAAAATAAATCTTTCGTAACTCTGTGTGCATCTATAATTCGTGATAATTATTCCGGAGACCCACTAGCGCTCGAATCGTTCATCGATAAGATAGATCTGATAGAAATCTTAGCTGAGGAAAACTTAATACCTACCTTAATATCTTTTTTGAAATTAAAACTAGAAGGAAAAGCTCGAGCGGCTCTTCCTACAAATATTTCATCCACTAACGATATCAAACATTCCCTTCGCGCAAAACTAAAGCCAGATAACTCCAAAGTTGTCGCAGACAAAAGAGCAGCGTTACATGTAAGCAACAACAATTACGCAGATTTCTCAAAACGCTTAGAAGAGCTTTCCGAGGCTCTGGAACGGTCATTAGTTATAGAAGGCATGACGCAAAGAAAAGCTCATGAAATGGGATTTGAGCAAACGGTCAACGTTTGTCGACTTAACGCCAAATCCAACTTAGTAAAATCGATCCTAGCCTCATCGGTATTTAATGACCCAAAAGATGTTGTTGCAAAATTAATCGTTGCACAAAACAACGAAGTACAGGAACGTCAGGTATTGGCTTTTCGAACTCGTACAATTAATAATTCTAGATCATATCGTGGTAACCAGAGGGGGACTT